>NC_081408.1:626580911-626940911 GCF_030272615.1 Cryptomeria japonica | reverse complement strand
AGACCGATTGATACTATGAAGAGGGGAGAGGAGAAATAGGATGAACCAGAAGAGGAAAGAGTAAGACAATGGAGACCCCGATACTTGTGGCAATTGACACTGCAAAAATCCAAAGCTCAGGGAGTTTTCCGCAGTTCAATATTAGTTTTGATAAACCCTTCAATCAGATGTCTCCAGCCGAAAGAATGATAGATGTTGCTGCTCTTCAGGCACAAGCCAGTCAAGATCTGGTAAAACCAGAAGATGAAGATAAAAAGCTAATTATGATGTCTATAGATGTTTTGTAGAAGGTGGCTTCCAATGTACGAATAGATTCAAATAACAACACCTCCGATAAATTATTACAATTGATTAACAGTGTAAATACCAATTTTGATTCTTTGGAAAAGTAAGCCACTCAAAATTTTTTGAACAGGTTTAAGGAAGTCAGAGAACACACTTTCTTGAAAATGATTGATAATGACAGGGAAACATTGAATAAGAGGCTATAGACTATTTCTGACACATTGTGAGAAGTCGATAAATTGTATAAATCTTGCCTCATTTTGCCTAAATTTTACTATTGATATTGATAATTAGATAGGTGTCTGTCAGGGGAAGCTTGCTAGTATCTCTCAATCTTTTGACCCCAATGTAACATTAACCATAAATATTGAAGGAACGATTATAGCCTTAAATGATCAGATCTCAAGCCTTCAAGAAGATAAGGAGAAAGTTTTGAGGAAAGTGGGTGAAATTCGGAACCTAATTGCCATTCGGTTAGATACTATGCTATGTAATAAGATGGATTGTATAAAGGAAATGGCCCAGCCCGTACCATCAGATTTGAGAGAGTTAGAAATTTATGCTACTGCATTTAATGCATTTATCACAGTTTTAGATAACTTGAAGAGTGGGTGAGATACACACCTGGGACTTTTGAAGACTACTTACGATGACCTCTTCAAGTATTTGTAAAATATGTCATTTGTATATCAATTTTGGACAGCACCCCATCTTTAGCATTGTTGTCAAAGGGGGAGAGATGAGGTGAAAAATGTTCAGACTGATTGTGTATAAAGTGTACAATTCGGTGATGCAAATTTTTAGATTCTTGATCTAAGGGGGAGCCTTAGAATTCTTTTATTCCTTAAAATTCTTTTATCCGGTGTATAGGTTTCACAGGTTTCAACACTTAGCCATTTTTCATAGGTATTGTCATCAATGCCAAAGGGGGAGATTGTTAGCAATTGACACTCATCTGGTAATTTTAGGTGACTTCCAGTGGTTTCTTGTTTGTTTAGGGTTGTCATTGACGGCAACTCTACTTGGTGATTCCATCCGGCAATCGTGATTCATGTTATCTGGAAGATGGATTTAACCGGTAAATCAAGGTATTTTAGTAATGCTTTGATCCAAAATGATCTCCGATGATTACAGTGTTTTTGGTGATTGTTTTTGTGACCTCGGTGATTGGGAAGACCCTTAGTAAGCGTGTGATTATAATCTTTTGGTTTGGTGCTATGTTTTGTTCAAGATTGAAGCCAACTTGGAGCTACACGTTACACTTATTGAAGCCGACTTAAAGGAAATTGCTTTTTTTGTAAGATCAGATACATAAGATCAATTTGGCAATTGATTTTCAGTGTGTTAGAGTTATGGTGATCTATTTGGTGTGATTGAGCATAGTTTCATGTGCGCACTTTGCTTTCAGACCAACCAATAGCTGACTAAGACAGAAACAAAGTATTTAGCAGAGCAAAGATAGTCAGAGATTCAGTGCTTAACCAAAACTCATTCTTTCATAGTTAGATGCTAATTGAGAGTTCATTTCATTGTATTTTCTCATTATAATCAAATTGTTAAGTCAGTGAGACTTCCCTGAAGGTTGTGGCCTTTCAGGTAATTGTAATTGAGTAGTGAGCTCTAGGAAGTGAGCATGAATGCAAGTGCATTCCCCATCTATGTAATATTTATGTACTCCTGGCCATAGTATATGAATATTGTGGGTTCCAGCCCCACCATGGTTTTTCCCTTTCCGGGTTTCCACGTAAAAATTCTGGTATTATGGATTTGTGTATTCTTTGTTGCATGTTTATGTTCTTTTCTGTTATGCATTGCTAGTCGGTGGATAAAGAATAAGCTTGAGTTTTTGACTTCCGATAGATCACTTATTCACCCCCCCCCCCCCTCTTAGTGATCTCTTATTGTAAAAGGTCTTCCCCACATTATGTCTTTAATGGAAAAATCCTTCCCATATTTTTTGTTGATTCTTAAGCTCAAAATCGACCTTTGTCAAGTTTCTGGGTTCTAGTGTTCCAAAAATTTCCAAGTTGTCAACATCAAAGGGTCCAATGTTCCAAAAAATCTTGATTTGCCAACATCAAAGATTCCAATGTTCTAGTAATTCTCCTGATTTTTTGACATCAAAGGTTCTAGTGTTCCAAGAACTCCCTATTTGTTGACATCAAAGGTTCTAGTGTTTTAAAAATACCTGATTTACCGACATAAAAGGTTCCAAGGTTAGAAAATGCATCCCAAAAGAATTGTGAATTGCAAAAATATGAAGACAACTCACTTGATATTTTGGCAGTCATATATATTTCAATTTTGTGAGTTGCACAAAAATGGATAATAAACCCATATTTTATTTTAATTATTATAATTGCTCACAAATTTCATGTCCCCAGGATGTCCGGTTAACCCATAGTGAAATCACTCTAAAATAGTCGCAAGAGAAATTAAAATTTCTCAATTTCTTTATAGTTTATCTGAAATTTTTCAAACATTTTGAAATATTTTAAATCATTTTTTAAAGAAGCAATTTCACATGAAAGTGAAAAGGCTATTTTATTTTTTGAATCTTTTAAAAGAAAGAAGCAGTTACAGAAATTGAAAAGGCTCATTGGAGGGTCTTTAAATATGTAAGTAACAAATTATGGAAGGGTCCATATTTTCTAATCCTCCTTCTACTTTGAGAAATGAGTGAGAGTCGATCAGAAGTAATTTCTGGAAGAGGTTTTATTAATCAATTTTCTATGAAAGAGGGAGATAGTAGTGTTGTTCTTTTGGAAGCATGATCTTTTGTATGGAAATATAAAGTCCTTGAACTCTCTTATTTTGTCAAGAAAATAGAAGAAATCTCCGAAACTTTGTGTTCATTTGCATTTATTTTCCATTATAATTATCCTCTGTGATTTTTTATTACTACTAAATATTTTATCTGTTATATCAGATCATGAGTGTGTTTATTATAAAAATTTTGAATATTGAAATATTCATATCATCTAAAAGGAACAATCAATTATTCTCTTAATCTTATCAGTGGGTGTTGAGTGAGTAAACTTTGTGTCATTTATCTTTGTTCCCCTTTGATTATAAATTGATAATTGCATCTGTGTCACTGTTATGTGTGAATTTTAGTTTGTCTTTCTTGCTTTCTGGTTAAAAACATACCCCCACAAACCCAAACTTATCATATGAGGGAGATATACCTCCAAAATTTAGAGGTAGATTATTGATTCAATTAGCAATCTCTCCAATTGTTAGTTTCTCATTTGTTTTTCATGTTGGGCATATTGAGTCATTCTTAAAATTATTTTGGGAAGACAAATCTATTAACTAACAAATTTTTGGCGACTATGATGGGGAATGAAAAGACTGGTGTTTTGTTTCCTTAGATATCAAATGGTGCCTCCCCTAGAATGGAGGTTGGCGATGCTGTAAATTTGAAGATCTCATAAATATGGTTCAACATCAAGCACAACAAAGAAATCAGTCCAAATTTAAAAGATGATCAATACAAATAATTGAAGAAATATTGGCTAAAGATGTCAAGATGCTTCATTCTTTTTGGAACTCTCATAAAAAGTATCTCGGAAGCTAAAAAGAAAAAGTTGTATCCATATAAAGATTAAAAATCTACATAGTTGATAAGAGTTTATATCACAGATATTATTTACTCAAAGATCTTGAACATGAAATTCATTGATTGTAGGCTGCAATAGAAGATTAAGATTACTTAAGGAAGAGCTAGAGATTGAAGATTGAGTTTCTTATAACTTTTATGTTCTTGGTGAGAAAGATCTTGTGCAAACACTGGTTGAGCCTAGTGATTTATCAGTGCCATGGAATGACAATCAACAATAAAGAAGAATTTTGAACCAGGTTGAAGACGAAGAACCAAAACCTTTCATGATATGCATGTAGATGGGGCAAATTGAACAATCAAATATTTCTCCTGAAAAAGAGGTATTACCAAATAAACACAATATTGATTTTATTCTTAACTGGTGTTTAAAAGGTTCAAAGGATGAATTTTTTGTGAAATTGTGGTTGAGAATGGTCATGTTACTAAATTGAAAATGGAAGATACAAATGACTGTGAAGAAAAAGAAATCACAAGAAAAGGTAAAATCACCATTCCACTTTAAGGTTCTTTTTCAAGAGGGATATCATGCAAGATTACATTGCTTGTGATGTTGGTTCAGTGGATGAAATGTATGCACATGAAAATGAAATCAAATTTGATAGTCCGATGATTGAGCTTGGTAAAGATCTAGATAAAGTGCAATCTCAATCTATTTGTATCTTCAATGATGATTTTGTTTTCTCTAAAGAGAAGTTATTTTCATTATTTTTATCAAATTTGACCCCATTATTATAGAATGTGAAACTCAAAAATCACAACCAATAGTAGCATGTCTAAATTTTGATTCAGCTTATGTTCTACAGGAAGAATATTTAATTTCTGATGCTTTCCTTGTGCGTTCAAACGAAACTGTGATTAATGTCGAACCAGTAAATAATGTTACAACAATAATAAAAATGGAGGAATGGTTGGGAAATCATGAGAGTAAAAATAGTTGGAGCATATTTAACGCATTATACCTACTGATAGATTTTTATGAAGACTCAAAGTTTAGAGATAATCCTCTCTTTGAAATCTCTCATCCTTTTGAAACTGATATTGAACAAAATGAGTTCATTTTTTATCAGTTTGAAAGTGTGAAAATTAATGAACAAAGAAATGAGGATGAAATGCAGATGATGTTTTTCTTTCAACATAAGAGAATTTCTTAGCTAGTAAGGATGTAAATGTTGGTGGTAATACAAATGAGTCAATTATTGTAGACTATTAGGTGATTGTTTTAACTGATAGTAATTTTGGATCTAGCAATGCAAATTTAACCAATGCTAAGCCAAAATTTCCTACTGATGTTACACATGAAGTCTTGAATAAAGTGGACTATGGTTCAGAAGTTTTTGATGAAGAATGGCTATTTGGGCACGAGTATATGCTTCAAAAGTTTCTGCAGTCTATTAGTCAAAGGTCTGATATCGTGGAAATTGCAAGATGACAATTGTCCCCAACCACATCATATGGCCACTGTCCCTTTTCTATAATAGGTCCTATTTCTCACAATATTTCAATGGATTTGCATGAACAACCTTGGACATCCTTTGAGGTAGGGTCCTATGACCATGTATATATTTTTAGGTGGGTTTGGTGTATGGTTAGTCTAGTTTCCATTCTATTTGTTTCTTGGTTTCTTGCTTGCTCGTTTTTGGTTTGTGCCTAATCTTCCACACCCCTCTACAAAACAACACCATGTTTTACTACCACTTATTGACTCTGTAACCCAATGAATAAGCACTAATCTAAACTAGAGTAAATTTGAGGTTCTCTGCGTCCTTCTTAGTCCTTGTCCCCCATTCAAACCCTGTCATTACCTCAAAGTTTGATTTTTTTCTCTTCTCTTTTGAGTCCACGCCTTCCCCACATTTTGTCTTTTATCAAGGTAAAATCCTTCTCATAATTGTTGTTGAGTCTTAATCTTAAAGTTGGCCTTTGTCAAGTTTCTAGGTTCTAGTGTTCCAAAAAAATTCGATTTGCTGACATCAAAGGTTCTAGTGTTTCAAAAAATTCCAATTTGCCAACATCAAAAGTTTTAGTCTTCCAGTGTTCCAAAAATTCTTCATTCGTCAACATCAAAGGTTCTAGTGTTCTAGTGTTCCAAAAATTCTCGATTTGTCGACATCAAAGGTTCCAAGGTAGGTCAGAAAATGTGTCCCAAAAACATTATGAATTACATAAATCTAAAGACAACCCACTTGATATTTTGGCCTCAAATGCCTCCATTGTTAATTTGGCCGTCATACGAGCAAATATGATATGTTATTTTAATATATTCTCTGTAGAGTGATATGGCTGGCAAGGCCAATTTACAAAGGAAGTACCTCAATTTTGTGAGTTGCTCAAAATTGGATAACAAACCCATGTTTTTATTTAATTATCATAACTGCTCACAAATTTTCATGGCCCTAGGACACTTGGTTAACCCACAATGAAATTACTCTAAATAGGCACAAGAGAAATTAAAATTTCTCAATTTATCTATAGTTTTTGTGAAATTTTTACAACATTTTGAAATGTTTTAAGTCATTTTTATAACAACAATTTCACGTCAAAATGAAAAGGCCATTTTATTTTTGAGTATTTTAAAAGAAAAAAACAGTTATAGAAACTGAAAAGACTCATTGGAGTGTCTTTAAAATTAATGTAAGTAATAAATTATGGAAGGGTCCAAATTTTTTTATCCCACTTGTACTTTGAGACATGAGTGAGACTTGATCATAAGTAATTTCTGGAAGAGGGTTTCTTATTTAATTTTTTGTGAAAGAGGGAGATAGCAGTGTTGATCTTTTGGAAGCATGATCTTTTGTACCGAAACATAGAGTGCTTGAACTCTTTGATTTTGTCCAAAAAATAAAAGAAATATTCTAAAAATTTGTGTTCATTTATATTTATTTTCTATTATCGTTATCTTCTATGATTTTTAATTACTCCCAAATATTTTCATGTGTTATATTAGATCATAAGTGTGTTTATTATAAGAACTTTGAGTCTTAAAATATTCATATCATCTAAAAGGAATTGTTGCTTATTCTCTTAATCTTATTAATGGGTGTTGAGTGAGTGAACTTTGTGTCATTTATCTCTATTCCCCTTTGATTATAAATTCATAATCACATCTATGTCATGGTTATATAAGGATGCCAGTTTGTCTTTCTTGTTTTCTAGTTAAAAGTATACCCCCCAAAACCCAAACTTATCATAGGAGGCAGTTGTACCTCTAAAATTTAGAGGAAGATTGTTGATTCAATTAGCAATCTCTCCAACTATTAATTTCTCATTTTCTTTTCATGTTGGACATATTGAGTCATTCTTACAAATATTTTGGGAAGACAAATATATTAACTAACACTTTCGGCACTTCATTTTGCATTTCTGCATCATGGATCAAACAATAGTTCATATTCTAACTCTTTACAACTATCTTGAGTGGAAATCTCCTAGGACAATCTATTTAGGAAAACATCATTTACATAGGATAATAATAGGATTCAAAATTGAACCTTCTCTAAATATAGAAAAGCTTAAGTGGTTTAATAGATGTGATGAAGCATGTGGAACTTTGTGTTTGTTTGTTTCTCTTGATTTACTCTTTCATATTGAATTCTTGAGTACTCCTAATGAAATATAAACAAAGTTAGAAACACTATTTGGAATTCAAGATTCAATGGTGGTTCATATGTTGGAAAATGAACTCATAAGTCTAAGTCCAGGCAATTTTAATGTTCAATTCGAGGTTTCTACACAAAATTAAAATCAGTAAGGTTGTGGTTAAAATAATGTGGAATTAAAAAGAAAGATGAACAACTAATTTTTAGTATTCTCTCTAATCTAAGTTCTAAGGGACTCAATTCACCATGCAATATTTAGATGATTTTGTTATTTGACTCACATAGGAGCAGGACAAGCTAATCTGAATGGGCACTCTAAAATCCTCTAAGTCACATGCCCCAACCACCAAGGCACAAAAAAAAAGAAAGGACAAAGTAGTAACAATAAGGATAATAAACAAAAGAATGGAAAAGAGAAGAAGAATTAGAAATTAGCTACCCCAAAAGAAACTAATGAGACCTAATCTTGTAATGGTTGCAAACCTAAGAAAGAGAAGGTAAAATGTGCCTATTGTAAATAACTTGATCACAATGAACATAAACATTTGAAAAAAAATTTGATCACTTGACACACATTCTTGAAAATAATAATATCCATGTTCCTAAATCCATAAAATATAGTTCAAGTGTGGGGTTTAACAAGGCTAAAGAAAATAACAAGGGGAAAGGAATGGGCAAAGCCCCAATAGCATTTCCTTCAACATCATGTACTTCGGTTCTTGATTTGGGTGTGCCACACCACATGGCTTCATCAAAGGATGAACTTGCATCTTTGGAGCCATGTTTTATGCCTTATATTTTGATGGGTGATGACACTCCTATTAAGGTGTGAGGGAGAGGGTTTGTTGATGTGGGGGATGGTACATTCCATCATGTTCTTTGTGTGCCCTCACTATCACCTAAACTCCTATAAGTATATCAATCACTCACATATGTTTGAAAAAGTGAGTTTATTACTCTCTTGATTTAGTGGTAATTTATTAACTTTTCTCAATGATTCTATAGTTGTAGTTGGGAGAGAAGATCATCAAACATGACTTTATATATTTTCTCACTTTGTTCTTGATCCTCTAGCTATTTTTATCACTCATTCTAATGAATTGAGTAACTTGTGGCATCGACAGTTTGGCCACTTGAACTACCTCTACTTGCAATAGCTCAGTCAACATGACATGGTTTCAAGATTATCTCTCAAGAATGAATAACTAACAACAATAATAGAGTCCCAAGCATGAACCATGAACCAAAAAATCGAGAGCCAAGAGAGAAAGAGAGAAAAATGAAGCTATAAAGGCAAGATATGAAGCCTGAAAGAGAAACCAACGTCAGTGGATGCAACATGAGGTATTACAAACTTTTCCAATTACAAGCATAATAATCCAATGGCTACCTTCATATTGCATATTTTTGGGACACTAGCATAGTGCACAGACGTTTTCGTAGTGCTCAGGTGTCCACAAGTCAAACAGTCAGCAAAGTTTGGAAAAGGATAAAATTAAGGGCGGTAGGACAAGCCTAGTGGACAAAAAGACAACGAGGTGAAGGAATTTTCCAATCAACATAAATCAAATGCGCTTATGTAGCATGAAATTGCACGAGGTTCAAATTCACAATGTTACAATTTTACTTTGTTAGGAGTGACGAAGTTCATTGTGTTTATGTTGATATTATTTCAAATGATAAAATTATAATCATTGTATTTCATGTGGATGATATTTTCTTCATTGGTAATAACAGGGTGATGGTTAGGGAGCTCAAAGCTTAACTTTTCAACACATTTTATATGAAGGACGATAAAAATATAGAATAGTAAAGGAAATGGAGATAAAATACAACATATCAATGTTCACAATGGCAATGAAGGATACTCACAAGTCAAAGGAGGTGTGGTATTATAGAGGAGGAAAAGCTAATCACACCGATAGGAAGATAACAACCTCTTGAGGACTTACTAGTCTACCTCTCCACTCAGGATGAGTACAGACCCTAAGGCTATCAAGTACCTCGTGTTGGAGTTGTTGGATATAGTTGGTCATTGATGCTGCTAGGATATGTTTTTGTCATTGATGTCAACATTTTCCTATGATTTATTCCGGTGAGTTTGGGAAGATCTTCTGATCTGGTTTTGCAGTTCAGTTTTCCTTATCACTGTTTTGGAGAGACCAGTATTTCCTCTGGTATATTCCGGTGTGATCAAATCTTGTGCTGAGGATTTGGGATATTATTTGGGATGATCTTGTGTATCTTCATTTCAGATGGTTCATGATTTGGTGCCTCACAAGCTATCTTTTTTCGTGGCAATTGTTGATTGGTTGTGTTCTTGAGCTTTCTGATGTTGATCGATGAAGATTTGATAAGTGGTGTTAGTGAAGCTGTTGGTGATGATTCTAACATTCTTGTTGGTGTTTCCTATTCATTTCCTATTTGTTTTGGTGATCCGAATTGATCATTGTGTGATTTTTTGGTAATTTTCATCAACCGGTGATGAATTTCGTGTTATGCAGTATTTTTTATTGTGTAGCGTGTTGCAGTTGATCTTGGTGCAATTTCCGGTGGATGTGATCATTTGGGAATTTGAATTAGGTCCATGATATGTAATGCAAATCATTATATTGGTCGGGTGGTTGATCTTTGTATTGTGTGATGTAATTTTATGAGTTGAGGGTTGAGGGTCTAACTAACCTTGTTATCAAGGTTGATGAATTGTATATATATGTGAGTTATTCATTTAGTTTTGGTGTGTGTATTGTGTCTACATTATCAGAGAGAGGTGAATGTGTGAACAATAAATTTATCATTCAGTGAAGTGTTGAGGTGAGATTGGTGTTGCAAGGTAGACAATTGTGGTTAACCGGAACCGTCATCAGGTATTTGTAGATGCTATCAATGCAGTTCATTTCTTCCAAATTGTAATCTGAATCATATTGTGAGTCAGTGAGACTTCCCTGAGGGTTGTAGCCTTCCAAGCAAATATCTTTTGAGCAGTGAGCTCTAGGCAGTGTGCCTGAATGCATGTGCATTCCCCATTGTAATATTTTACATACTACTACAAAGTATCATCTTACTGTGGGTAGGTTCCCAACGTGGTTTTTCCCTTAACCAAGTTTTCCACGTCAAAAATCTTGGTGTTGTGTGTTGTGTTGTTAATTTTCTTATCTATTTATTGCTGCAGTTTATTAGTTTATGTTTTGGAGCTTAATTTTTTGTATCCGGTGAAGATTGATTCACTCCCCCTCTCTCAGTCTTCCTTCTTGATTATTTCTAACACCTCGTAGATAACACTTAACATATCACAAATATCTTCTAACAAATTCTAATACCTTTATGTCCAAGGACACATGCATCACTCATACACAATAGCGCAACACACGGGTGTCCTATATGGACATAATGCTGAGCTCATATAGAAAATGTAAAGCGACAGATATGTGCCCCAGATGGATTTTGAACCAAATATTTAAATAACAAAAGGAAAAGACAACTATAAAGACTGAATAATAGAAGGAAATGAAAGGAAATAAATATCTCACAACTAGTCCACGATTGAAGCCTTTAGCAATAAACTCTTCACCCATGAAACCTGCACACACAATAAAGAGAAGAAAAATGTTGGGGTTGTGTTTATGAGTCTGCCACAATCAAACCCCTATTTTGTTGTTGTCACCTCCATGTACAACTAAATAGATTAATTGATAAACCAATAATGGAATAGAAAGTAAAACATGATAAAAATATGCTAATGGAGATGACAAATAAGAGGAAAGAAGGAATCCCCTTCTACATCCAAAACCAAGAGCTCGTCGGGTGAAGAAGATGAAGCACCAAATTATCCTCAAAGCACAAGAATAATGAGAGTATCAAGCATGAAGAAGAGTGATGCAGGAGCATCCCCGATTGATGAGAAATCTTGCATCAACCAAAAATATTTCCTTTCAGCTTTGTTCTTGTTTAGTTCTTTGTGCACTTTTATGTGTTCTTACCAGTTGGTACCGGTAGTTGCTTGTTCTTCATGGTAGATCTTATTTTCAGTTTCCAGACAGTTTCATGTGCTTGATTCTTTATTTTCAGTTCATTTGGGTTCTTTTCCAGTCAGTTATCACTTTCACTTGACTATTTCTGGGTTCCAAGACAGTTCTTGTGCTTACCGGTTGGTTTTCTTTCATTACCGACATGATTCTGTTGGTATTTTGGTATGATTTTGTCATTGACATCAACACCTATTGAAAACAAGCACTTTGGAGATCAAGCAACATTCACCGACAAGCAAGTAACTATTGCACAGTTACTGGTATATGGTTCACTGGCAGGATATAATGTTCACCGGTACCTGGAATGATATGGAAGACACTTGTTAATGTCGAAGACATCGTGTGGACACTTTGTTTTGAAGAATTAATCATTGGTATATTCATATTTGCATATTTGTTTTTACCGGCAAATAGGTCCAGGGTTATCTAGGGTTACACCGGCAGGTTTATCTTTTCCAGATCAACATGGCACGCTATGGAGATGATTTATTATTGATGTAAATGCATTAAGCCGACATGTTTAATCGGTTATTGCATCGGATATTATATTGTATGTAAAATGTTTATTGTAATATCTTGTAGAGCCGACCTACTAAAATTGGTCTTAGGTTGTGGTATAAATGTAAGATCTTATTTGTAAGATCAAGTGTGGAATGCGAAAAAGAATTGAGTGAAGGTATATGCGAGATTAAGCAGAGGTATACACGAAGACATCATTTGAAGGTGAAGCTAGGTTTTTGTATAAGCATATCAGCATTACACCGGTACCGAATCCAGCATATGAAGATGCTATTTTATGCAGATATTCTTATTGGATTTAACCATCCAACTGTAGTCAGTGTGACTCCCATTTTGTGATTAAGCAGTGAGCTCTAGGCTATTGGCCTTTTTGCATGTGCAGACCCCATTTATGTACACTTACTATCTGTAGTAGTATCATCTAATTGTGGGTAAGGTTTCCCACCGTGGTTTTTCCCCTTACAAGGTTTCCACATACAAATATTGGTGTTATGTGTTGTGGATGACTTTATGTTTATGTTTCATGCATTAATCCTTACCAGTATAGCAATTTACTGTTAACACTGTCTATCGACATACTTAACTGGTTTACTGGTATTAAGCATCAAGTTGGTTAACTAGTTTTTGGTTTGAATTTGTTTGACAACTGATTCACCCCCCCCACCCCTCTTAGTTGTCTCTAGGACCTAACAATTGGTATCAGAGCCTAGTCCTCTTTTGCAGAAGTTTAACAACTTGAGGAGATCCAATGTCTACTAATTACTTCAGGAAGGACAGTCCAAAACTTGATGGAACCAACTATGGGATATGGAAGATTAGGATGGAGACACATCTGAATTGCATTGGTAAAGACATCTAGGAAGTTACAAAGAATGGTTATACTGCTGTTGTAGCTGGTCAGACTGCTCCAACTACCTTAGCTAAAGATGAAAAGAATGATTGCAAAGAAAGAGAAGCACTTTTGAGCACATTATCAGATCAACAAATCATGGGATTATCATATAGGTCTACTGCTAAAGCTATTTGGGATCATTTGGATACACTAAATGAAGGAGATTCCACAGTCAAGATTGCAAAACTTGAAAGCTTCCGAGTCAGGTATGAACATCTGAAAATGGAAGAAGATGAAAGGATTTCTACTTTTATGGAAAGAGTAAATGAAATAGTTTTGGGTATTAAATGTTGTGGAGGAACCCTGAGTGAGGATGAAATTGTTTCAAAAATATTAAGAGGATTGCCACTGGTATATAAAATGAAGGTTAATGCTATAAATGAGTTAAGAACAATGCCTAATACATCAGTAACTAGGGATACATTGATTGGAAAACTTTCAGCCTTTGAAATTGAGGAATTTGGTCCTGTTGCTGCTATAAAAACTGATTTGGCCTTTAAAGCATCAACATCATCTGCTCAATCATTTGACAAATCAGACTGGAAAGCTTTTTATGCAAGAGAACTTGAAGAAACCAGGAAGGAGAATGAAGAGCTTGAAGAACTTGAAGCACTATTTGCAAGAAAAATGCCAAAAGGTCCAGTTGGAAGTAAGTATGAAGGTAAAGCACCCTTTAAATGTTTTAACTGCAATAAGATTAGTCATATGGCTTCGAGATTCCTTGATAGACATGTTAGACTAAGAGAAGAAGCTAGAAGAACATACAAGCCTAATCCCGAATATTAGAGATACAGATTTAAGAAGAACAAAGACAAATCCTGTTAAATTGCTGATGAAGGTGTGATTGATGTTTTTGATGAGGATCCAGTAGACAATGGATGGGTTTTTGTTGCTATAATAGAGGATCAACTGGCACCTATTGCTCAACTGGTAGAACAAGCCCTAGCAGCTAAAGTTGAAGCAAAGGATGAATGGATCATTGACTCGGGATGCTCACATCACATGACTGGAGACAAAGGTAAATTCTTGAACTTTCAAGAATACAATGGAGGTTTAGTAAGATTTGGAGATGACAAAGCCTGTTCAATCAAAGGTAAGGGTTCAATATCTCTTGATGGTAAGCATAACACTGACAATGTCTACTGTGTTGAAGGATTAAAGCATAATCTTTTAAGTGTTGGTCAATTAGTTGAGAAAGGATTTCAGTTACAATTTAAAAATAGAAAATGCAAAATCATGAATAAAACTGGTTTGGAAATTGCAACCGGTAATTAGACTAGAGGTAATATCATTCATTTGAATAACAGTGAAAAGGCATGCTTAATTGCACATATAGATGAAAGTTGGTTATGGCATAAGAGACTATGTCATGTAAACTTTGATTGCATGGTAAAAATCAGTACTTCTAAGGCAGTTAGAGATCTACCTAAAATTGTGAAACCTCAGAATACAATTTGTAAGGAATGTCAATTTGGAAAACAAGTTAGAGCTAGTTTCAAAAGTATTCCAGAAAAATCCAATAATGCTCTTGATTTAATTCACACTGATTTATGTGGTCTAGATAGAACTAAAAGCCTACAAGGTGATAGATATTTCATGCTAATTATTGATGATTATTCTAGAATGTGTTGGGTTACTTTTCTTAGAGAAAAATCAGAAGCACTTGGGAAGTTCAAACTGTTCAAAGCAATGGTTGAGAATGAAACCAATAAGAAAATCAAATGTTTAAGATCAGATCAAGGAGGAGAATTCACATCTAAGGACTTTAATACATTTTGTGAAGTGAATGGAATCAAAAGATAGTTATCAGCACCTCGGACACCACAGCAGAATGGAGTTGTTGAAAGGAAAAACAGAACTATCTTGGATGCAGCAAGAAGTATGTTATCAGAAGCAAATATACCACATGTGTATTGGAGAGAGGTAGTTAGCACTACTGTCTATACATTCAACAAAGTTCACATCAAAGGTGAAACCAGTAAGACCCCCCATGAACTATGGTTTGGTAATAATCCTACTCTTAAGTATTTCAGAATTTTTGGAAGTAAATGTTATATTAGAAGAGATGAGTATATTGGAAAATTTGATCCTAGAAGTGATGAAGGAATATTTCTTGGTTATTCATCTAAGAGCAAGGCATATAGATGTTTTAATAAGAGACTGCAGAAAATTGTTGAGAGTACAAATGTAAAGATTGATGAACAATTCAGAGGAACTTCAAGGTATATAGACTCTGAACTAGCAACAAAAATTGTGACAAATGAACCTACACTAAATCCATCGATACAGAATGAAGAACCAGTTACCCCGGTATCATCAGAGGATTCCACAATAATTGAAGAACAACAGCAAACAAAGACACCCCAGTATGTAAGATTGAATCATTCTGACGATCAGATAATTGGAAACAAATTTAAAGGAGTTATGACAAGAGGAAGATTGGCAAATGAAGAGGTATGTCTTATTTCTCAAATTGAATCATCATCTATCAATGAGGCATGTGAAGATAAATTTTGGATTAAAGCTATGAAAGAAGAATTAGGACAAATTGAGTAAAATAATACTTGGACATTAGTTCCTTGGCCTAAAGATAAAAATGTAATTGGAACCAAATGGGTATTTAGAAACAAACTTAATGAAGATGGTAAGGTTGTTAGAAATAAAGCAAGACTAGTGTGTAAAGGATATTCTCAGAAAGAAGGAGTTGATTACAATGAAACCTTTGCACCGGTAGCCAGAATTGAGGCAGTCAGATTATTCTTGGCTTTTGCATCTCACAAGGACTACAAAGTTTATCAAATGGATATTAAATGTGCATTTTTGAATGGAGATCTTGAAGAAGAAGTATATATTGAACAACCTGATGGATTTTCCTTGACAGATGACAATGATATGGTTTGCAGGTTAAGAAAAGCTCTATATGGATTAAAACAAGCCCCAAGAGCTTGGTATGCAAGGTTGGATAAGTATCTTTTAAAGATTGGTTTTACTAAAGGAAATGCAAATAGCAATTTATATTACAAAATAACTAATGATGACATCTTGATTATTGAAGTATTTGTTGACGATATAATCTTTGGAGGAGAAGATGGATTATGTAAGGAATTTTCTATTAAAATGCAGCAAGAATTTGAAATGTCTATGATTGGAGAAATAAAATTCTTTTTAGGATTGCAGATTTCACAGACTAATAAAGGTATATTTTTGAGTCAATCCAAGTACTTGAAAGAATTACTAAAGAAATTTGGGATGGAGAACTCTAAACCGGTAAGCACACCTATGACTACAAATGATAAATTATCTCAAAGGGATGAATCTACACCTGTTAATCCAACTAGATACAAATCTATGATAGGAGGTTTATTGTATTTGACACAAACCAGGCCTGATATTATGAATGCAGTATGTATTGTTTCTAGATTTCAAAGTAATCCTAGGGAAAATCATGAATCAGCAGTAAAAGGATTTTTTGATACTTACAAGGCACAACAAATCTTGGATTATGGTATCCTAGAGATGAAAATTTTGACCTATGTGCATACACAGATGCAAATTGGGCAGGAGATGTGGATGATAGAAAAAGCACCACTGGAGGAGCATTCTTTCTTGGAAAGAGATTAGTTTCTTGGCTGAATAAGAAACATAGTTGTACATCTTTATCAACAACAAAATCAGAATATGTTGAAGCAGCAACTAACTGTACATAGGTACTATGGCTTAAGAAAATGTTGAAAGACATAAAGGTAAAATGAAAGGAACCCATTACTATATATTGTGATAACACTGCAATAATTGATATGTCTAAAAATCCGGTATTACATTCTAAAACAAAACATGTTTCTATCAAACTGAATTTTCTAAGGGAAAAAGTTGAAGAAAAAGAGATAAAATTGATTTATGTGAATACTAAAGAACAACTTGCAGATATTTTCACAAAACCTCTGCCTAAGGAGACCTTTGAATATCTCAGAGATTAGCTTGGAGTCATACCACCACCGGTAGAGACTTAGATAGTTGATGATTGTCATCAACCGACATAATTAAAAGACGAATCTTTTACTCCGGTCTTTGATGAGGAAGCTACTTCTCAGGGGGAGTAGTTGGTATTTTGTATGAACTTGATTTTTGTAAACTTTGGCATTTGATGTCAAATGGGGAGAGACATCTATGGAAAAACACATTATCTTTTGAGGAGAGATTGGTATTGAAAATAAATCTTTGGATAAACTCATGTTGCTCCCAGGGGGAGAAATTGAGATTGTTGGTTTTTGGTATTTGGCATTTTTGTTTTGGCACTTTGATGGTTTTTCCATCTTGTGTTGCCATCAATTCCAAAGGGGGAGATTGTTGGTATTTTGGTATGATTTTGTCATTGATGTCAACACCTACTGAAAACAAGCACTTTGGAGATCCAGCAACATTCACCAGCAAGCAAGTAACTATTGCACAATTACTGGTATATGGTTCACCGACAGGATATAATGTTCACCGGTACCTGGAATGATATGGAAGACACTTGTTAATGTCAAAGACATCGTGTGGACACTTTGCTTTGAAGAATTGATCATTGGTATATTCATATTTGCATATTTGCTTTTATCGACAAATAGGTCCAGGGTTATCTAGGGTTACACTGGCAGGTTTATCTTTTCCAGATCAGCATGGCACGCTATGGAGATGATTTATTATTGATGTAAATGCATTAAACCGACATGTTTAATCGGTTATTGCATCGGATATTATATTGTATGTAAAATGTTTATTGTAATATCTTGTAGAGCCGACCTACTAAAATTGGTCTTAGGTTATGGTATAAATGTAAGATCTTATTTGTAAGATCAAGTGTGGAATGCAAAAAAGAATTGAGTGAAGGTATATGCGAGATTAAGCAGAGGTATACACAAAGACGTCATTTGAAGGTGAAGCTAGGTTTTTGTATAAGCATATCAGCATTACACCGGTACTGAATCCAGCATATGAAGATGCTATTTTGTGCAGTACATTCTTATTGGATTTAACCATCCAATTGTAGTCAGTGTGACTCCCATTTTGTGATTGAGTAGTGAGCTCTAGGCTGTTGGCCTTTCTACATGTGTAGACCCCATTTATGTACACTTACTATCTGTAGTAGTATCATCTGATTGTGGGTAAGGTTTCCCACTGTGGTTTTTCCCCTTACAGGGTTTCCACATACAAATATTGGTGTTATGTGTTGTGGATGACTTTATGTTTATGTTTCATGCATTAATCCTTACCAGTATAGCAATTTACTGTTAACACTGTCTACTGGCATACTTAACTGGTTTACCAGTATTAAGCATCAAGTTGGTTAATTGGTTTTTGGTTTGAATTTTTTTGACAATTGATTCACCCCCCCCTCTCAGTTGTCTTCGGTACCTAACAGATTCTTGGCATGTGGATCTATCTTGGGTCTTGTCCAATGTTCTTTGGTGCGTGGTCGACCTTCTTGCTGAACCGCGTCACTTGGTTGTTATTTTCTGAAAAGATTTATTTAATTCTTAGGGTCGACCTAATTACACGTTTCATTCTCCTGCATTGATGAATGTAATCTTATGAGGCCAACCCGGATGTGTTCTAGTGGGTATAAATATGTTATTATGTATTCATTTGTGGGGGAAGAGAAACTTAGAGTAAGGATTGAGATTCACATGTTGTGATCTAGTTGATTCTTAGAGTCTTGGTTGAATTATATCTGGCTTGAAACCTACATGTAACTGGTTAACTATCGGATGTTCTTTGATGATAATATGATGGTTGTCCGATGATTGTTGGAAGTTCTATGGATTTAATATGATCTATTTATATGAACTTGTTATCATTGTGTCTCTCTTGCTGCATAAGTCGGTTGACTCTTTTGAGGGTTTTTGCTAGTTATGGATGCATCAAGTGGTATCAGAGCTGGTTATGGACTGGCTAGTGGAAGAATCATTTCTAAACATTGAGGCATTCCTTGGGGTGGACAGATTGCCGATTAGAGGCAAACTGCGTGTGTGTTCAATAGATCACCGAGGGGAGGAAATTGAAACCAATAGTCAGATCGCTAAGTTGAGGCAGTTCACCGGAGTGGAAGAAGAGATGTCGTCGAGGCGGACAAACCCTCGAAGGGTAGAGCACATGATGGAAGACTTCAATAAAGAAGTAAGGAATGAATTTTGAAATGCTTTGGCTGGTTTGCGGAGAAACCCTGATTCTGAGGATGAATATGAGGAAGTCCATGAAGAGCTTGACAAAGTTGAAGGACCGGAAGATGAAAGAGAGGAAAGATTCCTGAGAGCAGTGGTGTAAGCGAGTAAAGTTCATAAAGTTGGCGTTTCTAACTTTTTTAAAAAGCTGAACCCGAAAGATCTGATCGATTGGATCAAAGAGTTGGAGGACTACTTTGAGTTTGAGGATGTCAAGGACCCATAGAGAGTTTGGTTGGCACAAACCAAGTTGAAAGGGCATGATGCCTTGTGGTGGAAAGAATTGCAGAAAGACAAAGTGGAGAATGGTGAATTGAAGATCACCTGATGGAGACAGATGGTTGCAAGATTGAAGGCCAAGTTCATAATGGGAGACTATGAATTGGAACTATTCAAGAAGTTGAAGAACCTGAAACAAAGAAACATGACTCTGAAGGAATATATTGAGGAATTCTACAAGGTGGTGATTAGATCTGGACATAGAGAGATGGATAGGGAAAAGGTGGTGAGGTACATCAATAGACTTGCTTTTAATATTCAAGATGAGATGAGTATGTTGAAGGTTTCCATAGTTGAAGACGCTTACCAATATGCTTTGAAGGTTGAGGAGAAGGTGAGAAGAAGACAACCGAATAAGGGAAAGGAGAGATTCAAGATGAGTGATAGTATGAAGAAACTGATTGAAGAAGAATCAAAACCTAAGTGGAGTAAAGAACCGGAATAAAAGACACCGAGGAAAGGTAGCAGCAAAGTGTGGAGAAATCGGACATAGATTCTATGAATGTAAGCAAGGAATGGCAAAAATTTGTGTGACAAGTGAGGAAATGAAAGGTGATGGTACCGGATCTGACTGTGCACTGGAGCAAGGAGAATCCCTTGTGTTCAGAAGAAAGGATACCAGATCTACTCAGAGGAAGAGTCTTTTTTGGGCTATGTGTAAATCGGGTGGTAAGTGTTGCAAGGTCATTGTAGACAGTGGAAGTATTGATAATTTAGTAGCTAGGGAGATGGTTGTGAAGCTTGGGTTGAAGAGGCTTAGGCATCCTTGTCCTTCTGAGGTGAGTTGGTTACAAGATGATCAGAAGATAAAGATAAGGGAGTAGTATTTGGTGAATTTTAACATTGGGCCTTTTAGAGATGAAGTTTCATGTGATGTATCTATGAGTGTTTGTCATGTATTGTTGGGAAAACCTTGGCAGTATGATCGAGGAGCTATTTATGACTGTAGAAGAAACCTAGTTACTATTGAAAATGATGGACAAAAGTTCACATTGTTTCTTTGAAGGAGAAAGAAAAGGAGGTGAAGAATCTGAGTCTTGAGAAAAGTTGCAGTACTAAGAAACCGTGGGCAGAGGTTATACCGGAAGGTTTGATAGAACCCGTTGTAGAGGTCATACCGGAGGTTTTGAAGAAAGATTTGATAGAACCCATTGCATAGATTAAACCAGAGGGTGACATGAGTTTGCAGAAGGAGCTGACAGATGAACCTAATGGATAGATGGAATCGATCGATAGAGAGTTGATGGTGACAAACCAGATGAATTCTTGTGGAAGAACTAAATCAGAGTTGCAGAAACAGAGACAATGTGAATATCTAAAGCAAAGAAAGAGAAACAAAGGGAGTCAAAGGTTAGAGAAGTCGATTGAGGCACCAGAGGAGCTAAAGCAGAGGTTGGAAGATAAGGAAGATGTTTGGATCATAAATGAGCATGCGATCTTCATTCTGAATCCTTTAGATGTTCACGAGTTGCCTCTCATGTAACATGTTTTTCTACCTGGGTTTTCTGATGCAGGAGCATCCCCGGTCAATGAGAAGCAAAAATATTTCCTTTCAGTTTTGTTCTTGTGTAGTTCTTTGTGCAGTTTTATATGTTCTTACTGGTTGGTACCAATGTTGGCATATGTGCAAAGTTTCATGACATGATGATATTGTATGTTGTTATTGATGTCAATATGTTGAAGTATGAACTAGTATATTGAACGAAGCAAACTGGCAAGTGAACCAGTAAGATGATGTGAATCGTTATATGTGAAATGGTGAACCGGTATTTTGGAATGTGAACTGGTATCAAGGTTTCATTTGATATGACTACCGGTTGGTAGTCTCAGCCTCAAGGTTTCCAGTTGATGCATTTAAAGTCTGTGTGATTCGACCAATGACATCCTATGATGGGTTAGCATTGAAATGAAGATCAGATCATGTTGCCACGTCAGCCTTGTGCGCATGAAGGATTTCCTTAAGGATCTTGCATGAAAAAGATTGATCCTATCTACCTCGGGAATGTGCGAAGTCTTAGTAAATGATGGAGAGCGCGTGATGGGTTATCAGCTTCCAGAAGTGGCAAAGAATGAACGATGGAGAACGTCTTGAGATTTATTCAAGATCAGTGTACACTATGCAAAGTGATTGATTGGACCAACTGTAATGATAACCTAAATGTTTAGGGTTTAGGGTTTATGCCACCAACCTATCTATTGCCTATAAGGTCGATGATGATTTGCATTGTGAAGTTGTTGGCAAATGTTATGTGTGTATCCAAGTGAAGAGATACTTAATTCTTGCCAGACCAGAGAAGTGTGTTGATACCTGCAGAGTGTGAGAGTGTGATTGTAGAAGCAAAGGAACTAAAGTGGATCTACATTGGCATTGAGTGTTGTTATCAGATCAGTGTATTACTTGTTGACTTCTAACCATTTCAGCAGTTGGAAAATCCCTTAATCGGGTAGCTTTAACAGGCTTTGTGTAAATCCTTTAACAGGGTGACTCAAAATCATTCAGTTCTTCAAATCCTCTTGTGAGGTAACCTTTAACAGGGTTCTAACCTTTAACTGGGTATTTAGCCATCCCTTAACCGGGTGATCCCTAGAAGGATTGGTTCCTAGCAGAACCTATTGTAAAGTCCTTAACCGGACTAGGCTCCTAACAGAGTGAACTTCAGAAGAGTTCAAAGAACAACTTGTGGGTATTCAACCCCATCGTGGTTTTTCCTAGTTGGTTTTCCATGTGAAAAATCAGTGTGTTATGTGTGATGCTTTTTCATGTGATGTCTTAGTGTTTTCTATCAAGTGGTAAAGCATTCTGATCTAGTGGACTTTATATTTCTAATGTATTACTTATGCATATGGGTGAAGTGGAAATGAGTTATTAGGTCTTGTGAAGATCTAAGTGTTATCAGTTTATGTGTTTCACAGTCTCACTATGTTTTATTGGTAGTGCCATGTTTTAGATCGGTGATATTGTTTACCAGTTAGTGCAGCCTTTATAGTCAAAGTGGTTTAAGGAAGTTTTTGTCTATACTGATTCACCCCCCCCCCCCTCTCAGTATTTGTTGAAGTAGTTATTGTTCATCATTATTCATCAATTGGTATCAAAGCGTCCTCCAGGTCCTCTGTGTTGCAAGCTTAACCGCTTGAGGAAAAGATCCTATTCTAATGGTGAAGAGGGAAGGTCCTAAGTTTAACAGAGATAACTTTAAGATATGGAAGGATAGAATGAAGATATACATTAAAAGCATGGGTGCTCAACACTGGTGCTATGTTGAGAATACTTATGTTGTCCCTACCTGTACTCTCACCGATGATCAAAAAAGAGAAATTCAGGAGAATGGGCAAGTCATGGAAGCTCTTATCAATAGTCTACCTAATGTTGAGTTTATAGATGTTCAGGTAAAAGACAATCCCAAAGATGTATGGGATGCTTTGGAGTCTATCTATGGTGGTGATGAGCATGTGAAGCAAGCTAAGGAAGAAAGCCTTAGAGGAAAGTTTGAAGACATGCAGATGGTTGAAGGAGAGACCATTCAACAATATGGGATAATGTTTAAAACTGTTGTTGGAGACATCAAGAGTGCAGGAGGTACAATGGATGATTCCACAATTGTTAGCAAAGTTTTGTGAACCTTATTACCGGTCAATGCAATAAGGGTTTCCGCTATTCAGGAGTTGAGATCTATTGACAAGACAAAGGTTTCCCTTGATTCTATCATTGCTAAGTTGACCGCATATGAACTAAATAGTTATGATGGTAGTGTTTAGAAGACTGATTCAACCTTTAAAGCATCTGCTGCACTATCCAAAAAGGGTAAAGAAGCTAGTACCAGCTGTGAACCTAGACAAAGAAGAGATATGGATGATGAGGAGATCCTGATGAAATTTGAAGCTCTTTTGGCCAAGAGACTTCCTAAGGGAACTGGAAAATACAAAGGTAAGCTCCCTTTGAAATGCTTTTCTTCCAATAGGATAGGACACATTGTTGTAAACTGTCCTAATGGTGATAATAAGGACAAACCGGAGAGGTTCAAAAAGTTAAAAGGAGGAAATAAGAGAAATTGTCTTTGTTGCAGTTAATGAAGGTGTCACTGATGATGAATCAGAAGATGAAGAAAGCGAAGACATAGTATTTGTAGCTGTTAAGGAAGATGTGTCAAACAAGAAGGCTCTTGTCTCCCGCTTTGATAATTCAAATGAGTGGATTATTGACAGTTGTTGTTCTCACCACATGACTGGTGACCGAAGAAAGTTTCTGTCTCTGGAAGAGTATGATGGAGGTGTAGTCCGATTTGGTAATGATGCACCTTGTATGGTAAAAGGCAAAGGGTCCATCTCTTTAAATGGAAAAAGAAGTGCTGATAATGTGTATTGGGTAGAAGGTATTAGGCATAAACTTTTGAGTGTTGCTCAGCTGAATGATAATGGACTCACTCTGGAATTCAAAGATGGAGTATGCAAAATAAAAGGAAAGAGTGGTGAATTGATGGCCACCGGTATGCAGACCAAAGGTAACTTATTTCAGTTAAATGCAAATATCAGTCAATGTCTAATGGCTAAGTATGATGACAGTTGGATATGGCATAGGAGACTTTTCCATGTAAATTTTGATAATATTGTGAAGGCTAGTAAGATCAAAGCAGTTAGGGGATTGCCTGTGCTGAACAAATCGAAGAATCCTTTGTGCGGAGAATGTCAAATGGGGAAAATGTCTTCCTCAACCTTCAAAGGTAAATCTTTCACAACAGATAATTTACTTGATCTTGTGCATACTGATTTGTGTGGTCCTATGAAAACTAGGAGTGTTCAGGGAGATAGGTACTTTATGATTCTTACTGATGATTTCTCAAGAATGATGTGGTCACATTCTTGAAAGACAAGTCTGAAGCTTTTGGAAAGTTTAAAGCCTTCAGAGCACTAGTTGAAAAGGAAAGTGGTAAGAGGATCAAATGCCTTAGAACCGATCAAGGAGGTGAGTTCACCTCTAGAGAATTCAATAAGTACTATGAAAAGAATGGCATCAAGAGGCAACTGTCTGCCCCCCAGACTCCACAATAGAATGGCCTAGCAAAGAGGAACAACCAGACTGTAGTTGAAGCAGCTAGAACAATGTTGATTCAAGGGAAGGTTGCTCACACTTTTTGGAGAGAAGCGGTGAGCACTGCAGTCTACACTATGAACCGGGTACTCATCAAGAAAGGTAAGGATAAAACTCCTTATGAGTATTGGACTGGTAAGACTCTTGTAGTAAGCTACTTTACAGTGTTTGGTAGCAAATGTTATATCAAGAGGAGTGAACACCAGAGCAAGTTTGATGCAAAATGTGATGAGGGAATATTCCTAGGATATTCCACCAAGAGCAAAGCTCTCAAGTGTTTTAACAATAGGACTCGGAGAATTATTGAAAGTATCAATGTTAGACTTGATGAAAACTCTGAGAAACCTAAGGAAACCGACAGTGAGCAAGTGGTAGATGAACCGGTTGTAACCTTCTAGGAACCGGTTGCAAAATAGCTTAGTACCAGTAACAGTGCTCCTACACCGGTAGATGCTGATGCTGATGAAGATGAGGATGAAGAGGAAAAGCAAGAGGAAACAGTTAAGATCATTCCTAGGTATGTAAAGCTGAATCATGATCCAAAGCAGATCATAGGAGATAAGGATGCGAGAATTCTTACAAGAAGAAAGGTCAGAGAAAATTCTTGCATGAACTTTGAATTTGAGCCTACAACATTTAAAGAGGCACATAAAGATGAAGTTTGGATCAAGGCTATGGAAGAGGAACTTGACTAGATAGAAAAGAATGGTACATGGTCTTTGGTACCCAGACCTGAGCATAAAAATGTTATTGGCACCAAATGGGTTTCTATAAACAAGCTGAATGAAGATGGCACAGTGGTAAGAAACAAAGCCAGACTGGTATGTAAGGGATATGCTCAAGAAGAAGGAGAAGAATATGGAGAAAACTTTTCTCCAGTAGCCAGATTGGAAGGAGTTTGAATGCTTCTTGCATATGCAGCCTTCAAGGGATTCAAAGTGTATCAGATGGATGTAAAATATGCATTCCTGAATGGAATACTTGAAGAGGAAGTGTATATAGAGCAACTAGATGGGTTTTCCCTATCAGAAGACAGTGATATGGTGTGTAGGCTACATAAAGCCTTGTATGGATTGAAACAGGCACCTAGAGCATGGTATGAACATTTACACTCCCATCTTGTGAAGATTGGATTTGAAAGAACAAGTGAAGATAGCAATATCTATTTGTCTGTGAAGTATTTGTTGATGACATAATTTTTGGTGGGGATGACAAGATGAGTCATGCATTTGCAGATGAGATGAAGAAGGAATTTGAGATGTCACTAATCAGAGAGATTAAGTTCTTCATTGGACTACAGATTCAACAAATGAAAGATGATATCTTTATCACTCAGTCCAAGTATGTCAAAGAGGTGTTGAAGACCTTTGGTATAGAAGACAACAAACTGATTGGTACACTGATGGTGACCGATTGTAAATTGTCAAAAGAAGATGACTCAGCGTTGGTGAATCAGAAGGAATACCGATCAATGATTGGTAAGTTGCACTATGTAGTACACAACAGGTCGGACATTGCACATGCAGTGGGCATTGTTGCATGTTTCCAGAAAAGTCCAAGAGAATCCCACTTGGTAGCAGTCAAGCAGATTCTTAGATATTTGAAGGGAACTATAGATTATGGATTGTGGTATCCTTACAGTAATGGTTTCAATCTCAAAGTGTTTATAGATGTTGATTGGGCTGGTAATGTGGATGATCGGAAGAGCACAACCAGTGGTGCATTCTTTCTCGGTGGTAGACTAGTCTCATGGATGAGTAAGAAGCAGAGTTGTATCTCTCAGTCTACAGCAGAAGCAGAATATGTAGCAACATTTATGATTAGCATTTAGACAATTTGGATGAATCATGTACTAAGTGGTTTCAAAGTCCCTATATCTGAACCAGTGAGTATATTTTGTGAGAACACAAGTGCAATTAATATTTCCAAGAATCCGGTATTGCATGCTAGAACCAAGCACTCCGAGCTCAAGTATCATTTCTTGAGGGAGAAAGTTCAGAACAAAGAGGTTATTGGAACATGTTTCCAGTAAGGAGCAGTTAGCAAACATATTCACCAAGCCTCTACTGAAGGCTACATTTACCTATTTAAGAGGTAAATTAGGGGTGTTGCCCCTTCAAGAGGTGAACTAAAGGTATGTGCTCCATATCAGTCAAGTATTGCATTGTCAAATCTTTTCAGGATTGATGTGTTGAAGGATGCTACTCCTCAAGGGGAGCAGCATAGTGGAACATGGATGTATGTGCCTCCACTTTGGCATTGTTGTCAAAGGGGGAGAAGATGTGAAGCGGAGAAGATATCTACAGGATTGGGGAGAAGATGTGAAGCAGAGAGATATCTTTGTATATTGCTATCAATGCCAAAGGGGGAGATTGTTGGCATATGTGCAGAGTTTGATTACATGATGATATTGTATGTTGTAATTGATGTCAATATGCTAAAGTATGAACTGGTATATTGAAGGAAGTAAACTGGCAAGTGAACAAGTATGATGATGTGAATCGATATATGTGAAATGGTGAACCGGTATGTTGGAATGTGAACCGGTATCGGGGTTTCATTTGATATGACTACCAGTTGGTAGTCTTAGCCTCAGGGTTTCTAGTTGATGCATTTCAAGTCTGTGTGATTCGACCAACGACATCCTATGATGGCTTAGCATTGAAATGAAGATCAGATCGTGTTGCCACATCAACCTTGTGCGCATGAAGGATTTCCTTGAGGATCTTGCATGAAGAAGATTGATCCTATCTACTTCGGGAATGTGTGAAGTCTCAGTAAATGGTGGAGAGCGCGTGATGGGTTATCAGCTTCCAGAAATGACAAAGAACGAATGATGGAGAACATCTTGAGATTTGTTCAAGATGGGTTTACACTATGCAAAGTGATTGAATGGTCAGGATTGGATTGACTATATTGATAACCTAAATGTTTAGGGTTTAGGGTTTATGCCACTGACCTATCTATTGTCTATAAGGTCAATGATGATTTTCATTGTGAAGTTGTTGGCAAATGTTATGTGTGTATCCAAGTGAAGAGATACTTAATTCTTGCTAGACCAGAGAAGTGTGTTGATACCTGCAGAGTGTGATTGCAGAAGCAAAGGAACTAAAGTGGATCTGCATTCGCATTGAGTGCTATTATCAGATCAATGTATTACCTATTGATTTCTAACCATTTCAGCAGTTAGAAAATCCCTTAACTGGGTAGCTTTAATAGGCTTTGTGTAAATCCTTTAACAGGGTGACTCAAAATCATTCAGTTCTTCAAATCCTCTTGCGAGGTAACCTTTAACGGGGTTCTAACCTTTAACCGAGTATTTAGCCATCCCTTAATAGGGTGATCCCTAGCAGGATCAGTTCCTAGCAGATTCTATTGTAAAGTCCTTAACCAGACTAGGCTCCTAACAGAGCGAACTTCAGAAGAGTTCAAAGAACAACTTGTGGGTATTCATCCCCACCGTGGTTTTTCCCAGTTGGGTTTCCATGTGAAAAATTAGTGTGTTATGTGTGATGCTTTTTCATGTGATGTCTTAGTGTTTTTTGTCAAGTGGTAAAGCATGATGATCTAGTGGACTATATATTTCTAATGTATTACTTACTTATGCATATGGGTGAAGTGGAAATGAGTTATTAGGTTTTGTGAAGATCTAAGTGTTACTGATTTATGTGTTTAACAGTCTCACTGTGTTTTAAAGGTAGTGCCTTGTTTTAGATCAGTGATACTGTTTACCGGTTAGTGCAGTCTTTACAGTCAAAGTGGTTTAATGAAGTTTGTGTCTATACTGATTCACCCCCCCCCCCCCTCCTAGTATTTGTTGAAGTAGTTACTGTTCATCATTATTCATCAACCAGTAGTTACTTGTTCGTCATGGAAGATCTTATTTTTGGTTTCCAAATGGTTTCATATGCTTGATTCCATATTTTCACTTCATTTGAGTTCTTTTCTGGTCAATTATCGCTTTCGGTTAACTGTTTTTGGGTTCTGGGATGATTCTTGTGCTTACTAATTGTTTTTCCTTCATTATTGGCACAATTATTGGCATGTGGATCTATCTTGAGTCTTGTCTGATGTTATTTGGTGTGTGGTCGACCTTCCTGCTGAACCGCATCACTTGGTTGTTATTTTCTAAAAATATTTATTTAATTCTTAGGTCCAACCTAATTACACATTTCATTCTCCTAAATTGGTGAATGTAATCTTATGAGGCTGACTCAGATGTGTTCCGCTGGGTATAAATATGTTATTATGTATTCATTTGTGGGGGCAAAGAAAATGGAACTTAGAGTAAGGATTGAGATTAGCATGTTGTGATCCGGTTGATTCTTAGAGTCCCGGTTGGATTGTATCTGGCTTGAAGCCTGCATGTAATCGATTAACTACCAGATGTTCTTTGATGATCGCCAGATAATTTTTGGAAGTTCTAAGGCTTTAATATGATCTGTTTATGTGAAATTGTTATGTTTTCTTTTTGTTTCGTTGTATCTCTCTTGTTGCATAAGCCAGTTGACTCTTTTGAGGGTTTTTACTAGTTATGGCTGCATCAAAGAGTCAAGAGTGCTGGAAATTATGACTAGAGAGCTTCAATGACATGAACAGAGAGTATTGAGAATGATCTTGAAGCTAGAAAGGTTTGAATAAGTTAATAGAGATCCAAAATGAAGTGATAGAGGGAAGATATGCATGTTGGGAGTGAAACCAACGTCGATGGTTGCTGAGAGGGGCATTACAAACTTTTCTAGTCACAAGTGTAACATCCAAATGGCCACTTGCGGATTGTAGATTCGTGGGACACTAGCACGATGCACTAGTGTCCACGAGTCAAACAATTTAAAAATTCCAAAGCCAAAGCTAACAAGGCAAGCCAAGAGAATAAAAAGAGAAAGAGATAAAGGAGTTCTCCAATCAACATAAAGCGAAGGCGCTTATGTAGGGTGAAATCACATGGGGTGAAATTTATGACACTATAGGTATAATGTTTGAACATTGAAAGGTATTTTAGAATGTTTTAGGTTTCCATTGGAGAGATCCATATTGCGTGAGGAATAAGAATTCAATATTGGAAGAAGGACAGGGAAGATCCAATAAACATTCAAAAAGAAAACATTATTGTTAGGGAATATTTAGAAGCTAAAAGGCCGCCCTTTGGAAAGGAAATATATTTTGTATGTTTGCATAGATAGAGGATGGAAGCACATTACACATAGATTTGGACACCA
Source organism: Cryptomeria japonica (assembly GCF_030272615.1). Taxonomy (NCBI): domain Eukaryota; kingdom Viridiplantae; phylum Streptophyta; class Pinopsida; order Cupressales; family Cupressaceae; genus Cryptomeria; species Cryptomeria japonica. The sequence continues at coordinate 626,911,179 of NC_081408.1, read as the reverse complement.
CACTAAGTTCAAGTAGAACATGCTCAAAGAATTCATAGGATGGGAGCAAAATAGCACAAACATAAGGGAACACATGCCAACACATGAAATGAGATTAAACCAAATGAAATAACACCACTAACACTAGGAGTGTGTGAAAGGCTAAGGTTGGTCTAAAAAACCCTAGAACATGCTATGAGACCAAACACCAACATGAAACTAAAATATAATTTGATACTTATAGGATATGCAATTTTTGACATCATAGGTACACAAACAAATCTTTTTAGATAGTTTGATTTGCATCATGTACGATGCAATGATTATTGTGCCCTTCCTTCTAGGAAAAATAATTTGCATGATCCAAAGACACAAATTAACATGTAAAACTTTTAGAGCATAAGATGAAACCAACTAAATCAACTAAGGATTTTTTTTTTAGCTAAGTTCATGATTAAAGAATACCTAATAAAATAATCCACCATAACATTCAAAATGAGATCCCTCCAACCAAAGAGAAGATGACAATTATGAATCGTGCAAGTGTAATTTTCACTTGTCAAATAACCAAGTCATCTTGATCGTAGTGCGTTATAGAAGCCAGAAAGACCAAATTGTTGAAATTGTAATTTTGAGATAAAACGGGAACAATCACTATATCATTTACAAATATACAAAAAATCATATACGTCCAAAAAAGTCACTTAAAAATGCTTATGTATGAGCTCAAACAGAGTCCTAAAATGTCCCAAAACAAGGACAAATTGACAACACTTGTAAATATTTTAATTTATTTATTATTTCTAAAATAAATCAAATACCAAAATCAACAATCAACTATATTCCTAGGAATCCACCGAAATTCTATCCCAAATAAAAAATGCTCTAAAATTTGAGTCTTGATGACTAAGAAAGGAACTTTCAAAGTTAAGTTGCCAAAATCATAATCATAAAGGTGGAGGGAATTGGCTAGGGGGGTCAATATCTATTGATGTATGGAAAACTGCTATTACAATCACAAATCCACTTCATGGATGCTACAAAACAACTTTTGCATGAGATTCCCTTGAAAAATTATTGTTAGGACCTTAAATACAAAATCATCCCCAGTTGAATAGAAAACCTCCTTTGTAAGATGAAATAATATCTTTGAAGGTCAAAAAACCTTCCAAAAGGGCACATGCAAATTTTCACAATAATATAAAAATTAATTCAATTAAATATAAAAAAATAATAAATAGACATTGAATTAAATATAAAAATATATCATTTATCTTGCAATTTTATACATCTTTTCTCCTACAATTCTCTTATACTGATGTGAATCACAAAATGTGATTCGAAAAGTTGATGCAAAAACTTCTACACAGTTGAATCCAAAAACATATATGAATTTAGCATGGATTGTGGAAATCTTCTCTCTAATATATCACTTACCAATATATTATTTAATTATTCCAAACTAAAGATAACCAAATAAACCATTAATATCATTATCTTTTGTTCATTTAAAAATGTATTAAATACTTTAGACAAATTATTCCAAGACATTTCTAGAACATGATGTTAACCCGTGCAAACATGAAACAAATTGTTCACACATGAAGAGAATAAAACAAAATTATCTAATCGTAAAAGAGACTTCAATAAAATAAATTTATTATTCTCTTGTGGAAGTCATTAAAATCTTTCATTCATTCATTCATAACATTATTTCAAAGGCTTCTAAAATTGAAGCTTTTGGATTATAGTACTACTACATGCTAATGTTTCAATGGCTAAAATGTTTTATTCATCTCAACTTTATTGTTTTTAAATTTCACAGATATTATTAAAAGTATTTATTCATTTATTTTTATTTCAAATGAGATAATTTCATCATTTTTTACATGGTTGTCATCTCATTTAATAATAAAATTTATTATCTACTTTACATAGATTGGTTGGTATTTATTTAATTTTAAACTATTTGTTTTTTCTTTTATGTTTGAGACGACTTGTTCTCTTTACTCATCTAGTCCTCCCTCATGGGTTATTTTAATTTTTTATTCGGATTCTCATCTCTTAGGTTTAAAATGTCTTTTGCAAGTTTTTTTTTTTATTTGTTTTATTTATCATTTAGATTTATTGTAAGCAGCTATATTATCAGAATTATTCTTTTAATTAATATATAAGTTTTATATTATGAAAAATAATTTATTATTGTTTGAATTAATTATGTATTGTTTATAGGTTGATATAATGATTTGAATGAACAATTTGAATGACTCCCTAATTTATTAATATTTTGGTAGATTTTTGTTTATTTTAAAGGTGAAAAAAGTATATCTTGTATTTTTCTCGTTTATTTTGGACTCATTTTGGTAAGGTTGTCTTTAATGCATTGCCTTGTGCACAAATGTGTTGTGCTTCTACATAAAAAAATGACAAATATAAATCTAAATTAATTATATTTGCACACATCTCCAATGACTGGTCTTGATCTTCATATTATCAATTCCTTATCCCAAGTCATATCTACAAGCACAAAGATGAATTTGATTTATTCATGTGATACAAAAAAAAAATTGGTTCATTCTTGTTTAAATTTAGCCCAACGCGACCCCTTCCCAATTCATCATTGTCTGACTTGAGCACAAGACATTTCAAAATGCACACTAGGGTGTTGTATAAAAGGACATGCCCTAATTCATTTCTATTCATCCAAGCATCACATAAAAAGAATTAGCTCATATCCATTACATCACTAATTTATATCAACTACACTTAATACCCATGAATATTTCTAAAACATCAAGCTCCTCTGATGTGTCCAAGTATAATGGATAACTATGCAACCACATATCCCATGACATGTTTCAGATATGCACTCGATAAGAGAGCTCAATGCAAATGACAGCTAATTCCAAACTACCTAACAAGTCAACCAACTGTTTTCAACCACTAAACAATTGTTTGCTAAATTACAGATTCAAAATCAGACAAAACAACAAAATGGTAAGATAAAACTATGAATACACAAAACCATTGACGTCAACATTTAATTTTTGGTACTAAGTTCTCCTGGTTAAATATTTTTCTCATGTGCAACCTACAAATAAAATATCTAACTAATGTTAGATACAACTTTATAAGTGGACCCAAATAAATATGCAATTTGGCTTAACATGTCTCCTAAGATGCGCCACAAAAAAAAAATTATTTTACATAATTAAAATAATTATCTTTGCGCAAAGTGTAAAAACCCATTTTCCTAAAATTCATTTTCAAAAATGTTTTAAACCTAAATTAGATGATAAATTTTTTAACTTGAATTTAAATTTAAAGCCAATATTTTATATAAAAAATAAATGTAATTTTAAATAGAAACGACTTCATCCCTTCTCTTTCCCTTTTTTGGTAAGTTGTTTTCTAGTGGGTAGCTCCCATTATATTAATAATTAATTAATAAATACATAGCCTCATCAAGGCATAGTTCAATTATGTTTCAAAGAAGGTGGTCATTCATGCCACTATGATGAAAGAGGAATCTAATCCTTAAAGTCATCTCTTGCAACCACATAATCGAGTGTTAAAAGTCAAGTGATCATTGTGGGTATTTTGCCTCCACATTATCACACCCTTGCACTAGTAGAATGAAGAACTTGAAGCTAGGTGGTTAATGTAAAAACATCATCTACATCTAACAGGAAGACCCTCATAATCAAGTAGTTGAGTTCAAGGCCTCCAATATCAAAATAATATCTTAATGAAGAGTCTCAAAGACATATATGTCCACTAGAATATAAGCATATGTAGAGTGACCCATGAAGGTAATAGAATCAACATTTAGGATTGACCAATTTCATTGCCAATGACCTCATAACAGGAGCCTTCCCATAACTAGAGAGGAAGATTTAGCAACCTAATCCAATTGATCCAATATTGAGAGGTTATGAAGGAGATGGACTAAGGATTGGCCATGAGGGAGTGCTCTTCCCACATCTATAACTTGTTGCAAATCACCAAGTCCTTGTCCTTTAAAGGGACAAAATCACTATGAAGAACCCACTAGCATAGGGAAACAACTCAATCTTGCCATCTATTAGAGGTTTCCATGAGAATTTAGAACCAAGTTGTTAAGTTAAGAAGAAAATATCATAAATTATTTAATTTCTAGACCAAGACATTACAAAAATAAAAGTTCACTTTCAATGATGTCATATCTACAAACCATAATAGGGGAGGATTATGAACAGGTAAAGAGCCAATTTTTTTCATATATAGATCAGGGAAGAAGCCTTAAATTAGTTATGGCTGCCCTAGAACATGGGGAACTCTAACTCAATCTTGAAACACCAATTTGAGTAGAAAAATTGCAACTATGAGAGCCATAATTGCTTGTACACATTTATGCAAGGCCTAACACCATTATGACCACCACAAGATTCACAAATGTCAAACAAATCAAGAATGCTATACCCTATGTCAAAATGAATGAATGAAGAAATTTTAATGACATCCATAGATCAACCATCTAACAACCAAAATAATTTCCATTATTAGGGAGAGATAAAATAATTGTCATCATATGTAAAAATGTTCATAAGCCAATCACACCATGAAGAAAAGGCTTGCACCATAACCAATAGACCCCCAAAGCCCAAAAAATAAATGCATAAATCAACATCTACAAGAACACAAGAGAATGAATCCACAACCAAGGAAAACGCCCACACCATCAGTAGCCAAACCAAAAAGTGACAAGAAAAAATCTTTTGAAAGTGGATCTAATGTTAAATTGGTTTGCAACAATAGTTAAAGTTGATCAAGTTGGAGAAGTTGAGGTTATCAATAAATAACATTTATTTTGATTTGGCTAGAATAAAAAATAGTTAAATTTTTAATTTGACTTCACCACAGCCATATTCAAAATCTCTCATAATCTACAACTAGTTGTTCCAACACAAAAAAAGAAAAAGAACATTAAAATTTCTCGTCAAAGTTTATGTTGATATTTTATCAACAACTATCCATCTTCCTTAGCACATGTAGTGATGCCACCGAACAATGAGGGGAGGAGAGTAGTCAAATCAATCAAATTATTTCCACCCATCCACAAGTCCAATACTTGTCGACTCAACCAAGCCTTAAAGGTTAAGTAAAGGTATAATGGACTAATGTAAAGGTCTGAGAATTATTAAATTAGGCGACATAATAACAAAATAATAGACACAAATTTAAATGGAAACACAAGATTCTCAATTGATGATTAAAATTTAACTTATATAAAATGATGTATGGTCAAATAAGTATAGATCATAATGAGGAAATGGGCAGAGGTTCAAATTTTTTGGGTTTTCAGAACAAGGTGGGAGGAGACCCAATTTTTATTAGGGCTCATAATAGGGTCCCAAGGAATGGAAGATGGCGGCAAGATGGCAGTGTCCCATGGCAAGGCGGGGCAAGGCCTCAAAGAAGGGTCGTAGAGAACAGTAGATGGTGGCAAGGTTTCAATGTCCCCCATCAGCCTCGCCAAGGACAATCAAAGGATGTCCCTCGTTCTGGCCAATATTCAAAATTTGACATTAACCCTTTTGTCAAAATCTTCTGGGACAAACTTTACATCAAACCAGTTTCAGATTTACCTTTAGGAAATTGATGGTTAAATCGTTTCGCATGTCTTCAAGATCAGCTAGATAGCCCCGACACTTTTTTCAATAATCCTCTTGCTCATCCGACCCACTCTTCTCACTCCCATCCCTATAAAGCAGTTGGTAATCTTCAGAATCGTTTGAACTCCAACACCTACGTCCAGGGAGCTTCTCTCAACCATGGGGCACGTATGATCCTCAGGGGACACCCAGGCCACCGTCCACCTTCATTCAGGTGGGAAAAAAAATTTAAAATTCTTTTGGGAGGGAAAAAAAATTCAAAATTCATTTGGGCGGGAAATTTTTTTCAAAATCCTGTTAGAAAGCCTCCATTCCGAACAAACTCCAAAAGAAACAACTGATTTTTGACATTTGTGAAACATCCCCTTCTGTCCCTCACTAGCGCCCTCTCAAAGATGGCTTTGTTGACGGGAAAACTGGAGCAGATCAACAAGGAGATCATGGAAAGTCTATACCAATGCACTTTGTGTGGAAAAGAAAATTGGCAAAGATTAAAGAGACAGACTCCTCTCCCGCTCAGGCTCTGATTGAGGGCACCTCCGCTGTCAAGATATCCTTTTCGAACCATGTTCTCTCCCAATCGGTCTCTCTTCTCTAGAAATTGGCTCTCATCGGTAAGTTTAGTTCTTCAATCCTGCTTCAATCTCTGCTTTCATGGGCAAATAGTCACTGGTCGGGTCTTTGTGATATTTTCTTCATCGATAGTCACACAGAATTTTTTATAGCCCTATTCTCTTCAGCAAAAGATAGAGATGCAGTACACAAAAACAAAGGCTGGTTTTGTCAAGGGGCCAGTCTTTTTACCTTATCTTGGATTCCAAACTTTAAACCAGATGCTAATCTTTGCAGTTTTTATCCCCACTGGAATTCCCTTCCAGGTTTGCCTTTGGAATACAGAGACCCAGATATTGTGGAGACCATGGCTAATCAACTAGACATCTTTGTCGCTCACAATCTTATACCCTTTGAAATAGTTTAGAGAGATGTTAGGGTCTGTCTTCTCCTTACCTCAAAACAGACCCTGCCAAAGCATTTAACCATTTCATCAAAATGGGGTTTGTGGCATCAAGACATCGCATTGGATAATGATGAGGTCATCTGTAAATATCAGCAACAATTAGGCCACTTCACGAATTCCTGTAGTGGTCATGAGCGCCCAGAGCTTTCAGTCTGTAAATATCATTGCTCAGATCCTCTTCTATGTCCTGCCCTCCAGCATGAGGTAGTTCTGGTTTCCGATCATGTACAACCTCGTAATGATCCCCCTGAACCTCAGAATGCCTTTGAACCATCCTATGTTCAATGGATTAATCAGCTGACCCTTTTTTTATCACGTATAATTGGATCCTTTCTAGCTATAAATTTGCCTCCATAGCTACATCTGTTCTCCAATTATGTGACAAAACATCTGATGACAGAGAAGCTATAGTTTGGGACCAAATGTTCAATGAATCCCAGATCGATATCCAGAATTTAATTCAGAGCTTATTAGTTTCAGGGATAGCTATCTCAAGTAAGGAGGTTCATATCCAAGAAATAGCAAATGATATCATGTCCACTCTAGCTGCCACTATGATTGAGGAAATTGCAAAAGAGGAAGGTGTTAGTATGACAAATGTAATGTGTCCCTTACGAGAAACAAGGTAAGGTGCTTCATCTCCTGACATCTCAGATAAAGGGGAACTCCCCTCAGAAATTAGGCAGGAAGGAGTGGAAACCCCTTCACAAGATGGTGAGGGAAAAAAAATTACTTTTGACTATGCACAATCCTTATCGATTGAACAGAGCCCTAGTTTGAAATCAGATGGCTTCACCACCCCCAAAAAGAGAGGTAGAAAACCAAACTCTGTGAAAATTCAAGAAGAAATAGAGGCAGGTGTACAGAGCACCTTAGACGGGAAATTTAAAGTATAAAAAAGAATTACAAGGAGTGCAAAAGGCACTCCCTCTTCACAATGAAAATGATTTCCTGGAATGTTAGGGGCATTAATGCCCCTGACAAAAGAGGGAGAATAAAATCTCACCTTGATTCTTCAAAGGTGAACATCTTTTTAATCCAAGAAACGAAGCTATCACAGGAAATGTATCACAAAACAGTGGCTAAATGGACACAATTTGGATCGGCCCACATGCAAGGTGTCGGGGTCTCGGGCGGATTGCTTACACTATGGAATCCTTAAAAAATGTCCAAGTTCACTTATTAGATCAAGATCCTAATTGACAAATGTTGAAAGCAATATGCTATGACATGACCTTCACGGTATTTAATATTTATGGCCCCATCCCCACTCCGGAAAAGAAAGACCTATGGGGCAAGCTAACTCTTCTACTCCAACAAGAGGAAGCACATAACTTCATCATTGGAGGAGACTTTAATGCAATCTTGTCTCATAAGGAAAAGCAAGGAGGAATCTGCCCATCCCCATGATCTATGCAAGATTTTCTTAGCTTCACCATTAAAAACAACTTATTCGATGTTTTTACCAATAATGGTCTCTTTACTTGGACTAACGGGAGATTAGGATTCCTTCAGATTGCAAAGAGACTCGAGAGGTTTTTTATTCCTTTGGAATGGCACCTCAATCAGGTCAGTTATCATCCAGACATTCTCCCCATTTCTGAATCAGATCACTTCCCAGTCCAAATTATCCTGGAATGGCAAAAATAGAACCCCATGCCGGTTTATGGCTCCTCCTTCAAGTTTGAGCGCATGTGGTTTAGACACCCACATTTTTCAAGCTTTATTAAGACAATGGTGGGTATCTGCCCCTACATGTAGAGGAACGAAGATGTTCCAATTTTTTAAGAAACTTCAGTTTATTAAGATCCAGGCTAAGGAATGGAACAAAAAGATTTTTAAGAAAGTTTTTGCCCCAAAAAAAATCATTGCTCAACAACTAGAAGAAGTTAATCAAAACATAATTTCCAATGGTTTGGATCAACTCCTCCACTCTACACAAAAGGGCCTTCAAAATGAATGGGAAGAGTTCTGTAAGAGAGAAGAAGAGTACTGGAGACAAAAATCAAGAGAGCTCTGGCTGCAACAAGGAGATAAGAACACAAAATTCTTTCATGCCTCCACAAAACAAAGGAAAGCATCTAACTTTATATTCTCAATCAAACATGAGGACTCAGGGGAACTGATAAAAAATTTAGCAGATATCCAAGATCAAGGTGTAAAGTTCTTTAAGAATCTCCTAGCCCCACCACAGTCTAATTTAGATCCTTCTTGGAAGGACAATGCTGAGCTTCTACTACAATCTATTCCACCTCTAATTTCTGACTAGACTAACAGAGCCCTTCTGGCCCCCTTCACTTTGGAGGAAGTCCACAAAGTGGTATTTTCCCTTTCCCCAGATAAAGCCCCGAGTCCGGATGGGTTCACCGCCCTCTTCTTTCAAAAGTGTTGGGATGTGATTGGTTTTAACCTCTTAGAGGTAATGGAAGAATCCAGGAAAAGGGGAGCTATGTTGAAAGCTTTTAATGCAACAAATATTGTTCTTATCCCAAAAACCCCTTCCCCTTCTTCATTCGCAGAGTTCAGACCCATTTCTCTTTGTAACACAATATATAAGATTGTAACTAAGGCCATTTACCTTAGAATGCACTTCCTCATACCAAGGATCATCTCACAAGAACAAGGGGGTTTTGTCTCGGGTAGGGAGACTATGGAAGGAGCCCTAGTCGTGCATGAGGTTTTACACTCTGTCCATGAGAGCCAACAAGAAAATTTTGTTATCAAACTTGATATGATGAAAGCATACGACCTGGTCAAGTGGGAGTTCCTCTTCAAAGTATTATCAAAATTTGGTTTCTCAAACAAATGGTGCAAATGGATCAAAAATTGTATCTCGGGCACACATTTCTCTATTCTAATAAATGGTCATCCTTCAGGGTTTTTTCAGGGTACACAGGGGATAAGACAAGGCAACCCTATGTCACCCTTTCTCTTCATTCTCATGGCAGATGCTTTGAGCAGATACATCAATTTTCAATCCTCAAATGGGATTTGGCTTGGGGTCACCCTTCCAGATACTTCAACAACAATAACTCATTTTCTCTTCACTGATGACAGATTGTTATTTGGTAAGTCTTCTCTTAAAGAAGCCAAGCTCATCAAGAAAACACTGGATATCTATTCTTCTGCTTCGGGTCAGAAAATTAATGCTGCCAAGTCTAAGATTTTCATTTTCAACACACCTTCAATCTTATCACTAAGAATATGCAAGACTTTGGGCTTCTCAACGGACCAATTGCCATCCTCCTACCTTGGCATTCCCTTTTTTATGGGATCAAACAAACCATCCTATTGGTCTGTTGTCATTGGTAGAATTCAAGCATGAATCTCAGCTTGGAAAGTAAGGTGGCTTTCACTATCAAGTAGAATCCTTCTTATCAAGTCAGTGCTAATAGCAATACCGAACTATTACATGTATGTCCTCAAGGCTCCCTCATCTGTCATCCAACAACTGCAGAAACTCATTAGAGATTTTCTATGGAATAGTAATATGACAAATGAAAGGAAAATCCCCTTAACCTCTCTGGAAAATATGTCATGCCAAAAATCCCAAGGGGGAGTGGGACTTCACAATTTGAAGCACTGCAACAGGGCCTTTGGAGGGAAATTGATTTGGAAAATGTACACTAACCCGGTCTCCAAATGGTGTCAGATTATGCAAGCTAAATATTTGGACAACACTCAACCATCAAGAGTATTGACACTTTTAGACCCTCCAAAGGGATCTGTTATTTGGAACTTCATGATGGATTCAAGGAATCTAATATCCAAGTATGTTTCATGGGAAATCAATAATGGTCTCAATGCTAACTTCTGGACAGACTCATGGTGTGGGCATCCTCCTATTGCTCAATTAGATAACATGGTAAACATTATGGATACAACCATAGCCCATTGGGGTATAAAATTGAGTGACTATGTGTCTATTGTAGAAATATTTTCAGGGAAAATAATCTGGAAAGATCCTACTCTTCTCCCAATACCCCTCCAACAAGCTTCCTCATTGGCCAACATTTTATTGAATAGAACAGTTATCATGTCTAACAGAGATGATGTGTTAATTTGGGCAGCTGCAAAATTAGGACAATATTCAATCAAAGAAGCTTACAATGCCTTGCAGCAGGGTTGGAGCAGTAAGGCAAGCAGTCAAGCATACTCCTTCTGTTGGAATGACACTATCTTACCAAAAGGTTGTTTTGTGTGGCTAACACTAAATAAAAGAATCTTAACAACAGAGATATTAGTAAAACTAGGCATAACACAAGATTTTAATTGTGTATTTTGTGACTTAGAGGAAGAATCAGTTGATCATTTATTTTTACACTGCTCTTTTGCCTTCCAATGTTGGTCCTTCATCATGAGTAAACTCCAACTCATGTTGCCCTTTCTGAAATCACTATGGGATATGTTTAACTCCTAGCCTCTTTTATTCTCTACATCAACCTTTTCAGGTATTTGGAAATGTGCTCCTACTCACATTATTTGGGCAATTTGGTGGGAGAGGAACAAAAGAATCTTTAGAAAGACATCCTCTTCTCTGGATCAAGTTTTGATCAAATTGGAAAACTCGATTGCGGAAATCATTAACTCTTATCTCACAAATTCCAAGGACATCCAGTCATTTACCCGGTGGGACAAGGAAATTGCAAAATCCTAGCACGGTATTATTTTGCCAATAAGGATTCCCCCGTACTGGTCTTCAATCCATGTGAAAGATAGGTCGTCCATAAAATGGACACCCCCAACTCCAAATTTTTTTAAGATCAACTTTGACGACTCTTCTCGTGGAAATCTAGGGAAATCGGGAATTGGACTTTGCATACAAGATCATTTTGGCAAAATGTGTGCTTTCCAAGCTTCACCCATCCCTCCGGGTACGAATGACTTGGCAGAAACAAATGCTTTACTAACCAGTCTGGTACTAGCAAGGAAGTGTGGCCTCTCCAACATACACATAGAAGGGGATTCTTTAGTCATTATGAACTCAATTACCTTGAAAAGATCTAAGACCTGGCAGCTATCTTATGTCCTAAAGCATACCTTGGATCCTCTCAACACTTTTTCAGATTACTCTGTCAGTCACACACTAAGAGAGGGAAACTTTGTTGCTGACTTGTTAGCAAACATGGGTTGCGATGACATTTCCATGGAGTCGATTGCAATTCCTTCTAAATTGTCTTCTTTTCCCAAATTGCTCGAATTAGTACAAAAGGAAAGTACAACACTCTTATCACCAACTACTTCCTATTACATACTTGCATGCAAGCACATAACTGGTGCCGGTGAACAAGAAGGTTGACAGGACACTTGCATTTATGCTTTTAATGCATTTTGTAGATGACATGTATGGAACTTTAGTGCGAAGTACCCGAGGATTCTCAATTCGTCACTTCACACGGGGTAAAACATACTTAAGCCTCACACATCCCCTCAACTATATTACGGTCACAAAATTAATGCAAGGATCGCAAACATGATCCTAAAATTTGATCATTTATTGCACTTTGAGATGGTATTTTTGTTTATAAATGGAACCAACCTACTCGCGCACACACAGTTCTCAGCCGAAATTTTTGAAAATTACACACACAATTCTTAGTCAAAATTTTCAAAAATTCAAATTTTTGAAGTATCACAGTGCTCTACAATATGGAAAATGGTTCTTGTGGAGGATCCAGGCAAATTCACTGGGAGTATATGCCATGGAACGATCGGATTTCAGTGAAAATTCCAAAACCTTCGGCGGCTTTTCATGGACATATCAATGATAGGGACCTTGACCAACTTTTTTTGTTACACAATCCACAATTGAGAAGAGTTGTCAAAGACTTCATCAGTGAGGAGATGTTATCCCCGCAAGCCAAAAGGATTTTGTATCCTCATCAACTTCTTAGTTCCTTTCTGTCAAATGCTCTAGATCTCTTGCAATCTATTCCTCTACTGGATTTAGTTTTCTTCGAGTTGGTAAGACAAGATGTTCTTCCCCAGACCCCGTTCCATGAAGCCCTGGAAAATACAATCTATGGCAAGGGTCGGATCTCCTTGGGGGCCTCTTTCCACGTCATTTTATTCAATCTAGCCATGCTTACATGGTACTCTATGACCGAATAAAGCATTCCCTAGAAAGGAAAAAATTTCGCCATGTGAAGAACGGCTTGCATCAATTTGGCAAACAATTGGATGACCACACTATACATAGAGTCAAAATTAAAGTTGGGGCTCTAATGGAAATCCTGGAATTAGAAAATGTTGACCCCTTTTTGCAAACATCACAACCCATGGAAAGGGGTCGGACTACAAATAGGGTTCCAGACCTGAACGTACCGGCACAAGATGAAGTCACGGGATGGACTACTTCCTTTCTGCCCGTTTTCGATGCCCCTGCAATTCAGCCCCAGGAAGACACCGTCATGAATGAGTAAAGTTATTCCGGTTTTGTTTTTTGTTACCCAAAAAATGCTCTTTTTTGTCAGATCTAATGGCAACCGAACCGGTAGAGGAGTCATCTTCTTTTCTTGTCGACTAGCACCGATATTAGAGGCTTCTCTTTTTTATGAACCGGTCATAAGAACATCATACCGGTATCAAAGCATCAGTACAACATAATGGGAAACTGGTTGGCGCAAATCTTCAGTGCTCAGACAATCCGATTCACGTTCCTCGGTCGCCACGGTAACCGATTAAGGGGTTTGTTTATTTTTAGTTTCCTTTGGTCTCGTTCCAACCGGTTACCCTCTTTTTGGCCCCTAAGAGACTTATGCTATGGGAAGTCCCTATTTATCTCTCCAGATTGGGTGGCTTCTTCTCATAGCCTCCTTCTTTCTTCGTCACTGTATATGAGCAAGGATATAGGGTTTTCTTCCTGGTTATTTCCCTATTGAGCTCTTGAATCGGTTTTCTTATATATATATATATATATATATATCAGTGGCTTGCCACTTTTGGTTAAAAAATAAAAAGTATAGATCATAATGATCTCTTATAATTTACTTGTAGATGTTTTAAGGTTCAAAAGATTATTTACATGCATTTTCATATGTGTATTTATACAGATCTTAGTCTAAACAAAATTCATTATAGTGTCTTATGAGTCAGGATGCCCTTTAAATTTGGCTCACCATTAGATATCTAAGCCTGTCCACTCGAGGTGGATCAAAATAGGAACAAAAAGTTTGGGATAAATTGACTATTTTTTCTTCTTTTTGATTGATCCAACTTGCTCACAAAGATTCTAGAACCAAACTGAAACAAAAATGCAAGAATCAAATTGTTCAATGATCTCTTAACATGGCATGAATACAAAAATAGAAAGATTTGAAAAGTGAATTAAAAGACTAGGCACAATTAAGTATCCATCCTTAAAATAGAAATTTGAATATCTAAAAATAAACTTTATTGAAAGTGACAATTGAATGATAAAACAAATATATCCAAGCCAAGTCTCATACAAAGGTTGAGATCGAAACATGATTGATTTGCAACCACACAACTCAGATAGTCAACATGGTGAGAGATGTCTGATAAGACCCTTTAATGAATGCTGCAACAAAATTGCCATATCCAAACCACTTCACATTAATGTATTATGATCTCCAAGCCTCAAGGAAAATATAAGAGAAAACAAAAACACATACTCTAAATGCACTAAAAAAAACTACAAAACAAACATAATAAGGTAAAGAAAAAGTATATTTGGGTGACATAAGATTTCCTATAGCGTCAAATGAATGTGTCTCTTCTTCACATCTTCTAATGCTTATCTAAATAAGATGTCCTCCATTTACTTTTGGCCAACACCATCATTTCCTAAGTAGATCTTTATCAATCATAGTCCAACCACCTCCTCCAACTATTTCTTCATATTATCTAGTAGCGAAGGCCCTTACATTCTATATTATGTTGAATTTTGCAACGCAAGCACCTGCAAGATGAAACAAAAAACACCTTCCACAAACGAGAGTTGCACAAATGAATGCTATATTAATCATTAGAAAATAATACATAATGAATTACAATTGTATAATGAGGTCCTTATAAAGAAAGCACAAAAATGTTGTAAGCTAAATTTAGGAGAACTAAAGTGCAAGCATGAGGAGCTAAAAAAAGCTCAACTCTAGCTGAACTATATGCACAAAAGATAAACTAGGTGCTCAAATAAAGCAACTAGAAGAAATAACTCCTAAGTGAACATAAGAACAAAAGCATAACTAGTTGTAAAAAAGAAACTAATAGCTAAAAATGTTCTAACACCCCCCCTTAGTGAAACTTAGGGTGAATTAAAAAAATAGTAAATGCAGAAATGGATCTTAGTAACAAAAGGCTTGTCAGGTACTCGTGTACAAACCATTGAAGTCTCTCTAAGCGGAGAAAAACCATGTGGGAAAAAACCCCTCCAAAAGCAAGAGATGCAATACATGAAAAAAAACATGAAATGGAAATAAAAGGAAGGAAGGCCTTAGATATATCTTGCAAGGACAATTTCCTTCACCCCAAGCATCAACATAACTAAAGATAACATGGGGATGCCAAGGGCTTAGTGTAGATGTCTACAACCTATTCCTCTATAGGTATGTAATCCAAGTTGAAAATACTGTCCTTAATCAACTGTCAAATCAAGTGCATGTGGATCTCAATGTGCTTAGTCCACTGATGCTCCACTTTGTTGCAAGAAATGTGAATAGCACTTTGATTGTCACATCAAAGAGTAGTGGGACCATCAAGAGGAAAACCAAACTCTATCAACAACTAACAAAGCCACATAACCTCTTGGCTAGCAAAAAATGAAGATAATAATGCAATTGAAAACTGCTTCTTGCAAGACCATGCAATGGGGTTGAAACCAAGACAAAAAAACAAAGCCAGAAGTAGACTTTCAATCATTAAAATCACCACCCCAATCTGAGTTAGTGAAGCCAACAATCCTAGAGTCATTGGAAGACTTCCAAACGTATCTTGAATTACATCAAGGACACATCTTATTTTAAAATTCATTATACATCAAAGTTGAACTAGGTGCACAACTAAAGCAACTAGAAGCAAGCACTCCTAAGTGAACTTAGGCAAATTAAACAAAAAATCATAACTAGTTATAAATAACAACTCATAGCTAAAAATGCTTTAACATATTACAACCAATCTACTTCAACATTTTATTCACATTTACCTTTCCCAACTTCAATAATTCACTTTAATTCTATTTGCCACTCTATATCTATCACTTCTACTTTTACTACTTCCTACCCAACATATATTGAACTTTGAAACACATCTCCTTCCTCCTTCAATGTTCTTTTGCAATACAAAATTGTTTGTGCCTTCATGTCTTTTCTTCTCAATGTGACTCCTTAAATGATTCATTACAATCTACTATCACATAATGCCAAATTATACTATGGGCAATTATAATAGTCTAAAAATTGTGACCTCAATTTTTTTAAGCATTAACCAAAATAAATATCCCAATGCTAACAAAATGGTAAATGATAAAATTTTAAGTTCTTCCATTAATATATATTTTATAATATCACAACAATGTGCAAGGCATGCAAGTAATACCCAATGAGTCCACACAGTATATAACTCCCACTAGTACAATAAGGAAGTGCATCTTAAACACATTGCAATAATATGAAAGTCTCATAGGTACATGTTTAGTACTTAATAATAAAGGTAACATAATTTTATAACCAAGGCAAGGGGTAAAAACTACAAACCTCATTCATGATAAAATAAATAAATAAATAATGTGCACTATAAATAGTATACAAAATAGTTTAAGGTCAACTCTAAGCTAATCCTCCAAGATCCCATGCTCTTGTTGCTAATCAAATAAAAAATTAAACCCACCATGAAGTTGCCCCTTCCCTCCCCATCCATCACCCAAGGTGAAGAAACAACATCCACAATCCAAAGATGTACATTAAAATATTAATTATTATCTTTTATAGTCCATCCCTTTATTAACACATATCATACACATGAAATCATATATGAAAAACATTTAATTACATGAATTATGTTTCATAGTGCACATTCAAAATAATAGACAAATCTCAAATAGTCATTTCAAAACAGCTAATTTTCGTATCACAGTTTCTAGCATCTAATAAACACGTGAATGCAAGTACATGAACAAGCTAAAATATGAAGATCAACAAAAACCACAAGCATTTTCATTCTTATAAAATTTGACCACATATAACATCAAAAAGAATAGTTATTCACATCCCTTACTATGAAAACTATCTTCATGTGATTCTATATGCCCTTCTAGGAGCACATGCTCAATGTATGACTACATGCATCCCATATTACATCCATCTTACACAAGTATCCAAACATACCAATATCAATAATTCAAATGTGCAAGCACACACAAAAGAAAACATACAAAGCTAGTACAAAAATAAAAATAAAATACAACCACTTCACAAATTATAACATAATAAAAATGGCACACACATAAGTAAACCACAAAAGAACTCCATAAATGTGACAAAAACACCTAATCTCTAAAATGCATTGAGAGGCCATCTCCCAACTATGCAACATACCCAAGTAGTAGTACCTCACATAAGGCAATAATGTTAACTATATGTAACAACCACAAAGCACACTTACCGCAAAATAAAAACAACACATTTGCCAATAAAATGGATCACATGACTTAACGGTCTCGTAGATCTAGTGGTACAAAGCGATCAAAACATGAATTGCATGTGGACCTTTTGTTAATGAGAGAACTAAAACCTATGGGATGTCCTATTTATAACATGATGAGCAAGCTCAAATCTCAAACAAATTTCATATAAGGAACAATGTTTCAAGACAATGGAACTCAAATAAAGAAAACAATATGTTAACTGTCCTAAATTATAGGATAAAACCACATTTTGTTTTTTCCAAATGAAACTCATGAGATAAACCTCTCATATACTCTTATCATTTTAGATGGAATCCTAACCTCACAAGTAGAACCATGTCAAAAATGATGCCATATATAAATACAATCAACCCTGACATAAAAGATATCACTAATCAACCATGACATAGAAGATGCAAAAAGTCAACATAAATCAACCAACACAAAAGATGTCACAAATCAACATATATCAATCATGACAAAAAGATATCACAAATCAATAAAATTAGCTCTCCAATGAGATAAAACAACATCAAACTAAGTTGGATTTACTTTTTTTTAAAAGAAGAAAATATTATACAATATAATTCATTAACCCTAATCAAAATGAAGTGATGCAAACACTTAAGTATCATATGTATTTATCAAAACCTCTAGAAATAAGAATATAGTTACCTTTAAGATACTTTCATGTCACGCTATATTCTTAGGATTTTAAATCTGAATGTTCCAATTAAATCACATATAATCAATCATGATACCAAAAATATCATACAAATAAATAGAATAACTAAAACTTTGCCTCTTCTAAGGACAAAAATTTGGTGTTGGGCATCAAGTGGGCTTGGGGCAAACACTCTCTCCATCGAGCCTTGTTCAACCTCTTTTAACCCTCTTACTAAGCTATTAAATGTGCATCCAATATGGGGTGAACTTATAAACCTCCCTCTATATTTTTGGGAGGTATCATGTTATGAGGTCATAGGCAACTCTATTGGATGCTTCTTGAAAGTTGACAATTTCCTACATGGGGCACTCTACTTTTATTTGCATTTTGGTGGACATGGACATTTGCAAACCTCTTTATGGAAATGTGGATTGTAACAATCACCTTCGATTGCTACTAATTTTTTGTAATTCACAAGTACCAACTTAATCAACAAAGCATCTTGTTATAGCTTAGAGTTAAAAACTCCATAAGTTTTTCAATCAAATATTAGTGACAACTCAACTCTATGCCACCACTTATACTTACACTCGAAAGTGGTAAACTCTTGATGTGAAGGTCATTCCTAGGCCTAGACCTAAGCATCAAGGATTGATTCTTGATGTCCCTGCCCACGTATCCTCTCATGGGAAATCAAAGGATTTATAATTCACACTCAAGTGTTAGAGGGACTTCATTTTGTCCTATTGCTTGAGATCTCTTGTCTCTCTTTAAAGCCTAACAATTAATTAAATTAGTCTATTAACTTAGTCCTATTACAATAGAAGATAACCCTTTGCCATTTAGTAGTGTACAAATATACACAATTATGTAGGGTTCATATCCTTCTATAATCCCTCGATTCCATAGAGTGTGACTCAAGCACACATCACATATATACAAGCTGACTAGCTCCAACATACATCATAAATACACATTGACTAGCTCCAACATGTCACATATACACAATGACTAGCATATACATAATGACTAGCTTTAGTATACATCACATATACACAATGATTATCTCAACATACATCATAAGTACACAGTGACAAGTCTAGAAAACACACATATACAGAATGACTAGCTCCAACATATGTCACATATATACAATGAATAACATTCACATAGTGAGAGACTAATACATACGCAATGGATAACTATCACCTACCCATGGTACATGCAGTTAGAAAAGGAAAGTTGGTATATTATGCACTACATTGCAAGTCACATTCTTTTCTCTAGTCTTGTGCATCGATTAGCCACAGGGAAGAGGATTTGGTGTATCACATAGATTGCTAAGCAACAAATTTGTTCATCAATTACATGATGTTTGCCTTAAGGCCCACATGCCAATATCAAAAAACCATCCAACCATCTAGCATACATTGCACATCCATCACTAGCATGTTGTTGGCCCCAAGGCCCACATGCTCCTAATAGAATCCATCTAGGCCTCTAGAGTAACATAGGGTATCCATCACCTAAATGTCATTGGCTCTAAGGCCCACATGTTATTGCAAGAATGCATCTCGCTATCTATGTGGTATGGCTAATAGTTTGTTGATATAGTACACTCCTTGACTATTGTTAATCTTGAGCGTCAATAAGCTTGCCTTTGGGATCTATCCATTGGTGATTACCTCTAATGGAGAGTAGTCTACATATTAGAGGTATATGGCCTCTACCTCTACCCTTGTAGGATCCTGACTCCATCCATTGTAGTAAAAGTTAGCACTTTTACCCAAGTTAGCACTTTTACCCAAGTTAGTGATATTACTAGAAAAGTCATTCCTAATTAGAAATAAGTAGATCACAACTGATTGATTTACGATTCTAATCACTTTTTTTCATTTTTTTGCTCAAACCTGTCCACTTCAGGTTTGAACATTGAAATAGCAAGGGAAGGAGCAAGCAAGACAAGCATTCAAGATTGAAATACTCACAAGTAATTATTATTCTCTTTTTTTTTTTTTTCTTGATTTGAAAATTAAAATAAAATAAAATAGAAAACTAAAGGAAATGTCGTTCTCAAAAAAATCCATTTCCTTTAATCCCTTGTTTCCTAATATTTTTAGCTTATTTTTTGGATTTTTTTTTTTTTTAATGAATACTTATCATTTTTCTTGTTGTTGATTTTTTGCAAAACCTTTTCAATTTTTTTCATATGAAAACAACAATGTTAGGTTCAAGGTCAACAAAAACAAGTGGTAGAAAAAGATCCTACATGGAAGTATGGGATACCGAGAGATGTCAAGTGTCACGTTACTTGTACTTAATGCAAATAATGCATAACATGTTGAATTAATAGATTAAAATACCTGGACAAAATGTGAAGATATGCCCTACATTGTTTTGAGAGATTGTTAGTGAGATGAATGTCCTACTTACTAGGTATGATTTGAAAAAGCAAGAAAGCAAAAGGCAAAATAAACACTAGCAGTAGTGATGAGTCATAATGTATCTATTTCTATGCCTATGGGTACCTTTGGTGGCCCAAGTCCTAGCTTTTGTCATCCACATTCATCTATTGGTGAAAGTCCTGAGGGTTCTTTTTCTATTTATAGCCAAATTTCATCATCACTAAGTTTCTTTGTTCTACACAATTTTACAAGAGCACAACCTTCACTTGAAGGTGACACTTGGGATAAAGAAAAATACCATGAGGCTAGGATGTCAACAACAAATTTTTAGTACCATAATAATATATACTTCAATGTGGCAAACAACCTATATTGGAAAAGTTTGGTGAATGCATTAACAATTGTCAATAAGGGGTTTAAGACTCCAACAAGTAGAGAATTGAGTGGGTCATTGTTAGAGGAAGCCATAAAAAATCTACGACTTGTTGATGATCAAAAGAAAGTATGACAAAGAAAAGGTTGTAGTATCTTATCTGATGGATGGACAAATGGACAAAATAGGACCCTCCTTCACTATTTAGCAGTTTTTAATGGCACGTCAATGTTCTTGAAGTCTATAAATGTCACACAAAGTAAAAAATGTTGAAACTTTGTGCAATCTATTAGATGGGGTGATCTATAAGGTTCGAGTTGAGAATGTTGTCTAAATCATCATGAACAATGCAACTACATATGTAGCCACAACCAAACTACCTATGGAGAGGCATCTTACTATTTCATGGACTTCTTATGATGCACATTGCTTGGGTTTGTTGTTAGAGGACATTGGTAAGATTTGATAGGTCAAAAGTGTGATTGAAGATGCTCAACAGATTACCAAATTTATCTACAACCATATTTGGGTTCTTTCTTTGATGCGAAAACGTACAAATAACAAGGACCTTGTGCAACCAGGAGTGACATAGTTTGTTAGCCATTCCCTCACTTTACAAAGCATTCTTGCTGCAATTCCTTATCTCAAGCAAATGTTTGTGTCTAATGCTTGTTTAGAGTCTCCATTTTTCAAAAGTGTTTAAGGTGAGAAGACTACAAGAACATTGTTTGATGACACAATCATAAAAAATAGAAGAGTTGATTAGTGTAAGTAACAAATACAAAAATAAACTTCATACAAAATAATCTATTTGTTGTGTTTTTAGGCATTAATTTTGTAATAATTTAAAATTAGTTTTCAATTTTTAACTAACCGAACATTTGGTCAAGGTTCTTTGCTTGGTGGATGGAGAGGGCATGCCAATGGATTTATTTTACGAGGTCACAGATAGGGTCTAAGAAGCCATATTGCATTGCTATGACAGAAACAAAATATATATATATATATATATGAAACCATTTGGTGCATCATTGGTCGTAGATGGACAAACCAACTCCACCAATTGATACATGCCTTGGCCTACTACTTGAACCCAAAATTCTACTTCTTTGATACATTTAAGGTTGATAAGATCATGACAGGGGTTATTGCATGGATGGATAAGACAGTGCCAGATAGTGAGTTGAGTTGAGAGACGGTTCTTAATGAGTTAGAGCTGAAATTTGCTATATCTTATTTATGAATCTAGCAATGTTGACTCTTTAGAAACATCCATTTTAGATACATAATAATTAATTTTCTATGTTTGATCTATCTGTTCAAGGCCTACAAAGGTGCAAAGGGGAGACTCTTTTCTTTAGCCTGCAATTGATAGGAGACAAAAACAAGAGTTTTTTTGCGAGTCCATGTCGAGTCCCAAGTCTGAATCAAAATTTTGAGCTACCAAGTACTACTACCATAACCAAACCCCTTCACATTAATATAATAGCATCTCCAAGCCTTTATGAACATACATTAAAAAGGACAAACATGAACTTTAAATACACAAACAAACCCTTAAAAAAAAAAAAAAAAAAACAAACAAACATAACTATTTTTTGTTGATACAAGATTGTCTTTGGACCAGGGACACTCGAACCTTTAAAAAAAAACTATTTTTGATTGATACAATATTGTCTTTGGACCAGAGACACTCCTACATCATATGCATTATAAATGACTTTACTTCAAACCAAATAGTAACAATTGCGCTAATTACACAATTTAATCATAGAGCATCAAGCTGGAGGTAACGCAAGCCTAAGTCACAGAGTTCACTGAATTTCAACTCCAAAACGTGATTAAAAGTTCGTTCAAATTCACCTTACATTCGTACGACTAAAGGTCGAAGTTTTTTCATTTCTGCCCGTCAATAAAAAACCCTAAATGTGGAGCGGGTTGAGCTTTGAAATATTGCGTACAGAGGAACATTGACGCGTAACGATTCGATTATTTCCATTCTTTCCTTCGCGTCGCGGTTTTTCCTATAGGTTGTGCTGGCGTGCTCCTCCTCCTATCGAGTTGACCTCGTCTCGTTAGAGCTTTTTGCAAACAGGCCTTTAATTTTTTAAGTTTTGTTTTTATTTTAACCTTTTGTTTTTTCAAATAAAATTTAGTAACTTAATATTTTATGATTTTAACCATGTCATTCGTTAATTTATTTTATTTATAATAAATTTAAATTAGATTTTTAAATAATAACATATTTATTATTTAATTTTAATATTATTTAAGTTAACATTTCAAACATATTTATATTATAATATTTTAAAATTTATTATAATTTATTCAAATTTAATATAATATTATTTATTTTTAAATTTATTATTTATATATTAAAAAAAAAATTATTACTTATATTTTTTTTTAAATTGTACGAGGATGTCGAATTTTTTACCCCTGTTTGCATCATCAATGTGGTGACATGCTCCAGTACATTATGTTGCTTCCCATTATTCGCAACGATGAGAGAGACGTTGCTTTTTAGTGATAAACCGGTCCATTGATTTTAGATATGTTTTAAAGAGTTGATTGATTAGCTATTCATCTTGGAACACATATAATTTGGGAGGGAATCTGTTCCTCACTAAGGCAGGGGTTATTTGGAATCTTTTCTTAAAAAAAAAATAGAGACCCTACTTTTTAACCTTGTAAATTTTTAAGCTGTTTTACAATATATAATTCATGAGACCACCAGCTTTAACATATTCCTAAAAACTCTCTAACAACTCCTGCTCTTTTTTTAGGAAGCCCCCTCCATGGGACCCCAGCCTAAGGACAGCCATTGACTGCAATCTTTGCAAATCCATCTAATCAACTCTTGACACTATTTAAAAGATTTAAGAAATTCGCGAATAATGGGAAGTAACATAATGTACTGGAGCATGTCACCACATTGATATGTTTAAAATAGTTGATTGATTAGCTATTCATCTTGGAACAAATATAATGATTTGGGAGGGAACCTGTTCCTCACTAAGGACAGCCATGGACTACAACAAAGACAAAAAGTCAATGGATAAATATAAAATAGCAGTTGACCTTTCAAGAGGTACAACCTTTTAAAAAGAATCCAATGTATGCTGCAACACTGATGCTGACAAAAGCACAACGGTAACAAAATAAATATGGACATGCACCAGAACTTTGGTTGTAATGAAACATATATAATGCAGGAATAGTATCCAAACGCATGGAATGAAACAACTCATCATATGGCTGTCATCACTGTCCGTTAACATCTCACATCTCATCAATTCTGCTCGATGCAAGTAACCCCGCTGCAGGAAATGAAAGATGAGAACTTTAGATATACATTAGGAATTGATTTCAATTGCACTTCTGGAAGCATCATTTTATCCATATAAATACACAATATTTTCTTGAATAGAAGAGAGAGCAATTCTCTATGCTTCTCAAAGAAACTAAAATATTTGGATGTTTTCAAATTATAGATCCCATGGTCAAATTTTTTTGCAGATATAACTTAAATATCTTGATAAAAAACAGTTTCTGACCTGAGAATCATGAGAAATTCCAGAAGCTATAAAAATATGACCCATTCCAATTATCTTCCCCATCAAATGTGAAGACACCAGTAAGTAATTTCTTTTGGCGAGTGGCTTTGAGATATCACTTGTCATCTCAAGGAAATTTCCAAAATGAGCTGGCTGAAAGCATTTAGAAATCAAGAATTCCTTCAACCAAAGCAGAACTTAGTCAGCCCATTACTATCAAACCATCAATCTTCTGCATATTCCCAAATAATGTATACAAGATCCTTTTTAAGCTTTCAAATGGCAAAAACCCAGGGGTAGACCCATGAACTTTAGTGTCACTATCTCCTCTGTAGTTCCTGATTTTCCCTATTAAGCCATTTATGCTGATTATGATAACCTTATATGGCAATCTAGTTAAAGTTTCTCTACAGTAACAACACCCTGAAAATCGTTTTCCTGCAATGTCTGTAGGTATTCCATATTGTAGTTCAGAGGAACCATTCCGTGCTGCTTCTGAACATGAATGGAATTGTCATCTTCTAAATGAGGTAGCATTATGGTACCTTCCCCACATGTTGACAATCTTTTCCAACTAAAACTGGTACTACTCATACAACAAGCCTGACTACCAGATTTTTTTTCTGAATTATCAAAATTAAACATGCCAACCTTATTTATGCTTCCTATATGTTTCAGTGTTTTTACATTTCCATTTTCAGCAGTGGCTACCTCAGATTCGTCATCATCACTGTCTATATTATAAGGTTCAACTCTGTTCTGTGTGCCTCTACGTGTTAAAACAAAAACATTAAAATAATAGCTAACCAGGTCTTCAATCTTTTTCGCAGGTAAGCATGTTGGAAGGTAGTTCCAGAAATTCTTTTCCAGAGAGGCAGGATTTAATCTCACCAAAGCCGAAAACTTTTGCTTCTCTTCTTCACTCCACTTTTCTGAAACAGTATCACCCATATCCTCAAATCTCCAGTCCGAAAAAGAAACACCAAGTTCTTTCTTGAGTTTCTCTCTTTCATCTTTAATATGCAACTTTACACATTCTATAGAGCCTTGCAAAGCACAAAAGCAGCCATCAGACCTCCCTTTTCCAATTCTCTCCTTGTTAACCACCACATCACTGTATTCCATGGGCCAAATTGGTGGAAGGAGCCACCTAGAATCATCCATGTAGTGCTCAAAACTAGAATCTCCATTCCCTATCAATTGTGGTGACTTCTTTAGTGGGCCATCCCAAACAGGTACTTTGGCCTGAAATTCTGGTCCTATACGAACTCTCTTCCTTGGGATGTGCACTTTGATATCAACTTTACAACTTGTATCATTGCAAATGCTCGGTAGACTATCAGAATTTTGTGTAATGGCCTCGCCTGTTTTAATAGAAGTAACCATGTCACATATTGGATGAACCCCAGGCAAAAATGAAGCAAAAGGAGGAGTAAATGGCTGCAGAGGGAAATCATATACTGGCACAGAAGTTTGGATAGCCAACTGCCCTGCAAGATCCTCAGTCTTCGCTTTCGTACGCTCCTCATAACGTACACGATGAATCTTATGTTTCTTGATCTTCTGAATAGCAAAGACAAAAATAGACATAGAGAGGACAAGATAGTTAAAAATTAGTAGACAAAAAATACAAGACGACAATGATTTATGATTATGAAAATGCATTCCATTCTCCTTCGTATGGGCTCTCCAAACAGGTTGAACAAAATAAGTGATCATCTTTGCAGATATATTTTGAAAATGTATTTTGGTTTTCATCACACAAAAAGATCTTTGTTGAACCCAAAGCAAAAAAGATGATAAAAACATTTGTCAGAAAGAAACAATTATGTTTTGCTTGGGGAATTAAACTACTTCTACCAATCATCTGCTTTATAAATCTTGAATGTTCTTTACGGTTACCTAATCTACATGAAAAATTCACAACTCGTAAAAAAGTACAACTAAATACATAATAAAGCAGGATGTTTAATATGTTCAACGATTTTCTGATGAACTGTCAGTTTTCTAAAATTATTAGATCACAACTTTTCAAGGGAAACCCACTGTTTATCTTTTCATGCATTTTATTGTGGATACACCATTTGCCTCTTATTCTATACATTTGTTTGGATAGAGACTGAGATTTTTATGGTTCTGGAAGTTGTTTGGAGTTCTTGCCATTACGACGACTCCAATAATAAGACCCTAGAGAGGCTTATATAAGCATATTACATTATTCTCAATATTTTTTGAAAAGTATTAAAGATGCACCGAACAAAAAAGCCTTTTGAGAGCATACTTAAAGTGCCTTGCACAGTTTTAGATTTTCTACTGACCGTTCTTCTTTTACATTTTTCTCACCTGTTGTGGTACTTTTATTTCCACTCTGTGAATTTGGTAATAGGTAATTTTCTGAAAAATTTACTTCGTATTATAGGATTAGTCCCTTCACTCAAAAACTTCAGTAAGTAGTTTTCTGCTGTGTCCAGTTGAGATTTTTTTATCCAGATGAAACTTTTCTATTTTACAGAAAACAAGGAATAAAATATGAATAAGATTGAGATTTACTAATGTTTTCTATACGCCATTATCATTTACGATGGGAATTTTAAAAAAAAAGATTTAAGTAGGGTCGAAATTGTCTATGGCTGCCTTCTAGAACTTCTTCCTCTTGTTAAGTACTTGCTGTTATTCCAACTGACAGTGTTAAGTGATTTTCTCCCAACTGCCTGCGATTCTTATTTGTCACCATCGATTGCACATGCTTCCCCATATAATCTAATATTTTCTCTACTTTTCCACCATTCAAACACGTTACCTTATGCCTCACATTATGCCTCACAATTTTTTCCGTGTATCACATATTTTTGTGTCATACGGTTTATTTCTTCTTATAAAAATTGTATTTGTACTTGTTTGATGACGGAGGGATGTCAGTAAGATATTCAGTTTTGTCTTTAGGTAAGATATTCATCCTTGCCTCATTTACGCTTCTATATCAAAATATAGGAAAATTGTTTTTGGCTTTGGTAAGGGACCCCATCCTTACAATATGCATATTAGTTAAAATACATTTTCTTGTCTCCATTTGTACCATAGAATTCTTCTAATATGATGATAAGAGTGCTTACATGAAAGTTGGTACATCTCCTTCCATGCTACAAAATCATCTTCACACATGTCACACTTAGAAGAATAGTTGGAATCGAAAAGCCATAACTGTAATGGAGCTCTTCATGCCAACATGGCAGGGTCTCTCTTCCACAGATTGACCATTATGGCATCAGCGTCAAAACACCACACTCTTAATGGGAACTATTGTCAGGTTGCATTGATGGCACCAAAGGGATTTCCACTCATCAGAAAATTATTTTATGACAGTTTCCAATCCAGCCTCAGCTTAAATGGCGATCAATTTTGTGGGATTCTCAACAACATGAACTAAATTCTCTTTGCACCCAACTTCCATGTGTAGTCATTTCATCCATGATATTCTGACCTAAGCATTACTTAATAAACCAAGGGACCCACCATAATTAGCTAACAAAGAAGTCCACATGTAATCACTATCTTTGTAACAAAATTAAATAAATATCTTCTATCTTAAAGGAGGTAACTATAATTGTAAGGATATGTGAAGAATATGACGTGTTTGTTACCCTCTTGGAGATATAGTGTGGAATGACATCTTCCATGAGGAGTACCATATTGTATTACCTTACCTCAAGGGTTTGTTCGTACGCTCCATGGCATTTAGAGCTCGGGGATGGGGGACAGCAGGGAACATGTTTCTGGTACATACCTTCTAAGTCACAAGGTTCGGATTCGAATTCGAATTCGACGGCCATGAAATTCGGATGAAATTCGACCTGGAAAAAATTCGGAAAAAAATTTCGGATAAAATTCGCCTTATATAATTTTGTTTATTTTTAAATATATGTATTATGTATACGAGACATTTATGTGACAGCATATATATAATAACAAACTTCCTTAGTTAATCCACGCCTCAAGCATCCTTAACTATATGTATACGAGACAAATATATATATGATGACAAACTTCCTTAATTAATCCCTGCACTGAATAATATTTCCAGACCTTCGCCAATAATTTTACCAAGCGCAAATATGAAATCCCCAACAATGGATAATAACAAACTTCCGTCACTGAATATTCAGTGCCGACAATATACGAGACATTTACCGTCGCACATACTTAAATTTGCCTTCAGAAAATCCGATGGAAGTTTAAGGATTCCCTCAACTTCAAGTTTAAGGAGACATTTACCATCACACGTACTTAAACTTCCGTCGCATATTGACCCTTGTTGGAGAAAATCCGACGGCAACCCAGAGGTTGCAGACACCCACGACCCAGCAGTTGCCGAACTTATGGACGAATTTGAACGATTTTTTCATAAAAGTTTGAAATTCAATTAAATTCGAACCTCATCCATGAAAATCGCCGTATTCTGTGACTTAGCATACCCTTGAGGGCCATTTTTTGGGACAGCAGAGGACGGAAATATACAACAATATCAATATGTAAATAAATCATGAGAGCAGTAGTATAGCAGCAAAATAAATTTCAATAAAGCCTTTCAATAAATTTCTGCTTCAATCCAGATCCAGATCTTTCAGAGTTCTTGCCTTCACTTCAAATCATGGCTTTAGGTTTGTTGGTCTGAGTATTCATATGTGCTTTTTCTGTTGTTATTTGTAAGTAAAATAATTGCACTAGCATAATTGCAACAAAGAAAAGATTGATCATTAAGCTGCCTATTTCAAGCATCCTTTATTGTGGATGGATTGTACTGATTGCTTAAAGTGTGGCAGAGCGCAAGTTTTCAAGTTTCCTGATAATTTGGCAGCAACTCATGGTCATGTTGTGACCAAATCACACATCGCCCCATTGCAAATGGAGACCCCCACTTTTTTCTTCTTTCTAGGATAACTGCCTATTTCAAGCATCCTTTATTGTGGATGGATTGTACTGATTGCTTAAAGTGTGGCAGAGCGCAAGTTTTCAAGTTTCCTGATAATTTGGCAGCAACTCATGGTTATGTTGTGACCAAATCACACATCGCCCCATTGCAAATGGAGACCCCCACTTTTTTCTTCTTTCTAGGATAGTTGTGGAGTTGTTTAGCTATTAGCTTTTTATTTGGAAGAGGTGCAAAATTGAAATTCAAGAAAAATTGACTAAGGCATGGAAATACTCTTGTCATTGCTAGCAATCACCCTATCATTGCCTTAAACACCTCCTGTCATTGCTCTCAACAACTGTGTCATTGCTTTCGATCACTTTGTCATTGCTAGCAATCACCTTATCATTGCCTAGTACACCCACTGTGATTGCTAGCAATCACCTTTGTCTATGCTAGCAATTACTTTGTCAATGCTCTTAATGACCTCAGTCATTGCCAGCAATCACCTTGCCTTTGCTTTTAAATGATTTTGTCATTGCTATCGATGCCTCATGTTATTACTTCCATCGATTATGAGAGAAGAGGGAATTGTGCTTTGAACGATATATATCACTCAATGGATGCAATCAATTGGAGGGCGATCCATGCTAAGTAAATGCATCCCAACACTTAAGCTATGCACAAAGTGAGCTGTTTACACAATGCGATGGATGCAATGGCGATTTGTATAGGATGAAGTGCAGGCACTTGATTTTTCGATGAAGATAAATGATTGCATTCACCGATATTACACTAAATGGTTCGATTTGTGAGATCGAAGCCTTACATGAAATTGTCATTGGATCACCTTTAATAATGGGCATGTAATCGTTCAACTTCAAAGGGTGCAGAATTCGATTTTTGACATAATAAATTTAATGATTGTTGCCTTACATTTAAGATCGACTTTTTCAACCTACTATGTGTTGGCATCAACTCATTTAATGAAATGTGCTTAACAGCCATGATGAGGTACTGACAGCTTTGAATGATTATGAGTTCAATTAGATCATTTCGTTTGATCAAATTGTGATCGATTTGCTTTATATCTGCAATATTCATCCTTTAATCACCAGCAAGTCAATCAATTACAACCTCAGATTTGGGCGGTATTCACCTTGATGCAGTTTTTGTTATCTTCACAAGCTGGTGATTTCACATCAAAAGCAAACAGCCACCTCATCTCTGCCTCCTGGATCGGCGATTTTTATTTTGTTATCAATTTGGTTATGATTGGTTTGTGTGGAGCAATTAGTGATCGATGCGATCTCCCAAGAGTGAACAACGATTGCATTTTACGCACAGCCACTTCTTTTATATGCTGTGATTGGCCTTCATATTCCAGTGATATCAAACCACTGTTTCAACGAATGTGTCTTCATATTTGGCTATTACATTATGAGGTAGTGCTTCAACATCTGATCAGTAATTTGTACTTATTCAATAATGGTGCTGTGACATTAAAATTGGCAACTTGAGGTCTGATTACAAGAGTACAACTGTGACTTTGGAACAGTGATCAGTCCATCATTACTTACTGGCTGTGATATTGGTGAGCGATTTAGGTGGTGTGCTAATATTCAAGTGGTATGACTGAGACCGATTGGATTTGAACACTCAGCAGGCATCACTAATTCCAAATTCAATCAAAGTTGCTTTCGAATTGGCATTGACACAGTGAATTTTGATTTAAGGGAGATAAATCAAACATCTTACAAGCAATTTTGATCCAATTCAGATCTGCAAGTGAATTCCAGTTTATCATTAAACATCTTCACAGGTTTGAAGTGGAGTCTAATTGGCAATCTATATCGAATAATGTGTTCAAAGTTGATCTTCCTTTATCCATTGAAGGGTTTTACCATATTTTATTGTCTTAGAGAGCTTTGAAAGAAAATGCATTTGATCAAGGGTTAGAGAGGTAGCCGAGGCTTTCACGGTTATTAATTAGAACTTCTCATTCATATTAATGATATTACATGAAACTAACTTAGCCAACTCCCGCAGGTGAAGGATGGCAACGAATGTAGGGAACGTGTTGGTACACCTCAATGCTTCGAGTCTCAAGATCACACAAGGCGCCCAAGGCAAGAACACCATCCATCCTAGGCAAAGACAAGAACCAAGAACGTGATCAGCATGATGAATTCATTGCAACAATTCAAGTCTTCGAAGAATACCCGGAAGTTGCTCAAAAGGAAAGGATTTCACAAAGCACACTTCAATTGAGGAACAGCAATCAACATCAAGCATTCAAGGATGAAAATTTTCACAATCTTGCATTTCCTTCGGAAATCCAATAATCATTGCCAATATAGCCAGATGGAAGCTCCAGAATGCGAGTGATCAAGAAAAGAGATAGTTTCAGCAGGGTTAATCAAAGTTAGAAGAACAGCTTGAGCAAAGTCATCATCACATCAGGAACTTGAAATGTTGAGTATCAAGAAATATGCCTCATTCATTCACACACTTGCAATGAGTTACAAAGAGCGAGATGAGGTGGTGCCTAGTCATCATTTATCCAATCATATCATTTCATGATAAGGCATCTAGATTCAATGAACCTAAATCATCCTACGGAGATAACTACCACATGGGCACAAAGTTCAATGCACCTACCCTCGTCATCTATTGGTCGAATTTTCTAAGGAGGACATGTGTCCCATTAATTGTAATTTTGTCATTGGTCAAGAATTAAATGCTTTGTAATGGGTTCAAAAAACCCTAATTAGGGTTTCTATCTTTCGATCTTGGCCTTTGATTGTGAATCAATCTGAGCCACTGAATTGTAATGAGAGCACTATAAAAGGCTCCACTTCATTTGTAAAACTTATTAGTGAATAGTGAATGGAGTAGAAAATAGTTAGAGTAGAGTAGAAAGAGAAGGCAAAGATTGTTGCCAAGACATTGTTGCAAAAGGCATGTAAACTTCATTGAAAATTTGGTGAAATTGATATGTTGATTCATCGATTTGCATGGTCTCTACTTCTCCATTTGATTTTCAAGTTAGTTAGATGAATGGACGAACTTATGTATGATCAATGGTGAAATTCGTATATCCATACTACTAACACTTTGTAGATGGTAAAGTGCCTTGCATGGTCAACTGAAATCATTCAGCTAAAGCTTAACTTCAATTATCATTCCTTCATTGATATGCATCAACTTGATGGTGTCTATGCTTGTGGTGATGATTTGAAAATCATAAAGCTATTCTTAGAAGATTGCACTAGCCTTGTGGAGATGTTCGCCACATGTTGAAGCAAGACTTAGTAGAGTTCCATCAAAGATCGTCCATTGCTCTTACATTCCTAGAATTAGAATAGCCTCCTAAACCTTATCCTTTTTTCCTAGGTTACCGGGTTCGGCCCCCTAGCCCCCTGGTCCTGGTCCAATCCAATCCGGGTCCGTGGTTCTAGTCTAGTCCGGCTATGGTTCAAATAGGGTCCGTCTTCCACAAGTTGGGTTCGAGCCAGAACAGACCCGGGCGGACCCAGGTCGAACCCGAGCGGTTGACCGACCCAAAATATGGTTTTAATGCAAAATTTAATATTTTTTTGAAATCCGCCAATTAAAAAGTGAAAAATAAACCCTTAAAGTGACTTCTAAAACATAAACTTGGCTCATTTCTCCTCATTTGTGTTGCAAACAAAAATTTTTTGCTAGCAGGTTGAAGAAAGGGTGAACAAAGTTTGGCTTCCAAAATCAAATAGGAGTTGAAGACTGATTTTTGAAGCTTCAACAAGTGTTGCAGCATCATTTCTACACATTTGCAAGCTCCCATTGGCAGCAAGAGGTAGGTTTTTGAACATTTTTTCAACTATTTTTGTTTCACATTCACAAATTGTCAAACATGAAACATTAATTGTTTTTCATTATTTTGTTTTTGTTTTTTATTTTGAATATGTTCATATTATTTCTTGCCATAGGAACTAGAATGGCATCTACCTCTTCCTCCATTGGCACAAATGAACAATCAAAACAAATAAATGATCCAAATTCTCCCCTATGGAAGTATGTAGACATTATAAGCCCACTTCCAAGAGGTAGGGGATTCCGTTGGAGATGCCAAGGATGTGGTATAGAACGTAATAGTTCATATTATCGGGTGGTAGGCCATTTGTGTGGAATACCAGGAAGAGGCATCAAAAAATGCCCTGGAAAAGCTGGTATACCTATACCAGATGAGACGGTGATGAAATATATTAGGTAGCATGAGGCAGCAGAAGAGAGAGAAGTCCACAGATCGAATCAAACCGCACCAAAGAAAACAAAGGGAATGCAAGCCCCATCTAATCCCGATGTTGTAGTAGAAAAACACCCCTTCTTTTCCACGACTGGACCTCAAAGTGAAGTACCCTTGACCTGCAAAAGAACAAAGGGGCCTTTAGAAACCACATTTCAAAATGAGAGTCAAGGCATTGCTGACCAAGATGTAGCAAGGTGCATATATGCAAATGGGTTGGCTTTCAATGTTGTTTGCTCCCCATATTGGAAGCAAATGTTGAAAAGTGTTAATGAAGCTCCAAGAGGGTATAAGGGCCCAGGTTATGAGAAGGTACGTGGAACCATATTGGAAAAGGAGGTGAAGGGGGTTGAAGATGCATTGAAACCCATAAGGGCTTCATGGGTTGAGACAGGTGTATCAATTGTTTTAGATGGGTGGAAAGATTCTAAAAATCGTCCCTTGATCAATGTCCTAGCGGTGTCCCCTAAAGGGGCAATGTTTTTGAAAGTTGTGGATTGTGAGGGCCAAGTAAAAAATGGCCAATTTATTGCAGACATTCTCATCTCCACCATTGAGTCAGTGGGACCCCGCAATGTTGTCCAAGTCATAACGGACAATGCAAAAAATTGTAGAGTATTTGGTTTGTTGGTTGAGGAACACTATGATCACATCTTTTGGACACCTTGTGCGGTCCATTCACTCAATCTTATGCTACAAAGGATTGGGAATAAAATAAAATGGATCAGAGATGTGTATGCAGAGGCCTAGGACATCTCTCAAGGGATTTTTAGATCCTTTTCGAATTTGGAGCTATTGAAGGTAAGTGAAATAAAATAAAATTTAACAATTTCTGATTTTTTTAATTTTCAATGTTCATAATATCGTGTAAGCTATATTGTGTATTCTTCTTTAAAGTATGGTTTTATTTTTTAATCATTTTGGCATTAATTTGTGTTATAGGTTGCTGAGACCTGTTTTGCATCAAACACAATCATCTTGAGACAACTTGTGAAAGTTTGAGTGGCACTAGGCAATATGGTGATTAGCACCAATTGGGCTATATGGAAGCAGAGTAGCAATGAGAGGGCAGCAAAAATTAGGGGGACCGAATATTGGATGAGAAATGGTGGGATCTTATGACCATTAATATTAATTATACATATATAAGCATGTATGTATGTATGTCAATCCACTATGTGGACTGACATACATACACACATACTCCTTCCTTGTGTTTATAAGAATAATCACTTTGAATACTTTGCAAGCCGTCATCCTTATGTCTGATTGAAACTCTACATTAATCTGTGTGTGATCAAATTCTATTCTTCTCTTGCCTTGTATCGTGTAATGATCATTAAGTCATCATTGTATATAACAAGATCAAATTCTACATGATCGTATTCATTAGATCGAACTTATATGTTCGTATTTGATAAATCGAACTTGATAATGTGTTTTGCACAGATCAACGACTTTAATTGGTTAAGAGTTAAGTTAAATAGCATGAATAAAGTTCGCATCCCTTGGCATGTAAGGGACACGTTATGAGTGGACATGTCTCCACCCTCATAACATGTCCCACTAAACATATATATATATATATATTCGCCGATTTCAAGAGAGAAGGATATAGAAATCAATAAATGCTCTCTCTCCCTTGATTGACGAATTTCAGACTTGAAGAAAACCCCTGCACTGCCCTTGATACATTATCATTGTTGACATTCATATTTTGGAAGAATTAATATTCCGAATTTAAAGGGAAATCTGCACACTGAACGAAATGCATCAGTCTGATATAAATTTAATTTCTTAACACAATGATACTTGAATATTTTGTCATTTTGATATTAAACTTGATGTATATGATGCTAGTATCAACTATAGTATGATCATGATACTATGATTACAATTTTATGTTTGTTTTGTTGTTTATATCATATATGATGCTATGTGACATGCTAATCTTAATTCATGCTTATAGGCTGCATAAATATTATAATATATATATATATATATATATATATATATATATATATATATATATATATTAAATTTAGATGTTTTTGTACTAACGAACCCAAACGAACCGAAACCCCTTTTCAATTTTTTGTCGTACCGGTTCTTCAAACCCGAACCGGTGCCCAAACCTGAACCGGCAACCTAGATTTTTTCCTTTTTTTTTTTCAAATCAAGTTAATCTCACATTTCGGCATCATTCGAGCATTCAGGCATTCAACATAAGTCCACCTTGTGATACCAGCAAAATCACATCATACACCATTGAAGCTATCCAACAAGTCAAGACCTGACATAAAGGAACCTTGAAGTCATCTCAAGTGATCCTTATGCGAATCTTCAGCATTTGAGTCTTTACTCGAGAGGATAGAGTAATCAATACTTTATTCTATGTCCGATAGTGCATCAAAACACCATCAACAGGTCAGTTTTCAAATTCTCATACCAACATTGCACAGTAGTCGACTATCACACAGGTACAGTACAATGGCAGAACATATGCCACAATCAATAAAGTTTCACTTTGCCAGAACAATGTCAAAAGCACTTTCAGAAAATCTGCAAGTGGGACCCCCATGCCACATTGGCATAATTTTTTTTTAAATGTGTTTTAACTTTTTGTGTCTCCATGTAAACTTGGTTAATTCTATTTTTGCATATATTGAATATTAGAGCACCTTGGCCCACAAACATTTCATGTTGTCTATGATGTCTCTTTTATATTATTGCAATTATTATATGTGGGGATCTTATGTCAAGGAAGCCCTCTTTGACATGGCAATATATCAATCCTTGGTTCATAACTTTTTTTTGGCCTTCTTTTGTCAAAAGTTGGAGAATGATGTATGGGGAATTGTCCAAGAATTGAAGGAATAAATCATTCTTAAAATCTTTAAATGCTACCTTCCTTGCTCTCATCCCAAAGAAGAAGAAAGCTTTAAATTTGGAAAACTTCAAACCCATTCTTTATGCAAAACTATATATTAACTTATCTCCAAAACGATTGCTAGGAAGTTAAAAATTCTTCTTCCATCCTTATATCGAAGGATCAAGTAGGATTCATTAAAGGCAGTCATCGATGGAATTGTCCTTGTTCATGATTCCATCCATTCTTTACAAGATAGTAAGAGAAAAAGATATGTTCATTAGAATTGACATTTCTAATGCTTACAAAAAAGTCAATTGGAGATTCTTGAATAGGGTATTGAAGAAATCTGCTTTAAGCACAAATTGGAGAAATTAGATTTTCAATGTTGGTGAATGGCTCCTCAAAAGGTTTCTTCTATCCCGTTGGCTCTTTATTATTATGGTGAAAAATATTGATTTGCTCAAGAGCGAGGTGTAAGGCCCACCTTATTTTACCTTGGCTGCACCATTATGCAAAGGACTTTTCTTTATGATGTTTTTGATTGAGGTACGCAAGGATTTTGAAAGGGCCCAAACCCTTTTTATGATGTTAAATTGATCCAATTTGATGATATTTTTAATATATTGTAATTACCTAGGCATATTAATATATTGTGATACTAATAATGATTGTAATATATTTTTAATATTCAAGATCATTATTAGTATTACATATCAAAAAAATATTAAATCATTATTATATTATGATATTGTAATTAATATTAAATCATTATTACATATCAAAAAAAAATTAAATCATTATTATATTATGATATTGTAATTAATATTAAATTATTATTAAGATATGATTATATTGTTATGTTTTAATATATTCTTGTTATTATATTTTTATATTTCCATTAAACTCTTAAAAAAAAAGCTTTTAGTACCAAATCATTATTATTATATTATTATATTATTATATTTCTATTAAGCTTTTGACAAAAGCAAACAATCTATTAAGACTGCATTATTATTATATTATCATATCATTATGTTTTTATTTTATATTTTCGTTCTTATCCTTTTTGTTTATATAAGTCTGCCCATAAGGGGGCACTTCCCATTTATATTAACTCAACGAAAAGATTACGCAACCAGTAGGTATATCAATGGTAAAGATAACCAATGCTATTCCCAATCACTTTCAGCCTATCAACCATTACATCTGGAAGTAGATCTTTATTCTCCTCCATGAAGGCTATAAACTTGTCCAAGGAATACAACTGTCCAACACCCTTCTTATACAACTTCCATGCCTTTACCATCTTGGTCTTCTTCCCTTCGGCGTTCAAATCGAAGAAGCCCATCATCACCTGTGACATCAGCACCGTCTCCAACTGATCCAAAGCAGTCATGACCACCAAGATATTCTCCTCCCTGACCGTGCACTTCACTATCCAACAAACATTGAGTGCATAACCCAGAATTTGCAAGACGAGGGCAAACAAGTTCTCATATATAACCCCGTCGTGTACATGGCCTCCAATCCAAAAAATTGGTCCCAAAATTTTGATGACAGATATTTTCTCTTCCTTATTCCCCTGCTGAAACAAGTGGTTCACCTATTCTTCTAGAGTTTCAACGACCATATTAGAACCCTCACATTGACACTTCACACCAAATATTTCAACCATCGATTATCTCATAGAGTGAATGGTTCATGGAATTGGCCTTCTATAAATAGCTACAAACCATTCCTGGCAGTGTCACAGTTATCAACGAAATCCAGTCAGTCTTGCAAGTAAGATTCTAGCATCCTTACCCAAGACTTGTTCCATTTTTTTTTCTCTTTCCATTTTCAATTTTGACCGCCAAAACCTCATATTCCTCTATTCGAGAAAGGCCTGAAAGATTTCCTATCATTTCATCTAACCTAGGAGGATACCTTCGTATGCCATCTTGGGTCATATCTTTGAGGTACACTGCCACTTCCTTTGAATCAAACCAACCAAGCACCAACATGTTTATCTTCTGTTACATTCTAGCCCAATAGAATTTCCCTAGTTTCAAAATGAAAACATGTGAGGGAGAAACTTTTGCCTGACATCGCTTGTTTTGTCAAATTGTCTTCTTACCCCACCCCAACCTGAAGTGAGGTGGTCATTATCCCTGAATCCTCATCTAGAATCTCCCCAAGCCCCAGCCAATGCTCCTAATCTCCAATAACACACTCTCCATCTGCCAATTTGACTCCCCTATTAGCCAAAAAATCTGCTACTTTATTTGATTCACGGTAACTATGAGATATTCGAGTATTTCCCAATTTATCAATATATTCTTTTATCTGCAGTACTCGAGCCTTCAATTCCCAATTGTGGATGTGTCCTTTACAAACAACATTGATGCTTAATTGGGAATCTCCTTCCACATCGAGCTCATTAATATCAAGCTTCATGCAGAGTCTAAGGCCCCTTAAGAAGGCCTCTAGTTCTGCCTCATTATTTGTTGCAGGCTCGATTTTCATCACCAATGCCTTTATACATCATTCGTTATCATTCCTTATAATGCAACCGATCCTTGCTTTCCCTAGATTCTTTTTGGTAGAGCACCGCCAAAGTTTAGTTTAAACCTTCTTGGCTCGGGTTTTGACCACCTGGCATTTTCCCTTGCCTTTGGCTTACTAGATATATTATTCCTAGGTGCCCTTAATCTATCCCATATTTTTTGAATGTTATTGTCCCATTCTGTATAAAACTTTATCTTCTTGTTTTTCACTGAAGTGTTCACATCATCACAAATGCCATCAATATTTTCTTAATTACCTCTTCCACCCCCATGGCCTTATCACTAAATATTCTTTTGTTCCTCTCTTTCCAAATCTGCCATACCACCATGGATGGGGCCACGATCCAGATATCCCCCCACATTGAATTTTTACTCAAGATGGACCAGTTTAAAAGAAAGTTTTGAATGGTTGACTGTCAAGTTGATTTCTATTTTGAAGCAGAGAACAACCAGAGCCAACAATTCTCTTAAAAGGGGCACCTAAATAGGAGATGATCCATACCCTCTTCATCCATGTAACACAACAGACATCAACTGGGACCCACAATACCTACCACCCTTAATCTATCTCTAGTTAGGATTCTTCCATGTAGAGCCATTCGAAGAAAAGCCCCCACTTTGGGCAAAACACTTTTATGCCACCATAAAATTGTCGGGCAATCCGTATTCTCTCTCAGTGTTGACTGAAGTGTATAACCCAAACAAACGAAATAATCTCCAGACTTTGAGGTACTCCATGTAATCTCATCTTCCTCTAAACTGAACCTAATTTTCCACTGCCTCAAAATCTCTTTCAATGTTATTTTTTCATTCTCCAAAATAGAAAGCCTGTCTAGTAAATCCCAATCCCTGTGATGTCCCATCAAATTAATACTAATTAGTATTAATTATGAAATAAATTTAACTTTTCTTATTTTATATTAGTTCTCATATTGACTAATATATTATAATAATAGTAAAGTGTTTTTCCAATAAAGCTTAATTAAAAGCTAAATATTAATTGTTTTGTTTAGCTATTATTTGATATTGCGGGAAGTTGGTTTCCTATGGTTTTTTCCTACGGGAGTCCTACCACCTTTATTCTTTAAATAAGGTCAAGCACATAAGGAGAGGCATGGATTTTATATACAAAAAATATTGGAAGTGAAGTCTGATAGT
Organism: Cryptomeria japonica; assembly: GCF_030272615.1. Lineage (NCBI taxonomy): Eukaryota > Viridiplantae > Streptophyta > Pinopsida > Cupressales > Cupressaceae > Cryptomeria > Cryptomeria japonica. Next base: position 626,871,111 of record NC_081408.1, on the reverse strand, counting down.
TCGTAAGATATTTGATGGGAAATTGATTCCTTTCGCCAGACACTACTGGCCTATTGGAACCATAGTAATGAGTCACAGGATAATTTCATGGTGCGAGATTCTGTAGAAGATTGTAGAGGCGTGAGCAACAAACGGAAGGAAGATTAACATTGCAAACACACAAGCTACACTTTATGTTCCACAACCTGCGACCCAATATTGGGTGTGGCAACTAAGGATTATCGTGATCGTGAGCACAACAATCACACAATATATCTGGGCCAACGGCCAAGGCAGGAGACCAAATATCGAGCGCAATATATATTATATTCCTTTCTTTCCACCCCGCGTGAAACCGCTTACCTGACAACGGCGACTATATTGATTCCAACAGCCGCGGGAGGAGTACAGTACGAAAGCGATGTATTTCTAAACAGCATCTGGGGGTGAAGTTAACCCGACGTGGTCCCATCGTGAATGAGTCCCATCGTTGAATACAACAACTCCAACTCCAAGTGGTCATGGCGCATGTAGAAGGCACGACATCACCTTCGGCATAAGCAAAACATAGTGACCGGTGCCAGGATATTTTACAAAGGCATTGGGCTCGTGACATGCAGAATTCCATAGAATATACAAGCAACATTCCTTCTGGTCAATGTGGATGTATAATCAACAACCAACCAGGTGCAATATAATACAAATCTTACCTTTGTTTCTTAAAGAGTGAATTGGTATCTATATTTACTGTGACTATTCTAGTTATTAATGGTAATGGTGATTTCTAAAACCAATAAATGAAAGCTGTGTACGATATCGTTTCCATCTGGTCTTTCTGCACCAACAAATTCCTATTATATTCTGCTTATAAACTGATTGTCAGCACCTTCTAGTTAGGAATTTTACAGTGGTATCAGAGCTTTGAATCCTGCCAGCCTGTAGGGTATTTTCAAGAAAACTTAATGCACGGTTGATTATGCACCAAGGAAATTATAATTTCCGAAATACTAGGGCCTGTCAAAACAGGTTTCCAAACTCTCCTTTAGCATAGAATAGTTCATCAATTCCATTTGAAATTGAGGATAGCCACACAGAAACAGACAAGGAATTTATTTTTGAAACCAACATGGGAGACCCGGATAACAATAGAGATTTATTGGATGCATTGATCAGAAGTCAGCAAGATATGCAGGATAATGTTAATAGAATGACCAACTTGATGACCCAGTTTATGGCTAATAATATTAATCAGCACCAAAATAATGGAAGACAAAATAATCAACATCAAAATAATGGGGAAACAATGGGGGTAGAGATGAACAGTCAGTTAATAATCAGCCAGAAAGAACAGGAACAGCAAGACCATTATGCCTACATTTACTGCTAGAAACCAGCCACTGGAAAATGAACCTACAATAAGAGAAATTCGGGAAGAAATACATCAAGACTGGTTAGGTTCCGTAAAGAATTCAGATCATCAATGACATTTAGAGAATATTTAGATGTCAAAATGAAACATAGGCCAAGAGGACAACCAGGAAACAACAGTGAATTACAAAGAAAAATTGGAAAGATGTCCATTCCTTATTTTGATGGTTCAGGTAAGACAACTGCTCGGGCTTGGGTGCAAAAACTAGATACATACTTCCAATTAAACCCTATGATGGAAGAACAAGCAATTAAATATGTTGCATTACATCTTGACGGTGTCGCACATGAATGGTGGCATCATGGACAAATAACCTTAGGCCATAATTTGATAGGCACTTATGTTGAGTTTACTAAGAAACTTATTGATAGGTTTGATTCTAAAGACCCTGAATTACACCTTAAGGATCTGACTCAACTTAAGCAAACTGGAACTATTGAACAATATATCTCTGAATTTGAAAAATTGGCAGTCTTAGTTACTGAAATTTCTGAAAGACACAAGATTGTGATATTTATAGATGGATTGTCTGATTCCCTCAAAGGGTGGGTTAAATCCTTAAACCCCCTTACTCTACAAACATCTGTCAAAAGAGCAAGAGAATTAGAACCATCTTCAAAAGGAAAATTTTTTAACAAAGGACCACCTCCTAAACCGTAAAAGGACAAACAACCTTTCACCAAAGATAATTTCCCTAAAAACAGGCTAGATAAAGAGGAAAGAGAAGAGCTCAAAAGGAAAAAACTATGTTTCAGTTGTAGGGAAGCATGGCAGCTTGGACACAGATGTTTAGGGAAGGGGAAAATTCATTATATTGAGGTTATGTCTGACAATGAGGATGAAGAGAATGTTGATCCTAACATAGAACGAATACCTCAGAATACTGAGTCGGAAACCGGTACTAAACAGGGAGGAGTAATAGCATCCATGACAAGAACTCCACATTATAATATTTTCAGAGTTAGAGGAGTTTTGAATGGACAGCGGGTAATTGTTATGCTTGATAGTGGTTCCACTCATAATTTTATTGATGCAACACTTGTGGAAAGACGTGGTTTGCAGACTGAAAACCATGAGGGATTTGATGTTAGAGTAGCAGGAGGAACTAATTTATCTAGCACCCATAAAGTTCCTAAATTGAATATTACTCTTGGCAATTACACAGTTACTGATGATTTTTATGTGATTGATCTAGCTGACACTAATGTTGTCTTGGGCATACAGTGGATGGAAACATTAGATGAATATACACAGAGCTTTAAAAGAATGGAATTCTCTTTTAAAATTGATGATAAGAAGGTAGTCCTTTGGGGTATGTCTAACAGTGGTCCCAAGATTGTCAGTGCGAAAAGAATGGAAGCTATTTTCAGACATGGAGATGTGGCATGGTCAGCACAATGTTTAATCTCCAACAAGGTATCAGGTTTTGAATCTAAATCTTATCAAACTGATTTGTTAACAGTATTAGATTCACATTATTTGGTTTTTAATGATATTCCCCTAGGAGTCCCACCTGATAGAGGTTTTGAACATACTATTGAATTAGAAGAAGGTGCTAAACCTGTGATTACTACTCCTTATAGACACCTTAAAACATTCAAGGATGAAATAGAAAAGGCAATTAAAGAGTTATTGGATATGGGACATATCAGACCTAGTTCTAGTCCTTTTGCTTCATCTGTAGTATTGGTCAAAAAGAAGGATGGAACTCTTTGAATGTGTATTGATTACAGAGCTCTTAACAAGAAAACAATCAAAAACAGGTATCCAATTCCTCGAATCAATGAATTGTTAGATGAATTGCATGGTGCCATTTATTTTTCTAAAATTGATTTGAGATCAAGGTATCATCAGATTAAGTTAAGAGAACAAGACATTCATAAAACTGCTTTCCGTTGTCAAAATTGGTCATTATGAATTCTTGGTTATGCCGTTTGGTCTAACAAATGCTCCGGCAACATTTCAGTCCTATATGAATCATATTTTTAACAAACAGTTAAGAAAATTTTTGCTAGTATTTTTTGATGATATATTGATTTATAGCAAAACTTGGGAAGAGCATTTGAAACATATTGATATAGTCCTGGGTATTATGGAATCACAATCATTGTATGCAAAGGCGTCTAAATGTGAATTCAGAATGACTGAAATTTTGTATTTAGGGCATATGATTAGTGCAACAGGGGTAACAGGATCATCAAGAAAAGATAAGAGCCATTTTGGATTGGCCACCACCTCGGAACCTTACGGAACTAAGGGGATTCTTTGGTTTATGCAGTTATTACAGGAGGTTTGTCAAAGGTATTTCACAGCTTGGGGCACTGTTGTGACATTTTCACACATCGCCCCATTGCAAATGGGGACCCTTGCTTTTTTTTGCTTTTTAGGGTTCGTTTTTGGGTCTTTTAGGGTTTTGTTAGTTAGCCTTTGCATTTTGAGTGTTGTCGGGGAGATCAATAGGATAGCAAGTCCGGCTTGAGTGATGTCCTGATCTTGAAATTTGGCTAAGTCTGAAAGTCCTGATCCTGAAATTTGGCTAAGTCTGGAATGTCCTGATCCTGAATTTGACTGAGTCTGGAAACTGAAAAACTTCAAAAAACTAGATTTTGCAATATAACTCCTGGAGGTCTGAAACCACTCTCAAACATCCTGAAAGTATATATGGAATATAACTTAAAGTATAAGAAAGAAGAAACATAGAAGGAAATGTCACTTATATTCCATAAAAATTATCCTGATAGAGAGTTCAAAAAGTCAAATTTCGCTCCTGTCCTTCACTGAGGACCCAGAGCGAATTTCGCTCCTGTCCTTCTCCAAGGGACCAAGGCAAAGCGCTCCTGTCCCTCACCAAGGGACCAGGGCGAAAATACTTATTTGAGCCATTCCTGGCCTTGTTTGGTTAAATTGAGACATCAAAAGCATGGTGAAGGACGAAATGAGCATGATAGAGCATCCAGACTTGATCAAAAACAATGAAATGATGAAGTTTTTGCCTAGAAGGTCAAATTCGCTCCTGTCCCTCACTGAAGGACCAGAGCGCTTTTCTTTATATGCACAATTTTAGACCTTTTTTGGACATTAACTTTTATTCATAGCATGAAGTAAGATGATATCTTCCTTAGCCAAGACATTTTTTGATGAAAATTGTAACGATTTGGCCTAGAGAGCAAAAATCGCTCCTGTCCCTCACTGAAGGACCGGAGCTTGAATTCCAATTTCGCATTGTCCTTGAAAGATTTGAGCGATTTCGCGATTTGAGAAGAACAAGGGAGGTACATTTTACTCGTTGAATATAATTTGATTGTACCTCGAAGAAGAAAATTGGCCCTAGAAGCAAAATCGCTCCTGTCCCTCTGCCAGGGACCAGGGCGAATTTTAAAAGGTAGCTCCTGTCCCTCTCCAAGGGACCAGAGCGATTTCCTTATAAGACAAGTTTTTGGTGAAGTGAAATGAGTTTTTAAGTTTGAGGCAAGTAAAAGGGAGGCGTAACGAATCTATTGAATATAATTTTGAAGAGTGCAAGATGCCAGTGAAGCCTATTTTGTCTTAGGCGCTCCTGTCCCTCTCCAAGGGACCAAAGCGATTTCTTCCTAAGACAAATCTCTCACCAAGTTGAAGCAAATTCCATGTCAAAGATGAGTGAAGGGGAGCATAGCGGATCCATTGAAGATAGTTTTAAACGTTGGCAAAGAATGATTGAGCCTATAAATGCAAAATCGCTCCTGTCCCTCTCCCAGGGACCAGGGCGAAATCTTGGTTATTTAGCCTTCCCTTCCGATTTTTGATGAATCAAGGCCAAGGTACAAGGGGGCGATGATGTTTGGAACGCTTCGAAGAAGGACAAAGTTGCAAGGACCATGAAAAGTGATGAAATTACCCAAGTTCGCTCCTGTCACTCTCCCAGGGACCAGAGCGAAATAGTCAAGTATGCTTAAATTTTGAATGCCACTTCCTTTTCAAACGTTCAAGAAGGAGTAAGGGACACTATTTTACACTTTGAAGACAATTGGAGGTCGATATGATCAAGGATTAGCACAAGGAGCAAAAGTTCGCTCCTGTCCTTCAGACAAGGACCAGGGCGATATTCATTGAAACAATCATTTCCTTCAAAAAACCATATCAAGGCGAAGTCATGCAAGGTCCGAAATGTCATTAGAAAGGTGATGAACAAGGAGTTAATATTAAAAGTTGACAATTTTGAGCTAAAATACAAAGTTCGCTCCTGTCCCTCACCAAGGGACCAGGGCGAAAATCACTCAAATATCAAATTTGCCTTGCAAGGGAAAAGTTAAGTATGCGTAGAATGAATGGCTGAAGTTATTTCTTGCCTTGTGACGTAAGTTGGCAATTAAAATGATCAAGGATCAAGGAGAAAAACAAAGTTCGCTCCTGTCCCTCACCAAGGGACCAGGGCGAAAATGGTCTAAGAGACATTCATTCAAAAGATTGAATAAGATCAAGCTCAAGGTTCCCAATTGAAATGCCAATTTGGACGTAAGGGAAGTGACTTTGAACGTAAAAGGCGAGAAATTCAAGAACAAAATGCTAAAGCGCTCCTGTCACTCTGCCAGGGACCAGAGCGATGAGGTTAATATTCATTATTCTTCCCATGTCTAGGCGCCAACATCATTTTCAAATTGCATTAAATGCTAAATTTCAATGAACCTTGATATTTTTAATTAAAATTGGCATTTAATGGGTGCGCACAAGGCATTTAATTGATTAATTTAGCCTTTTAAAAATCATTAATTACGAAGGCATTTAATTAATTAATTATTAATTTAATTAAATAAGAGGGAGAGCGCTTGGGTTTTATTTTTATATTTATACAAGAGTCGGCCTCCTTTTATTTTAAATTTTTGTTATTATTTGCCTTATTTTCAAGTCGGCCTAGAGGTAATTAAAATGGTGAGCGCTCTATATATTTGAGGCATGTTTTTCATTATTCAAATCATTCACTCATCATTTCAAGTGCGATTTGGAAGAGCAATTTGAGGAGTAGATTCTACCAGGAGTGGAGACTAAGAAGGGCGAAATTCATCTTGAAGGCTATTGGAGAGGCGTATTTCTTGCTAGTTTGGAGGATAATTTCCAGATTTTTGAAGACATTTGAAGGCGAATTTCCAGATTTTTGAAGAGGAAGGTGGAGTTCTTTTCCAAGCTAAAGGGGGCGCATTCTGCTAAAGGGAGTCTTGATCTACATTTTGCCTAGCGAATTCTCCTATTTTTGCATCATTTTTTAGAATTAATTCCCAAGTGGAGGTATGGCATAATCACCTTGGCACCATTTTTTTGAAGATTTAAATTTTGCTTTGAAAATCCTAAATTAGGAAATGACAACTCAAGATTTATCATGAAGTTTCCTAAAATTAGAATCTTGAATCTTCCTTTCTACACTTCAAGATATATTATTAATTGTGAAATGTTGTGTAGGTGTCAAGATGGCGACTCCCAAGCTCGAAAGATCTACAAATCGGAAGACTCTCCTCAAGGAAAATCAAGCCAGATCAAGGACGATCAAGCAAGGACAAGGGCGACCTCCTCCAGCCTAGCATCGACAAGGACGACCTTCTTTGGACTAACATCATCAAGGGCGACTTCTCCAATCCAGTATTCCAAGGCGAGGTACATCAATCATCCTGCACATCAAGGACACAAGAAGTTAGAACAAGGGTTCGTTGAAGAAGCAGATAGTTCCAGATGAATTAATTAAAGCTAGCTTCTCAACAACATCAAGTTGAATATTTACCAAGTTACAAGTGTCAGACGAGGTGGCATCCTAGTCATCACTTCTCCAGTCAGTGTGGTCCACCTCAACATGTCCAGATTCAATGTACCTAACTCATGGAAGGTGGCACAAACTCCGATGTACCTACCCTAGCTATCCATTGGTGGAATTTTCTAGAGAGGACATGTGTCCAAGCAATACAATTATTTCATTGGTCAAGCATTAAATGTTATGTAATGGTTGTAACAAACCCTAATTAGGGTTTTCATTGTAAAATCTTGGCCATTGATCTCGAATTGATCTAAGCCATCGAATTGTATTGAGGGCACTATATAAGCCCTGGCATTTCATTTTGTAAAGGCAATTAGCAATAGTTAGATAATAGTTAGAGAGTTGAAAATAGTTAGAAGATAGAAATAGAATAGTAACTAGAGTAGAGTAGAGAGAGAAGGCAAAGATTGTTGCCAAGATGTTGTAAAAGACTTGTAACTTCATTAAAGAAATGGTGAAATTTATGGGTCGATTCGACAATTTGCATGGTCTTTATACTTCTCGTATTTGATTTCATGTTTATTAGATGAGTGGAAGAAATGTGCTTGATTGATGGTGGAATTCGTACATCCATACTACTAGCAGTTTGTTGATTGCAGACTTGCCTTGCGTAGTCAACTGGAATCATTCAGCTTAAGCCTAACTTCAATTGTCGCTTCTTCATTGATATGCATCAACCTGATGGTGTCTATGCCTGCAGTGATGATTTGAACATCATAAAGCTTCCCTTCGAAGATCGCACTAGCCTTGTGGAGATGGTCCTGCGATGTCAAAACAAGACCTAGTTAGAGTTTCATCAAAGATCAATCATTGCTCCTACATTCTTAGTATTAGGATTAGATCCTCTCTTCGCCCTCATCTTTTTTCCTTTTTTCAAGTCAAAGTTAGTAAAATCCTGTGTCCAGCAATATTCAAAGCAAATCAGAAGTTCAATCATCAAATGTAAGTCCCCTTGTGATTCCAGCAAATCACATCATACCACAGAGAACTTATCCACACGTAGAGACCCTACATACAAGAACCTTGGAGTCATCCTGATTGATCCTTTTTCGCGATATCTTCAGCAATCAGAGGCTTTATTCAAGAGAGGATAAGGTACCCTTAGGTATTTTATTCTGTGTTTGATAGTGTACAAAATACACGTCAACAGGCACCCTTGACAGATCTTACCAAAAAGGGGGCATTCAGATGGACTGAGGAAGCTCAACAGGTATTTGAGAAGCTTAAAGAGCTAATGAGTTCTTGTTCAGTACTTGCTCTTCCGGATTTTAATCAGCCTTTTGTGTTGGAATGTGATTCTTCTGGTGATGGAATAGGGGCAGTTTTAATGCAAAACAAACATCCTATAGTTTATGAAAGGAGGAAACTTAATAAACTTGAGAAATTATATTCCATCTATGATAAAGAAATGTTGGCAATCATGCATGCATTGACAAAATTTAGACAGTATTTGGTTGGTAGCAAATTTGTGGTGAAAACTGACCATAATAGTCTGAGATATTTCTTGGGTCAAAAAGATTTAAATGACAGGCAACAGAAGTGGATCAGTAAAATTCAAGCTTATGACTTTGAGATTAAATATGTAAAAGGTAAAAATAATGTGGTTGTCGATGCTTTATCTAGAAGGCATGAAATCAATGCTTTATCTGTTGTAACAGCTGATTGGAAATCTTTTTTGCTGGTCGAGTATTCAAAGGATTCTTTTGCATGTGATTTGCTAGATGGTAACATACAGGATGATAAATATAAAACTGTTAATGATGTTATCTATTACAAGGACAGGATTTAACTCCAGGATCGAAGTTAAAAGAAAAAATCCTTCAATCTATGCATGATATTCCTCTAGCAAGGCATCCTAGGTACTTCAAAACGTATCGTCAGGTAAGAGAAAGGTTCACTTGGAAAGGCTTAAAAAACAATGTCCTACGCTATGTCAAGGAATGCACCACCTGCCAGCAAAATAAAGCAGAACAAATGTATCCTATTAGTTTATTACAGCCACTACCTATACCAGATCAGAAATGGGAAAGCATATCCATGGATTTCATCACAGGGTTACCGAAATCCCAAGGTAAAGATTGTATATTTGTTGTGGTTGATAGATTAACTAAATTTGCACACATTTTTTCTATCACTACAGAATTTACAGCAGTTCAAATTGCAGAGTTGTTCTTCAAAGAGGTTTTCCGATTACATGGTTTACCAAAGACTATAATCAGTGATAGAGATAGTGGATTTTTGAGCATATTTTGGGGGGAGCTTTTCAGGTTGACAGGTACAGAGTTGAATCATAGCACCAACTATCATCCGCAAACCGATGGACAGACAGAAATAGTGAACAAATAAACCGAAGGTTACCTTCGTAACTATGTAGCTGGTCATCAGAAGGCTTGGGTTTGGTGGTTATATTTGGGTGAATATTGCTATAATACTACCTTCCATATGTCAATTGGTATGTCTCCTTTCAAATTATATGGCTATGATGTTTCCTCTTTCCTGGACCTTGTTTTTGAGCAGAGTAATGTACCAAAATCTCGTGATTGGCTTCAAGACAACCAAGAAATTTTGTTGACACTTATAGAGAATTTGCAATGTGCTCAGAATCAACAAAAACTCTATGCAGATAAAAAACGCATTGAACGCTATTTCGAAGTGGGTGATTTGGTATTTCTCAGGTTACAACCTTATCGGCAATCTTCTCTCAAACGTAGTGGATCTGAAAAGTTAAAACCTCGATTTTATGGTCCTTATCAGATAGTTCGGAAAGTTGGTGCAGTAGCCTATGAACTTGATTTACCAGTGGATAGCAAGATACACAACGTATTTCATGTATCTTGTCTCAAAAAAGCTTTGGGGCCGCAGGTGTCCGTCTCTGAAGATTTACCTCCGTTAAACGATGAAGGAAAGCTTGAAATGATTCCAGAAGTCATCCTAGACACACAAGACAGGCAACTACGAAACAGAACTATCAGGGAATATCTCATCAAATGGAAAAACCTGCCTCAGGATGATGCCGCCTGGGAGAATGAAAGAGTTCTGGAGTTGCTTGAGGGCAAGCAACACGAGGCAGGGGAGACTGTGATGTCCCATCAAATCAATACTAATTAGTATTAATTATGAAATAAATTTAACTTTTCTTATTTTATATTAGTTCTCATATTGACTAATATATTATAATAATAGTTAAGTGTTTTTCAAATAAAGCTTAATTAAAAGCTAAATATTAATTGTTTTGTTTAACTATTATTTGATATTGCGGGAAGTTGGTTTCCTACGGTTTTTTCCTACGGGAATCCTACCACCTTTATTCTTTAAATAAGGTCTGGCACATAAGGAGAGGCGTGGATTTTATATACAGAAAATATTGGAAGTGAAGTCTGATAGTTCGTAAGATATTTGACGGGAAATTGATTCCTTTCGCCAGACACTACTGGCCTATTGGAACCACAGTAATGAGTCACAGGATAATTTCATGGTGAGAGATTTTGTAGAAGATTGTAGAGGCGTGAGCAACAGACGGAAGGAAGATTAACATTACAGACACACAAGCTACACTTTTCGTTCCGCAACCTGCGACCCAATATTGGGTGTGGCGACTGAGGATTACCGTGATCGTGAACACAGAAATCACGCAATATATCTGGGCCAACGGCCAAGGCAGGAGACCAGATATCGGGTGCAATATATATTACATTCCTTTCTTTCCACCCCGCGTGAAACCGCTTACTTGACAACGGCGACTATAATGATTCCAACAGTCGTGGGAGGAGTACAGTACAAGAGCGTTGTATTTCTAAACAGCATCTGGGGGTGAAGTTAACCCGACATGGTCCCATCGTGAATGAGTCCCATCGTTGAATACAACAACTCCAACTCCAAGTGGTCATGGCGCGTGTAGAAGGCACGGCATCACCTGCGGCATAACCAAAACATAGTGACCGGTACCAGGATATTTTACGAAGGCATTGGGCTCGTGACATGTAGAATTCCATAGAATATACAAGCAACATTCATTCTGGTCAATGTGGATGTATAATCAACCGCCAGCCAGGTGCAATATAATACAAATCTTACCTCTGTTTCTTAAAGAGTGAATTGGTATCTATATTTACTGTGACTATTCTAGTTATTAATGGTAACGGTGATTTCTAAAACCAATAAATGAAAGCTGTGTACGATATCGTTTCCATCTTTGGTCTTTCTACACCAACAAATTCCTATTATATTCTGCTTATAAACTGATTGTCAACACCTTCTAGTTAGGAATTTTACAATCCCAATTCTCTCCAGATCCCTCTTGCTTCTAGGATACATAGGCGCCACTTGCCCTTGTCACCTCTTCTATCCAAACTGGCTTGTTTAGTGCTCGATCAAGAGAAATCTCTACATTCCATGAGTCATACCAAAATTTAGCCTTGTTCCCCCCTGCCCACTTTCCAAGTCAAATGATCTAGAATAAGCTTCTTGCTCTCCCAAATGAACCTACAAACTGTAGAGCCACCTTCATTGTTAGCAATGGTAAGGATTCAGCTCGGGTCTTCACAATCTAGGTACTTCCTCTACATGATCTGACACCATAGTTTTTGTGGTTCTCTGTACATTTTCCATGCCAACTTGGCCCCCAAAGCAATGTTTTGCCACTAAAATTGTCGAAGTCCAGCCCCTCCATCCGATTTGGACTAACAAGTTGTATCCCATTTGATTAATGGAATCTTCTTTATCTCGTTTGCTCCTTACCACAAGAATTTCTTCAATAAGCCCTCTATGCCCATTATCGTTTTGTTTGTTAGTCTGAAGCATAACATTATATATATAGCAATTGCTAACAAAACTACTTTGATCATCACAATCCTGCCTACTAATGAAAGCCATTTAAGCCATTTATTTTTCCAATTGCAAATTTTGTTCTGATAGTTACTGATGAGTTCCTCCTAGTATACTATCCTACCCATACCAATAAAAAGAGGCGCACCCAGATGTTTAACAAGAACAGTAGCAACCTTGCAGCAGCCTAAAATACAATAGATCCTATTCTGCAGAGCCTTTTTTGTATTAAAGAAGTACACCTCTATTGTCCTTATTCAAGATCTGACCAAAAGCCTTGGTATAGATATCTAGGGTGTCCTTGATCACCTCCGCTTCACGGAATGACGCCTCACCAAATAACATGGTATCGTCTGCAAAATGAGCATGAGTAATTGGATCTAAATCATTAACCACCAAAATCCCTTTCCAAATTCTATTATCCCGCAATTTTCCAATCAACCGCCCCATCACCTTAGCCATAATAACGAACAGGAATGGGGAGATTGGGTCCGCTTGTCTCAGTCCATTCAAGGGATTAGAAAAGCCACACATTGATCCATTCACCAATATAGAAAATTGGGAAGTTGTAATGCACGTCTTTATTAATTCAATCCATTTGAATAGAATCCAAACTGTTCAAAAACTTTAAATTAAAATTCCCATTGAACCCTATCGGAAGCTTTGCTAACATCTAATTTTATCAACATACCTCTGGTTTTCTATGCAAATGTGGTGTGGATTGTCTTGGCCGCCACTAAGATGCTATCCATAATCTCCCTGCCCAGAGTGAAGCCATTCTATTTTTTAGCAACCAATTTCCCCAACACCAATTTAAGATGATTAGCCATAGCCTTGGATATAATTTTGTAAATCATATTGCAAAGTGAGATTGGGAGATAATTTGCCATAGACACGCATTTTTTTCTTTGGGATGAGGACAATAGCTGTATTGTTGAAATCCCGTACAAATTTTCCATGTTTTCTGAAAACCTCAACAACCTCCCACACATTCTTTCCAATGAACTCCCAACATTTTTGGTAGAATTTAGCAAGCATACTGTCAAGCCCAAGCGATTTGTCTGGGTGCAATTGAAACATCATTCTTTTTACCTCCTCCATTGTGAATTCATCAATCTAAATTTTATTATTTGCCTCATTGACAAATTTTGGTATAACTGATATTAAATCGTCATTCTGATCCAAGATCCCACTACATTTGTTATCTAATAATGCTTGGAAATATTTGACCGCCTCGCCTTCAATCTCTAATGGATCAAAACTACAGTCCTCATTAGGCAGTGTGATCTTATCAGTTTTGTTCCTTTCCCTCCTTGCTATTACTGATCCGTGAAAAAAAATTGTATTCTTATCACCCGCAAAAAGCCAACTTTCCCGAGCTTTATCTCTCCAATATACTTCTTCTCTTGCTATCAACTCCGAATGTCTTTCCTTCAATTCCTTTTCTTTAACAAAATCATCCAAGTACATTCCATTTTTAATTACTCTCATTGAACTCCAATTCCTGTTCTACAAATTCTCTCCCTTGGAAAATGTTCTTGTAGCATTCTCGATTCCATTGTGTTTCAAATTGTTTTTAATGATCCATAAACGTTTTTGGAAGCAAAAACTAACAATACCTTGACAAATATCTCTCCTTCCACCAGCCCGCAATTTTGTCCCTTAAGGATGGTTCCCGCCACCACATGTTTTCAAATTTGAAGAACCCATTCTTTGGTTTCCTACTATCTTTTATATCTATCTGCACCGAGAAATGATCCGATATGGATAATGATAGAATAGAAGCAATCCAAGTAATATCATTTCTTACCCACCTGATCCCAATAAAAAACCTATCCAACCTTTCTAAAATGTTGGTGAATCTAGCTCTTTTGTTTGTCCACATATAGCAGTCGTTCTTGGGAATGTAGTCAATCACTTTTGCCTTCTCAATAAATGTTCTAAAATCCATCACCGTTTGGTTTATTCTTTTTAGCCCTTCGCTTTTCTTGCTTAATTCCAATATGGCGTTGAAATCCCCACCAAGGATTAATTTTTCTTTATCCTAATTTTCCAAACCGTGTAGGATGGATTCCCATAGCTTCGCTTTTTCTTCTGTTCGAATGGGCCCATAGACATTGATCAGTGAGAAATCCACATTAAATGTTCGTCATCTGACCATACACATCATCCAATTTTCTTCCAACCCCACCAAATTGACCTCCATTGTATCTAGATTCCACATAATCCCAAGTCCTCCCGAATTGCCTCACGCATCTACAAAAGTTGAACCTTCCCATCTACAGTGATACTTAGCAAATTTTAGCCCTTCCTCCTAACAAATTTTAGTTTTTTGTAAAATACCACATCTACTGCAACCTTAGCTTCCTCCTCTCTCTTCTGTTTATTTGATTTTTCGCCCCTACTTTTCATATTTTTCCCCAATAATTGTGTTGTCGCTAGGATCCACAATTGCCAATTCATCACAATTTGTACTATCCTCATCCGTTTCCCATTCTTCCTCGCTTATATTTTCCTTTTCCTCCTAAAAATCTATATAAAACTTCTCCTAGTTATCCATTTTCTCCATTGATCCCTTAGGAGAGTCACATATTTCCTACTTTTTCCCATTCTTTTCTACAGAAACTTCCTTTCCTTTCCCCTCTGTTAGACATACCCTATCCTTCTAAACTTCCTTTTTCTTATTTGTGTTACCTTCAAAACTGCCCTTAGGGTTTCTATTCTTTGGGACCCATTTCACCATAGTCTTAGGGGTAATTTTACAGGAATCCTCCCTATGATCTCTTTGTCGGAAACGAAGACAAAAGAACTTCTCTTCAATTTCCAACTTCTAAATCCAATGCTTCCCATTGACACAATCTAACTTCCCTCGGTATTCGCCAAACCGCCACCACCCTAATCCTTGTGTAGAGATAGGAGTCCTTGTTTGCTAGATCAGCATCAATGTCGATTAAGGTCCCCAAAGATCTGCCAATCTTTTCTAAACATTCTTCTAACCAATACTCTAAGGACAAGTTGTATAACCAAATCCACATCAAAGATTCATACGGGACCAAATCAAGCGGGTTGAAATTTTGGGACCATTTCTACATGTATTAAGGATGGCTCTCCATTGACCATAAACCACCTTGCAACACCTTCTCCCTTTCCTCCGTAGTCACAAAAATGACAATAAAAAATCTTTTTGGCATGAATCTGGTTATAACTTCAGTCTTCCATTCTTTTTCAATCCAAGCCCTAATTCTTGCACGATTTGTTTTCGGTCCAATAAATCTGCAAATAATTGCCAACTCTAGAAATTCTAAGTCTGCGGAAGTTTCGTCCGTCAAATCAATTGTTTGGTGTCCTTCATGTTCTATCCACCTACACTCTTTTCCTCTATTGGCTTCATTGTTTTCACACTCCTCATTTCTGATCTTTGCATGTGCGAATTCGCTATATCTTCTGCATTTTCGCTCTCCATTTTCCCCCCTTCAAAAAGTGACATCTAATAAATATCTGATTTGCTTAATTTTTCTGAGATATTCATTCTTATACTTATCCATAAGAGAAAATTGGATTTTATGTAGGGACACTTTCAATCCCCCATAATTAATAATATCATTTCTAATATATTAAAAATATACTACTATTTTAGTATATTATATATTTAAAAACGTTTAAAAAAAAAATTGTTTTAAAAATATTAGCAGGGCTGACCTAGGAATAGACACAACAGGGCCAACCAAGATGAAAAAATTAAAAAAACAACAATTTATTCAAGGAGTGGACCAACATGTAAGGAAAATAACAATTAAGGGCAGGCCTGATTATGAGGAGATTATCCCTTACCAAGGTTGTGATGTTAATGAAAAGATGTGAGTTTTCCTCCATGATTGAAGATATAAAAGGGAGGAGAATGAAGTGTGAATTGGAAAAACAAAAGGGAAATTAAAATATAAACCAAAAATAATATTGTCTTCAACAATCATGTTATATTGAGATAAGTTTAAATATAATGTTATATTATGAAAAAATTGATATATAGATTTACATTACAGAAGTCAAGTAATTACTATTTGTAAGAAATTTATTGCATCTCATCTATGATTATTTACTGGTAAAATTCCTACAAGAAATCAGTTTTGAATTTATTTGAAATGGCTTGCAAATAGGAAGAATGACCAACCTTCCGAGATCACGAGATACCAAGCACACCACCCCAAGACAGATGGACCAAAAATTCTACCATGCTTGTAGGCCAGGGGTGTTGAGGACCACAAATCCAATCATGCCCCTGGGCTTGAGGATCTTATCAAGCATGCCACCCGAGATGGATGGATCAGAAACCTGCCATGCTCATGAGCTAGGAGGCGAAGTAGTGCTCCTAGGCTTGATCAAGGACAGCTAGCCTCCAAGGTGGATTAAGGGATGGAGTGGACCCTAAATCATACCATGTTTGTAGACTAAGAGGCAAATGAGTGCTCCTGGGTTTAAGGTTCTTCTCGAGTACGCCACCCCGAGATGGATGGACAAAGAATTCACCTATGCTCTTGCAATACAAGGACAACCGTCCTTGAGATTGTGGTGTGCAAACATGTCCAATGAATTCTATTAACTATAAGAATATCTTGCAATAATTATTAATGCTATTAAGGTACTTTGATTTAAAAAAGAGTGATGCTCATATGGATTTATATATTATCATGAAATCTTGATATTTAATGTTGATACTTTGTAAATTTGGATGTTACCACATATTCTTACTTAATGATTATTAATTAATATTGCTTGTAGGACCTAATCATCATACTGATATCATGGTGATAGTTAACAAAGCTAACCAAAGTCACTCATTTCTCACCCACAAAGTGACAATCAACAAGCTAACTAAAAATGCCCATTTCTCGCCCAATGCAGTGCCACTTATGTAGCACAAATCTTCATGGAGGATGTTGTTTGTGTTAATTTTGTAACGTCGGTCGTACTATTTCATGCTTCCGATATATATATATTAATTTAATTACATATACTAATATGTTAATGTTAACTAATGATAAATAAAACCAAAGTTAACTTATCACATTTGACCAATGGTTACACCGTTCATGGTATCGGGTGGTAAAGTGATTCTCAAACAAGTCGCACTCCTTTCGATCGGTTAAGTAAACGGTGACTAGTTTATATACTATGGTGAGGTACGTAGGGAAGAGATGTGTCTTCCCACATGGGAAGACACATCTCTTCACTATGTAACCCCTCATCCACTTATATAGCACGCTTAC
Source organism: Cryptomeria japonica (assembly GCF_030272615.1). Classification (NCBI taxonomy): domain Eukaryota; kingdom Viridiplantae; phylum Streptophyta; class Pinopsida; order Cupressales; family Cupressaceae; genus Cryptomeria; species Cryptomeria japonica. The sequence goes on along the minus strand of NC_081408.1, from coordinate 626,853,836 downwards.
ATTGAGGAGGATGTACACACCGAAATTGATAAGTGTGGTGCATCTTTAAAACACGCTATAGCAGATAAAATACAACTTACAGATCATATCTCCATCTCTTCTATTTTGATCACAGAATTTTGAAAGAACTCAACATGGTATCAGAGCGAAGTTAAGGAAGATCATATTAAAATTCTGTAACGATCTCATAAACTTTCACCAGGCTCTTACTAAGATCACATTCCCATAATCCTAATGGCAACCAGAGTTAGGTTTGAAGATAGATTAGATGGAGCATCAAATTTTGTATCTTGGAAATTCAGGATCATGCTTGTTTTGAAAGAAAATAAAATTGACTCCCATGTCAAAAGTGAAATTCTTGAACCCTCTAATGTGTTGGTGTCTGTTTTATCACCTACCAAACATTAGAATAGGATGCCCGAAGGCATTCTATCCTCTCCTGAAAAATCACTACTGATTCCAAGGTCTATATGTGCGAACAAGCGACTTTGGTGGAATAGCTTCTTGGGTAGTGTATGCTGAAATTTCGAGGGGGACTTATGTTTAACAAGTATCTTGAACTACTGGACTTAGATGGATTTAGCAATTTTAGGCTCTTCTTTTTTGGGGGGAATTTTCTGGGATTTAGACTTTCAAAAGAAAGGGAAAAAGGATAGGGTTTAGGAAGGCTAATCTAATCCTATGAATTCTGGAGACGGTATCAACTGGGTGCTCTCGAGAAATCAAACCTTGCTTCGCCACACTAGGGACAACTACAAAAAGCCAGTGCAATCTTCAATGGGTTGTGCTTATGATCGAAATGTTGGGATGCACAGGGGATGGGCTTAGACTAACTTTGCACGGTAGAATGGAAATCATTCATTTACCAAAAGTATGAGCGGAGATACGCCATCAATTGACACTTATCAAATCCTTCATTCAAATTAACAACAATGAAAGCAAATCTAAATTAATTCTAAGTGTTGAGGCAATTGAAACCATGCAAATCATTCAAATAATAGTGATTACAAAGCAGCGCACATGCAATATATTATCTGGAAATGACCTTAAGCAACAATACATCAAAAAACCTCATATCCCCTCCAAATGAGAGGAGGCAACCTTATATAGTTTTTCGGAAATCAACGAACGACCGAGATCAAACAGTGATCAAGGGCCCAGATTGAAAGCTACAAACCCTAATTAGGGTTTCCCAAAACTAACTACCCTCAACCAATGAGAAAATTACATTTGGGACACTTGTCCTTCTTGCTAAATATGGATCATCAATGAAAATAGAAGGTTGTTGCATTGTGAAGTGTGCCCTTCTAGAAGCTTCTGGATAAGTCAGGTTCATTGAACCTGGACATGCTGACTTGGAGTGATCTGATTGGTTGGAAAATGATGAGGTGCCACCTCAACGTGTTGGATGTCTTCCTTGAATTCTCCAATTTGTGTCAAGAAATCGTCTAAGTATGGAAATTTGATTCCTTCTTGTCGCCATTTGATTCTGCTTGAGAGCTTGTCCTTTTTAATTCCTTCAGGAGATGAAATCCCTCAAGAAGTTGGAAGTTTATTTAACTTTTCCATATTTTCACCAAGTCTGAGAACTTTTCTTTCTTAATACCTTGAGATTGTTTCAAGTGCCTCGAATTTGGAGAAGAAATCCCCTCGTGAAGTTTTTCTCATACTTAGCCAAATTTTGGCCATCTCTATGCTTGGACGAACCTTGCTCGTGGTCCTATCTTCAATTCAGGATTTGGCTTGAAACTCCATTTGCGTTTTTGTGACGATCCTGCCTTCAGCTGCCAATTTATGTTGCGTGGGAGGAGGGTAAAAGCTCTGGATAACCCCTTGCAAATATGAAATGATAGGATCAAGTTGTTCAGACATTAGATGTGATCGTGCCCTCCTTCTCAATACCCTGAAATTTGGAGAAGGATTTCTCCCTGCCTTCATCATAATTGAGGAAATTGGAATTTTCTCTGTGAAACGATTCCCATACTCAGCCAAATTTTGGCTATCTTCACGCCCGAATGAACCTTGCCTATGAACTTGTCCTCAATCTTTCGTTTGGCTTGAAACTCCAGCTACGATCTCTATGATGATCCCGCTTCTATTTCCTCCTGCGACCTGTAAAACCAAAGGAAATCAAGTTAGAAATCTATCTTGGATTAAAGAAAATCGAGGTTGTGAACGGCTAAGTGTTTGGAGATACCGAAATTTCATCCTCAAAACCCTTCAGTCTTCAAGGGTGGTTGTGATCGTAAATCAACACCAAGTGTTATAACTCCGAAAATTTCTTATACTTAGCCAAAAAAATGATTTTCCTCCCTTAGAAATTCGAACAAATTCACTAAAACTCATTTCTCAAACTCTGGAAAAACTCAGAAAATAAATAAATCTGCATCATGAATTTAATTTCACCTTCAAAAATACTCAAAAATTCAGGAGAGATTCAATAATTCGTCCTTATACTAGTTGTCTTTCTCCAAAAATCTGTGAAACTTTTGTCAAAAAAGTTTATCCAACTTCCAGCAATATCCAAAACTTTCTCCAGATGAACTCCAAACTGAAAGTATTTTACTATGCTCTCCTTAATATTTTCGAACTTCTTGGTGTAGAAATGAAGTTTACAACGAAGTATTTGTAAATAAAGTTAAATCCTTAATCAGAAACCCTTAAAATCTTCCAAATCATGTTTCCAATTTTAACTTCATTCTTTTGGAAAGTGTTGTCATGTTTCCAAATTCAAAGAAAATATCTTCCAAAAGTTTCCAATTTGGCTATAAGTTCGAAATATTTATTAATCTTCCAATATTCTCTTTTTGAAAACTTTCTGTTTTGGATTTAAGTTCGAAATCTTGAAGGATTTTCATGACATCACTTGTATTTTCGTTGATTTTGTTTGACTTTTATGTGTAGGCAGACTTTTGGAGGCTTACCTTCATCTTCCTCAAAGTTGGGCAGACTTTCCTTACCTCTCCAAGGCATGCGGAGTTTGAGAAGGCTCTTCAACATCATACTTAGCATCTTGGGCGAAGTTTGAAGACTTCTCCTTCAAGCATAGCGGACTTTGGACATTCCTCTAGCTTAGTCATGGTTAAGTCAAGGCGGAGTTTGAGGGCATCTTCCCAAGACATGGTGGACTTTTGCTAGTCTTCAACCAGCATGGCGGACTCCTAGAAGCTTTCCATCATCCTTTTGGATAGGGCGGAGTTTTGATGCTACCTCCACCAAGGCGGACTTTGGTGTTACCTCTTCAACATTTGAAGGCCTAGGGCGGAGTTTTCATAAGGCTCTTCATCATCATACTTAGCATCTACTTCCTTGGGCGGAGTTTTTGAAGGGTCCCTTCAACATGGAGGGCGGACTTTGGAACAAAGCTCAATCAAGGCGAATTTTTGGCTAAGGCATAGGGTGGACTTTGGAACACACCCCCTAGGCGGACTTCTAAGACATCTCCAACATGGGTGGGCTTCTAGACCTTTCCTCTTCAAGGCGGAGTTTAGAGGGTCTTCAACTTCACATGCCTTCCTTCTAAGGCGGACTTTTGATGAGGCTTCCACACTTTCTTTCCCCACTCCACAAGTCATAGGGCGGACTTTGGTGTTACCTTTTCCTAGAGTGGAGTTTGGTGAGTCCTCTAGCTTGGTGCTAGGGTAGGGCGGACTTCTAAGGATTCTCCTCATGGGCGGACTTCTAGACCTCTCCATCATTTTGCTAGGGTAGGGCGGATTTTAGAGGTGGCACCAAAGATATGGCGGAGTTTAGACTTCCCTCCCCTTAGTCTTCCTAACCTATGGCGGACTTTGGAGGGTTGACCACCAACATGGTAGGATAGGGCGGAGTTTCAAGTGTTGGCCACCATTCACTGAGCAACACCTTGGGCGGAGTTTTGGATGACCAGCACCATGGGCGGAGTTTTGGAAGGTGTCCTCCTTGGGCAGAGTTTTGGGTGACCTCAACCAAGGCGGACTTTGAAGGTCTTCTTCATGCATGGCAGACTTTGGTGTTCCCTCTCAACATGGCGGACTTTGAGCACCTCTCCATCATGGGGCAAAGTTTAGAGCTCTCTCCTCAAGGCGGACTTTTGGAGGCTCTCAAGAAGGTGGACTATATATGAAATATAACATTTAAGTTATATTTCATATATATTGTCAGGATGTTTGAGAGTGGTTTCGGACCTCTAGGACTAATAATGCAAAATCTAGTTTTTTGAGGATTCTCCAATTTTCCAGACTTAGTCAAATTTTAGGATCAGGATGACATTCCAAACTTAGCCAAATTTCTTAGAAAAAATTCAAAATTTCACAGCTTAATCAAATTTAACTGGATTAACTTGAAATTTGAAATCCATGCCTAGGTGGATCATCTGAGGCATCACGCCCCCTAAAATCTAGGGATTTGGCCTTTTAGGTCAAAACTTGGAATTTTTTAGTTCCGATCAAAGTCGGTTAGTGGTGTAAGTGCAAACCCTAGATTTGCATCCTAAAAAAGCAAAAAGCAGTATGATCCCTAAAATCTAGGGATTTGGCTTTTTAGGTGAAAACTTGGAATTTTTGAGTTCCGGTTGATGCTGGTCAGTGGTGCAAGTGTAAACCCTAGGTCCGCATACCGAAAAAGTAAAAAGCCTAAAATCTAGGGATTTAGCTTTTTTAGGTCAAAACTTGGAATTTTCAAGTTCCGGTCAAAGCTGGTCAGTGGTGCAAGTATAAACCCTAGGTTCGCATCCCGAAAAGCAAAAAGTAGACATCCCTAAAAAATAGGGAAAACTTTCTAAAAATAGCCATATCGGGGATTGGGCTAAAAATGCCAAAAACGAAACTTCCTAAAAAATAGGAAAAGCAAAAAAAAAAAAACTTTCTAGAAAGTTGTCCAAATTCGTCCAAATCAATTGTGATCTTCGTCCTTTGGCCTCTCTAAGCACTCTGGTGGTGTTCGCATTTCGGAATCACATAACTTTCAAAAACTAACTTTCAATCGTCAGGGCCTGAAATACTCTGAACTGGACAAGGCTTGGTGAAACTACAGCAAAAGGTCATAGGACACTAACAAAACCCGAGAAAGCAAGAAAAGAGAGGGTCCCCATTTGCAATGGGGCAATGTGTGGAAAAAGGTCACAACATGATGATACAAAGAAAATTCAATGGAGCGAGGATAGTGAGAAGGCCCTTAAGATAATTGTGGATTCAGTAAGAGACCACATTGTACCAGTTATTTCTAAATATGAGACGGCCTTTCAGATGTTCAAAGCACTAGCTGCAAATCAACAACACTAGCAGGGCTCTCACCCTAAAGAATCAACTACACCATATAAAGATGAATAAAGGAGAAACAGTTACATCCTATTTATTGAGGATTACTGAGCTTAGGGATCAACTATCCACTATTGGACATCTAGTAGACAACAAAGAACATGCTATGATGGCCCTGAATGGACTTCCTACCTCATGGGAATCGTTCATTCAAGGAATCAGTGCTCGTTCTAAATTTCCTAAGTTTGATAGATTGAAAACCGATTGCATTCAAGAGGAATCTCGGCTTGTCACAAGAGGAATAAAACAAAACAATGGTAATGAAGACATTCAAGTTCTAAACTCTAATTCCCACAAGAAAGGAAAGAAGAAGAACTTTAAGAGAAAGAGGGACAACAACTCAAATGGGAAGAGGTCTTCAAAGAAGAAGAGAGACATTTCTGAAGTACAATGCTTCAGATGTGACCAATATGGGCACTATGCAATGAAGTGTCCAGAAAGGATCAAACAACAAGTTTCAATGGCAGAAATTAAGAAAGGGAGTAATTCCGAGAAGCTAGTCTTCTACTCAGCCCTCTCTAGTCAAGTCACCTCGAGTTTCAACACATGGGTGATTGACAGCAAAGCATCTCGACACATCACTGGATTTTGTGAGCACCTAGATACACTTGTGGAAAGTTCAAATGAAGAAGTGACAATTGGTGATGACTCAAATTATCCAGTTATGGGAATAGGAACCTGCAATATCAACCTAAAGTCAGGCATATCCCTACAGCTAACTGGAGTTCTATTTGTACCTAGTATAAAGAGAAACCTTGTCTCAGTTTCTGCACTTGAAGATAAGGGTTACAGATTAACCTTTATGGAAGGAAAGCTACTTGCTTGGCCAAAGAACTCCACCATCAAGAAAGCCCACACCATTGGAGTAAGACAAGGGAGCCTCTACAGACTTTGCACCACTCCACCTCTAGCCTTGATTCATGAGACTACAGAATCGAATGAACTTTGGCACAGAAGATTAGGGCACCTTCATTTCCATGCCCTACCTAAGATAGAGAAGATGGTGATCGGCTTACCCAAGCTAAGTCAAAAATCGGAAGGAGCCTACAAAGGGTGTGCCTTGGGAAAGAATACTAAAGGGTCTTTTAATTCTAGCAACAGTAAATCCAAAAATGTATTAGAATTAGTTCATTCTGATTTATGTGGACCCATGTCTGTACCCTCATTAGGGGGATTTTTATATTATGTAATATTTATAGATGATTATTCTAGGAAGACCTGGATATATTTTCTGAGGTACAATTAAGAACAGACAATGGGGGGGAATACACTTCTGATATGTTTAAAGATTATTGTATAAATGTTGGGATTAAGAGGGAGTTAACTGTACCTTATAACCCACAACAAAATGGGGTAGCTGAAAGAAAGAATAGGACTATAGTAGAAGCTGCTAGGGCTATGTTGTTTGACCAAAATATAGAAACCTCATTTTGGGCAAGCATCTAGGACAGCTGTGCACATTCAAAATAGATATCCTCATTCTATTCTTGACAATAAAACCCCCGAAGAAGCCTTTACTGGCAACAAACCTTACATTAGTCATTTCCAGATCTTTGGGTGTCCAATCTATATTCATGTCCCCAAAGAAAAGAGGTCAAGTTAGAACCTTCTGGAAAGAAAGGAGTATTTGTTGGGTGCATGTAATATCCTAGTTATTTTTTTTTATTTTTAAGGCCAACAATGAACATCAACAAGAAATTAACCCGTTAAGGTTAGAAATCATAAACTGAAACATGCGGGGAAAGTAACCCTTTCACTTTCTGATCACCAAGTGCCCAAAGTGGGAAGGTGGGAGCATACGGTGCTAAGGGGATCATTAGCTTAAGAAACTGAAATGCAATGCAATGCTTGGGCGGCAAGCCAGCCCCTTCCGCTTATCCAGCGGGAAAACAAGGAAACTTGGCGGTGAACCAGCCAAGTAAGATACACAAAATAAGAATCACTCAACCGCAATATTTCAACGGGAGGACTGCAATTACATATCAACCTCCACTCGACCACTTATGCAACGGGAGGACCATTACACATAACTATCACTCGACCACTTATGCAGTGGGAGGACTGAAATTACAAACTTGCTTCATAGTAGGCGGCAAGCCAGCCTCTTCCACTTTTTTCAGTGGGATGAGAATTACAAAGCAGAACTGGTTAATAGTACTACTACTTAACCTTACAAAAATAGAGATAAGAGAAGGAGAGTAATGCATATTATAACAATGAGAACATGAATTCCTGGTAAAACCAATCTGCAGGCTGGAATTACAAATCAACAGCCTATGAAAATGCTAAAAAGCTCATAACTCCCTCAATATACATCCAAATCACTTCAAACCAGTCCCAATCCCACAATATATCCCGTGCAACAACAACTAACCAAAACCATGTTACCAAAAACCCCCCATTAATTTGGCATGCATCCCAATTCAAACAGAAAACCATGCTAAGCCTGGGAATTTCGATTTAGCTTAGAAAATTCAAAACTCAAACAAACATGATATAAACTCACAAAGTATATCGCCAGTGCTGGGAAGGAAGAAAGAGATGATACCCATAACCGTCAGTCGCTTCAACAGAGAGGTATGATCGAAAAGGTACTTCAGCCACAGGCAAACCAGCAAGTCTCCAGAATCACTTCAACACCAAAAATGTCTAAGGCAAGCTCTGAGAATGTAGTAGAATACAACACGCAACTAGGTACTATGTTTCAAGTACGAAACTGGGAAGCACTAGGGAGACGCACTCTGAAGCCTCAAGTTCTGTCGCCAAACCGGCATCATAACATTACAAATTTTCAAGATGCCTGAAAAGGGAGCCCAAGGCTCTTATTTATAACTTCTCACCATCAAAATTCAAATGCAAATTCCTCCAAACTCCACTTCCTTCATTTGCATTTCATTTCACCTTCATGTGGACCCAAGTGTAGCGCCATTTTCAAGAATCAAACTTCACGCCAAAAGTATGGACCCACGTTAACCACTTTGGTGAATATTAGACATGCAATATAAAAATTAATACTCCTCTAAATAATTTTGGCATCCCTTAATACACATGAATTTCGCCAAAATTGGGAGATAATAGACATTAATCCCAAATTCCATAAATCAGCAATTAATCAGATTAATTAAATAATATTTAATTGCATCACATATGACTCCCGTTCTGATTATTGTCAGAACTAGGATGAAACTGAGCCAGGAAGACCACTGAACTGCTACAAGATCAGGACCCTGTCCAGTGCCAGAAATAGAATTATGCCATACTGCCAGTTACTAAAAATAGCAAGTCAAGAACTAATGCTCCGAAAAGCATGATCTTCGCACCCAGTGACAGAGCATGGAGAGCTCAGTAGGACAGTATTACCAAAATAGCCATTCCCTGACTTACTAAAAATAGTAAGTCCTCGCTTCATCAATGCTAGACCCTCATTCTTCCTTCCACCTAGCCTACGGGTCTCAGGAATAGGCTAATGGACCACTGGAAGGTCATCAATGAGAAGGGGACATTACAGTACAGTGAAACCTCTAAAGCCTACAAAATATACATATCTTTGAATATCACTATGGTGTGATATCTCCTCTCTTCACAATCAATGGATGAATTGTGATGTTTTCTCTAACATGAAATGTGTCCTCCCTAGTTAAGAGGGAGTGTTAATTTTGTAACGTCGGTCATACTATTTCATGCTTCCGATATATATATATATTAATTTGATTACATATACTAATATGTTAACGTTAACTAATGATAAATAAAACCAAAGTTAACTTATCGTGTTTGACCAACAGTTACACCGTCACACTCCTTCCGATCGGGTAAGAAAACGGTGACTAGTTTATATACTATGGTGAGAGGTACGTAGGGAAGAGATGTGTCTTCCCATGTGGGAAGACATATCTCTTCACTATGTAACCCCTCATCCACTTATATAGCATGCTTACATTGAGGAGGATGTACACACCAAAATTGATAAGTGTGGTGCATCTTTAAAACACGCTATAGCAGATAAAATACAACTTTTAGATCATATCTCCATCTCTTCTATTTTGATCTCCATCTCTTCTATTTTGATCACAGAATTTTGAAAGAACTTAACAGTTTGGTTGCATACAGTCCCACATGACTATATCAGATCATGATCCAATGTTTGCTTCTTTATTTTGGGCATCCTTGTAGCAATCATTGGAAACTCAATTGAATTTTAATTATCCATTCTCCTAATACCAATAGTTAAACTAATAGTGAATCAAGTTTTGGAGGACGTGCTTCACATGTATGTGATAGAGCAATGGGTCAAAATAGGAGGATTGCCTCCACCTTGGGAGTTTGTGTATGGAAACAAACATCACAATTCCCAAGGTATGGCAACATTCCAAGCTTCAAAATATCAGCCAAGTAGGACTCCTTTGGGTTGGTACAAGATCAAGGACAAAGGCATTATTGGTCTTGAGAAAATTAAGCTTATGCCAAGAGATTAGATTGACACTTCTCCCTGAGAAGTGTTCTTATGAGTGCAATCACATAAGAGTTCTATTTTTTATGAAAATGTTTCAAAGCTTGCACCTTGATTTGTTAAACCATTTGAAATTTTTGACACAACAATTGCCTATCAATTAGCTTTGCCACCCAATTTATTGCACATCCACATGTGTTTCATGTTTTCCTTTCGAGACAAAACATTCTAAACAGTTTATGTTCTTGTTTGGGATGCTATGCAAGTAGAGGGCTGTTGGACCATTCAAAATTTTGGAGAGGATAGGACCAATTGCCTATCAATTAGCTTTTCTACCAGGTCTATTGCACATTGAGACCATACACATCTTAAACTGTTAGAGGCTGGGTTTTCAATGCCAAGAACCAAAGCTGGTTTGATGGCTTCCAAGAGTACGCCCATTTTTGGGGTGAGAATATAAGGCCCATCTTACTATACCTTGGTTGCATCATTACATCAAGGATTTTGCTTATGATGATATATTGATCCATTTTGATGAAATTGTATTTATCTAGGATCACATGATTTTTTGAAATATATACATAATTTTATGGTTTTAGTTAATTTGAGTTAATTATTTCCATATGATGTTATCAGATGTTTAGACATAAAGATGCGATGTATCATTTGATCTATGAAATTCCATTATGCACTTTTAAAAGTTTTATGATTAAATGAGTTGTTTGGATGCATATAATTAATATAATAATTAGTATATTAGGAATCGATGTTATGATGCATATTATTTATTAATGTGATTAAAACAATTTTGTTTGCACTCATTAGTACATTGAGGATATAAATTCTACTGTATGTGTATGAGTTATCCATTGGCTTTTGCTGTTCTAGTTATTGTTCTTGACATGTTTGACGTGTACAATGAGTGTACAGAAAACAAGAATAAGTCAACCAAGTTAATTTAGAGACAGCAGTATGAATGTCTTTCGATTATTTTAATCTACGCATTGACTAAATAGAATGTACCTTTGTGCAAACTAGTTAGACATTTACCAAGTCATATGAGACATTGGGTTATCCATGTTCCTAGCATTTAGTTTTATATTTATGATGTCTAGTCTTGTATTATAATAACCAGTTTCTTCATTAGGACATTTTAGTAATTAAATATATTTGGAATGATTATTACTCATGCTTTTAATTTTAAGTCCAAAAGAGTTCCAAGAAGTTTGGGATCGGATCTGTGAAAGATAACATTTTTAAAGGGTCATAAAAAGTGCTTTCCAAGTTATAAGTGAAAAATAACCTCATGGGTGCTTAACAATCCCAAAAGGAATCTTCTAGAAGGAATTAGAAGCCTAAGGTGGCCCAAGAAAAGTTGTGAGACACTCATTTTTAATATTTATTAATATTTATACAAGACATGTGGAAGGTAAATGAAGTTACATGTAGTGAATGTGGAGTTCAAATCTCATAAGAATTGAGAGAAGATATTTTGTAAATTTGGAATTAAAAAGTTCAATCTTTTTACTAAGTGGATTTAAGAATATTGGATTTTTAGCTATGTTTGAAAAGGATGCATCCCCTTAAAATTTCCATCTATCCCTACACCACAAAAGTTTCAAGGATGCAGAGATGGATAGGAAACATCCTTGGGGCCATCCCTACCAAAATGTTGTTGTTCCTTTCTCATTTGTCATGTTTTTGCCTGCTTTCCCTTGACCTTCTTCCTTTTGTCCTTTTCTTTCCTTTTTGTTTCTCTATTTGTGTCCTCCTTGGTGTTTTCCCCCTTTTTGGTGTTGGTCCCAAGATTTCCTTTTTCCTCGAGATCTTGGGTTTCGTTGTTGTCTCTACCCATTTGATCCCTTTGTCTTTTTGCTCTCTCGAGCAAGGTTTCAAGTCCTGAAGTGATGAATGGATGTTATCCAAATGTTCATGTTTCACTCCCGCCTTTCTTCCTCTTGCTCAAACGTTAGAGTTCCAAAGGGATTTGGATCATACCTTCAATTTATAAGTAAATGTATTTAATCAATTTGGACTTAAGTAATAATTTCATCCCAAGGTCGTGGTTTTGTTGCAAATTGAGCTATTAAACTTCTTGAAACCTAACAAATTGAGGAACGAGTGTGCAAATTTGAATTGGAAGATTTATCTCACTACACAAAGGGGTGAAGTTCATGGGGTTTGTGCTTTCCTCCTTCTCTAGCTTTCCTATGTTTTCCAAGTCGATCTCATGATTTGCCCCCATTTTGTTGTTCTTTTTCCCTTTCTTGTTTTCTTTTGCTCCTTAATCCTTTTTGTTCTCTTTGTCACGTTCTAGCTTAGTTTAGTGTTTAGCTAGGTTTAGGTTTAGGGTTTAGTCAAAAAATGGATTTTTGCCTAGACACTTAGTGTGGTTGGCCCTCAAATTCAAATGTGCCCTAAAATTTGAGCATGTAGTCATTTAGTTCTTTCTGGATCTCACGCATCATTTAGGTTTAGTGGATGATTGCTTGAATCTTCAGAATTCTCATTCATCGCGAGTACAAGATTTCCCTTTTGTCAATGGAGTTGGTTTAAATTAAAAATTGAGACTTGTAAACCCAATTCCCTTCAAGATCTCATACCCAAAGGGACTTAAGTTTTGAGCCTGATATTCTATTTTTCCCAAGTCTCTAATCTCATGGTTCAAAGTTGAATTTTTGTATTAAAGGAATACTCCTTCAAGACCTCTAGTCACGATAAGATATTAGGAAGAAATCTTTACATCCCAATCCTTCCTCAAACCCTAACTCCGCTCATTGATATCAAAATTCTAGCAAAAGGAATATTCCTTAAAGACTTTGGGTCCCAATGGGATTTTGATCCCATTTTGCGTATCCTTGGACCTCCCAAAATTCTGATCCCCGCTTCCAACATGAGTTATTTCCTAGGGTTACATCCTTGCAAGACTATAGGCCCGAATAGCACTTTGATCATTTGTCCCAATGTCTCGATGTTTGACCTAAGCTCCAACTCCTACTAAGGGAGTGTAGAGACTTTTTTCTTAAGTCCTTAAATCCTCTATCTGCTCCCTTTCCTGTTCTGTGATCTTCATTTCCTCCAACAATCCAAACTCCTTCCAAAAGCCAAAATACTTAAAATTGAAAAAATTAAAAAAAAACTAGTCTCAATGGTTTCTAAAGGAATGTTTATAGTGTTATAGGTGTTCTAAATGTCAAAAGCAGTAGAGGAGAGGAAAGAGGATGTTTCAATAAAGGAAAGATCGGAAAAGAAAGGAAAGAGAATTAAGGTTGATAAGACTCCTTTAACCATGAAGTATATATTCCCAGGAGTACCTAGGGTATCTAAAGTCATGAATATAATTGATACCAAGATAGGTGTAATGTCCCAACTTTGAAATATAATTTAATAATAAATAATAATAATTAAATTAAAATACAAAAGAATAAAAATAAAAAAATTAAATTACAATTTGATTACAGTTAATTAATGATCAAAAGGCATGAAGTGTAAAGTTGTGATTCCTCCAAAGGGAGAAGAGAACTCATTTGAAGGGGGGATAATTTGGGAATCAGAAGTGTAGATCTGATTTAAATAAAATGTGCAGATCTGATTGTAAAAGGTTGTGTTCCTTTCAAAGGGCAGAAATAATGATGAGTTGCACTATTTCAAAGGGTGTGTCTCTTGCCAGAGGGCATACATGATGAAGAGGTGTGACCTCTCCCTCACATTGAGAGATATTAAGGGAAGGATAAGAAATATAAAAAACTGGAAAAAGATCGGATCCTCAGCAGATCATATTCATTACGGTCAAATTATTGTGATTATTTCTGAGACAACAGATCAGTATGCTTTGTCTATTGATGCTTACTTGTACAGTCATAATATAATAGAAATTCAGTTAGAAATTAAGGCATATACATACCCTATAAAACAATGTGTTTCATTTGATCTTATATCTTATATTTTATAGATTTATATAGTAATAATAGGATAATAAGGTAATCAGTGATATAATTCAGAATGACAAACTACTTAAAATGTCCATAATACAAAGTGATATGGCCATAACTTTGTCCTAAGTTTTAAACAATTCCAACTCTTCTATTCCCCAGGGAGACAGGTGCTGTTAGGGAGAGGCAGAGTAAATCCACTCCCAAGGTGAAAGAGCCCCAAGGATGAAAGGACTGATGTTCCTGACGTCTGGGCTCAATTAGGGAGGTGGTGTCATAGCACCCTAGACAAGCCAATGCCCTCTTCTGGGATTAGGGGTTAGGACTAGAGTAATGACAATATTAAGTTGAATTATGGACAACTTTAATAATTATATACTCTGTATTATTGTAATATACTAGGTAGTAATATATGTTGCTCTTTGGGAATTGACAGCCACCTAATAAGGGACATTACAATCGGACACATTAAATCTAGATGCTTTTAAAGAAGATACTTTTGGAGAGAATGCTACCCCCAAACACAAGATACTTGCTTCTAGATTGGCTCATGTAGCCTCTTTTCCACTAGCAATGCAGTCCCTAGAGCTAATCCTAACCATTGCACGACACTACAACCCAAGGGGCAAGAAGTGTTATGAGCCCAATGGTGTTTAAATTCTTGACTTGACCATTGCCATGATCAAAACGACTTTTGACTTGCCTCCTCACAAAGAACTTAGCCCAATGATTGAGGAGTAAGCTAAAGCCACTTATGAGGCAAATGAAGCTAGTCACCTAAGACGCTTAAATAAGCAATGACTCAAAATAGAGACAAAGACAGTGGCCAAGATCCCAATGAAGCTAACTAGAGATGACTTTGTACTAGAGGCTGCAAACCTCATTACGCTCTTGACCAGAGCACTAGGTAAAGAGAAGTCAAGGTCTTATGCAACATGGACGTTCCAGTTTATCAATATCATTCTGAAAGGAGAAGCTTACTTGGACTGGGGACAAATTGTATCAGACCAAATTCATGCCAAGTTGACCACATTGGTCAACACCAAGAGGTTTTGTATGCCATCTTACTTGATATACTTAACCGCTAGAGTTGGGAACTTGCCAAGATTGACAACTTTTGGAATTAGGGGAGAAGCTCCAAGACAAAGCAAGATTTTGGAATTCTATCTCATCAGAGCTCAAGGAAGCAGAAAGGTACCTCAAAAGGATGAATGATGCCTTTACATATGCCATAAATTACCCATTTATAGGAAATACAGGATTCAAGATGTCTTAAGAGGCCATGGCACTAATCAAAGGATGGGGATTTTGGTTCATACAGTTCCCCGAATCTATATATTTCAGAATTTTTGGCTTTCAGAAGGCACCCATCCTTCTCCCCAAGTGTTGCAACAATAGGGTGATTTTGATTAAATTTGCAAGACAGATCACTATAGTACACCTTAAAGTCTCAGCAAGGCATAAGGGTGAAGTAAAATACCCATTCCAGGTAGGATTTTATAAGTGTCCTTCCATTCAGGTAGCAAAAACAGCAACAAAGAAGTTAGAAGCGCACAACCCTTATGACCTTGCTAAAAAGTTGAAGAAGATGCTTCCCACAGTTTTTGCTAATCATGAGCCCTCATTGGAAGACTTTTGGGCCAACTTGCAAGATGACTTTGAAGTAAAGAAGAGGCAATATTATAGATTAACTTCTTATCAATTGAAAGAGTTTGTGATAAGAGATTTGGATCCAATGTATGAAATTAACAAGATAGCTACTAAGTCCTTAGACCCCATCAATTGGTCTGAAAAAAAGTGTCAATTGATGTTTCTAAGAAGGTACTGGACAAAAGCGATTCTTGGATAGAACTTAGGATGAAGAATTCCCAAGGCAAAAGTGAAAAGGAAGAAACAATTAGCCACTAAAAGATCTTCTTCATCCATTCCTTGAGCATATAAAAGGTAAAGGATGAGAGAGGAGTCCAAGGAAAAGAAGCTTGACAATCCGAATAAAATTGTGAAGGAGGTGAGCCAAGCATTTAGGAAAGCTTCAATTTTGTATAAGGCTGCAGAAGCTAGAATCACTACAGGCCTCAGTGGAATGCCCATGGCTGAAGTCATACCAGTGACAGCTGCAATTGGTCTAGTTCCCAGAGAAGAAAAACAGGAACAGGTACAAGAACTAGCCAATGTTACACCTCCACAGCAAACAGAGGAATCCAAATCACCTCCACAAGACACGCAGAAACAACAGGATAACTCCCATCATCAACACCAGCAAATGTCACAACTCTTATTTTTCCTCATTTTGTTATTTGACAAATTAAATGATTTTGAATTTATATTTAATTTATTGTGTGAAGACAATGTATGATTTTTGGAATTAAAAAGACTTTAAAATAATTACCTTTTTAATTATTTTTTTATTTATAAATTATGTTTATATATATATAGCAAATCGTGATCAAATATTCATCTACCTTTTATTTCCAAAATGATTTGCTTTTGTTAGTATAATAGTTGCAAGAATAAGTCTTTAAAGCGCAATTATATTAAGAGGCTAAAAATAGCTAAAGGCGGAGTGGAGTTAGCGAAATGATTATTCCACTAATAATGGTTAATAATTGTTCTCTTGCAGTAGTTGAAAAAGAGTGCAAAATTTAGTAGAGTGGAAGTTAGATAGAGAGTGGAAGGATTGGAAAATAGGATTCAGTGCAGCATGAAAGAGAAAATTGGAGGGGAGAATACTTACACTGCAGGTTGCAGGTTGAAAACTGGTGCCATCGTGTAGAATGTTTGAATGGTACACAGGGCATTTCAGTTTTAGTTCATGGTCTACAATAGTTAGTTATCATGATATTTGCTTATGATCTATGTATCGTTATTATTTTCTCTTTTCTTGCAACTTTCTCCATGGAACTTATACCAAACTGTAGTTTCACCATTGAAAACTAAATGTCAATTTCATCAATCTGCATGCAATGTATATAGTATCATTTCAACCCTGCATGCCTGCAGCTTAGACTCATGTGGGAGCTTCATTTATTCTGTGATATATATCATCTTCCAATAGTTTTATCCTTAAGCATTTTTATTCGGTGTAGCAGACCTTTCTGCAATGTCCCCAATTTTAATAAAGTGACTTAATTAAGTTGATTAATTAAGTGGTCCTAAATTTTAAATGATATCATAAGGACTTATTTAATTAATTAATTAAATTATTAAATAGAGGGGCCCAAATTAATAAAATAATAAACTATTGTCGGCCTGCTTGTAACCCTTCGGGAAACTTCTCGGAGCTCTTTAAAAGGCCAAGTTTGGCATAGTTGTAGGTATGGTGAATTTTATATTGTCTTTGTATCTACGAATTCCAGTTGGAGTTTGGCACCGTTGCAGTTTCGGAGGTGCAAGATCCTCCTTAATCTGTAATCGCAGTTTCGGTGGTTAGCAGCCACCCTAGTCTGTCGTTGGAGATATCATTTTTGATATTTCACTTTATACTTCATTGTCGGATCTATCTCTACCGTGTGGAAATGTGATAACCCCTAAAGGTATCACATAATGTAAAAGTATTTGCATAAATATATTTATAGATTAATTAAATAAATAAATTAATGATTAAACTAATAAAATATATTTAAACATATAGTAAATATCAATCAAATATTTAATAGGGCAAAAGAGAATTATTTGAATAGATCTTTGTAATAAATAAAAATAAATAAAAAATAATAAAAAAATAATAATAATAAAAATAATAATAAAATAATACATAATAAACAAAACAAATAATAAACAATTACATATTTAATTCCCCCCA
This sequence comes from Cryptomeria japonica, assembly GCF_030272615.1. Taxonomy (NCBI): domain Eukaryota; kingdom Viridiplantae; phylum Streptophyta; class Pinopsida; order Cupressales; family Cupressaceae; genus Cryptomeria; species Cryptomeria japonica. The sequence continues at coordinate 626,836,355 of NC_081408.1, read as the reverse complement.
CACCCGACCACCACCGCACCCCTCCATACGGAAGGGCACCGTGAAGGGGTATAACCCCTCACGGGAGACTAATAAATACAGGGGAAAGGAAAAGGAAGGGGTAGCAAGCGGGTGGGAAAGGAAGAAAGGAAGAAGAGAGAGTGGCTGCGTATGAACAGGTATGTGTGGTATGCTTTTCACGTAAGGTTATTAATATGTTAATATATGTAAATAGAATATAGGGTTAGTAAGCTATGACAATTTGCAGTATTTAATTAATGAACATAAGTAATGTGTTAATAACAAGGAATGTAGGTAATTAGCATGTAATGTTATTTACTTATTTAATGAATACAAGATACAGATTAACACGTTAGGGAATGAACATGTTAATATAGATTTAATTAAGGAGATTAATAACAATATGTTGATAGTTAGGTATATTTAAAATATATGTTAACAAATACATTGTTAAGAATATATATTAATAATGTGAAATACGAAATGGAAATAATAATAAATTGGCAAATACAATATAAATAGGATTAAATAATGAAGGCCATAGGGGGGGGGGAAACTCCTTGATGCCTAATAGAGGGATACGCGAATCCCTGGTTGGCAGTATATATATATATATATATATATATATATATATATATATATATATATATATATATATATATATATATATATATATACTGATGATCTATATGCATATATGAATGGCTTGGTTGACATGTTCATCCAAGAAGAGTCGGATCTGGCCGGTCCCCTCTAATGGACTTGGGTGATGTAGATGGTCTGCCTTGGATGGCTTGGGTGTAAGAAATTACACTCAAGACAGGAATCAAATTAAAACCTTGGTTCCTGGATGGCTTGGATGTAAGAAATTACATCCAAGACAAGAATCGAATTAACCTTCGATTTCCTAGATGGCTTGGGTGTAAGAAATTACACTCAAGACAGGAATCAAATTAAAACCTTGGTTCCTGGATGGCTTGGATGTAAGAAATTACATCCAAGACAGGAGTCGAAGTTCACCTTCGACTTCCTGGAGGGCTTGGAACCAAGATGGGTTCCAAGAAGGCAAGCTTCAGGGCAGCCTAAGAATATATCACCATATGGCGTCCGTATCCTTTTTATTAGATAAAAATTATGATTATGTTAATTAACTACTAAAAATAGAATGCAAATTTTAAAATGGTTTATTTATATATTTATATGTTGTATTCTAACAATCTGTTTTGCAGGATAATGATCTCTAACTAGTAGGGACATTATAGGAAATATAATTACAAAGATCTGGTTCTTGGCCATTCAATGTTGTTGGTGTATACTCTGTGTTGATAATTCATTCTTGTATCTACAATAATCTTATCGCCAGAAGAATTATCTACGATCGGATCCTTCAGTGGAAGTAACATTGTCGTACGGAGTATTTGGAAGTGTGCGACCTACTTTCCGTACGAGTGGAACTTCACATCCGGAGCCGAAGGGTGTCAAGAGTTGTTGATTGAGGGCCGAAGGTGTCTTGCCCTCGAGTACTTCCCTTGGTAATTGCCCTCGGATATACTTCCCTCTGGTACTTTACCCTCAAGAATTTCCCTCGGGTACTTTGCCCTCGGGTACTGTGTCGTAAGAGAGCGCCAATACATCACAGTGGTACATGACATGCGATGGAAATTTGGCTACCGTACGGTTGGGTACATTATAGTGGTATCAGAGCCAAAATCCTGCCAACCTGTGGAATGCTTGGGATGACTACAAAAATGGAAGAAAGGGATAATGAAATTGCTGCCAATAAAATCACTAAGTGGTATAACAAATATCAAAAAGGAAGAATCTTTTGACATTTCAATAATATCTAGTTCCGATAGGAAAAAGTATACCTCTGCATGAGGAGGTTATCAGAATCTTTGATGAACACTCAAGTGAACCTGAGGAGATCAAGGCTATCGAATCCTTTGATACGTACTATGTAAGGAAAAGAAAAGAGGAGTTGGATCCTAAATTAGGAACTCAATCAGAATCAAAGAAAGATGAAGACAAGTTCACATGTTCACCCCAATGATAGGAGGATATGGACAAGCCAAAGACAACAATTGTCCCTTCAAGTGGAGAACACTGAAACTTTCATGACAACTGCAAGGATGAAGATGTTTGTATGAATTTTGTCAAGCCAACAATGGTTTATCAACTTCATGGAGATGCTCTCTCTAGCAATGATCCCTTACAGGAGCAATCTCTACAGTTGGTTGAATACGAAGTTTACCCTTTGGTTGGGCATGAGGTGTGCATGATTGTCATCTCTCCTTGTGAGTGGCATCTATATGAAGAAAGCAAGTTGGATTTTGATGGGTTATTCCTCAACTCCGAGCAGGGCAATGTTTATATCAGAGTGGAGCAATGCAAGCTGATTGGGGATTTGCAGGTGGTGCTTGCAGTCATAGTGCGGCATCATACTTTCAGCGGGTACAGCTACCAGCATCCGTGCATGGTCTGGGATCCCGGAGCTTGTCAAATGGCAGATAGTTATGGATTGCTTGAGGGCAAGCAATCTTTGGGCTGAGAGGACTGTAATGTCCCCAATTTTAATAGTGACTTAATTAAGTTAGTTAATTAAGTGGTCCTAAATTTTAAATGATATCATAAGGAGATAATTAATTAATTAATTTAATTATTAAATAAAGGGGCCCAAATTAATAAAATAATAAACTATTGTCGGCCTACTTGTAACCCATCAGGAAACTTCTCAGAGCTCTTTATAAGGCCAAGTTTGGCATAGTTGTAGGTAAGGTGACTTTTATATTTTCTTTGTATCTGTGAATTCCAGTTGGATTTTGGCACTATTGCAGTTTCGGAGGTGCAAGATCCTCCCTATTTTGTAATCGTAGTTTCGGTGGTTAGCAGCCCCCTATTTTGTAATCGCAGTTTCGGTGGTTAGCAGCCACCCTAGTCTGTCGTTGGAGATATCATTTCTAATATTTCACTTTGTACTTCATTGTCAGATCTATGTCTACCGTGTGGAAATATAATTGCAAATATTTGGTTCTTGGCCATTCAATGTTGTTGGTGTATACTTTGTGTTGATAATTCATTCCTGTATCTACAATAATCTTATCGATAGAGAAATTATCTACGATTGGATCCTTCAGTGGAAGTAACATTGTTGTGAAGAGTATTTGGAAGTGTGCAACCTACTTTCCGTATGAGTGGAACTTCACATGCGGAGCGGAAGGGTGTCGAGTGTCGTTGATTGAGGGCTGAAGATGTCTTGCCCTCGAGTGCTTCCCTCGGGTACTTCCCTTGGTAATTGCTTGCGGGTACTTCCCTCAGGTACTTTACCCTCAAGAATTTCCCTCGGGTACTTCCCTCGATAATTGCCCTTGGGTACTTTGCCCTCGAGTTCTTTGCCCTCAGGTATTTGCCCTCGAGTACCTTGTTGTAAGAGAGCACTAGTACATCACAGTGGTACATGACGTGCGGTGGAAATGTGGGTACCATATGGTTGGGTACATTACACTTTCTACAAAGTCTACCTATCGTAAATATGAGATTTACCTTTGTCTGCTAGTGCATGAGCTAATATGATGGCACGATATCTTTTTTTTAGAGATCTAAAGCACAATGCCTATAATAATATCTCCTTTTCATATTTTAGTGTCAAGTTTCTAAATCCTTATTGTTAGATTCATATCATGCGTATTCAATAAATGATTTGTAGATCCCCTGGGGCCTTATCCTTAAACTGAAAGCAAATGCATGCGAGTCTCTAAAGTCTTTTTCGTCATTTCACCACAACCGTCAAAGGTTCGAATCCCCAATACAGTATTTGTCAAGCTCCATTGATGGTTTTTGTTATCACAAAAGCTTGCACCCTTGCCGAGCTATCAACTCAGCAACCTTGTGAAACATGGAAACAACCACGAAATGTGGGACCTTGCACGAGGGGGTTGAATCTTCGAAGAAGGCTGGCTTCCTTCTCAATCTAAGTGTAGGTGTTGAACCAACTCAACACTCCAAATCTTACTTCTAAACCTATCCTAACAGCTTGCAGAGGAAAAGGGAAGAGAGAAATGCTTAAAATGAAAGGAGGTGATGCACCAAGATAAGAGATGTTTCTCTCCCCACCCGAATGGCACAAAGAATCAACTGAAATACCCAAGAGATGTACAAACTTCAGTTGCATGAATGACCTTCATGCACGTATGGAGGTTAGGACTTGTTGGATGTCAAGAGGGGAGAAGGCTTGCCACAAGTCACACCCAGAAGCAGGTTAACACGGCATATATGTGAAAGAAAGCCACAACATACACTTACAATGAAGGTAAGAACACATACACAACATGCATAAGTTAAAGTAAGGCAAGAATGATGATTTCAATTCATTAGAAGGCCAATGGCCAAACTTACAGTTGCAGAAATGCAAGATAAATACAAGTCTTTAAGAGAAGTGAAAGAGCATAGAATAGCTCAAGCCAGTAGGGAGAGAACCCTTTACAATGAGGCATAACAACCTTATATAGAAAACTGGTCGCAAGAGTTGTTGGAGCATTAAAAGCCTTGGGTGTTGATCACGCCATCTAGAAGTGTTGATCTCGGAACCTCAGGGTTCCGGAGTTCCGAGGAAGAGAAGAGGAGACTAAGGAAAGGAACTTCAGAACCTCAAGGTTTCGGAGTTCCGAGGAAGAGAAGAAGAGGCTAAGGAAGGAACTTCGAAACCTCGGGGTTCCAAAGTTTCGGGGAAGAGAAGAAGAGGCTAAGGAAGGAACTTCGGAACCTCGAGGTTCCGGAGTTCTAGGGAAGAGAAGAAGAGGCTAAGGAAAGAACTTCGGAACCTCGAGGTTCCGAAGTTCCAGGGAAGAGAAGAAGTAAGGAAAAAGTTTCAGAACCTTGGGGTTCTGAAATTCTGAGGAAGAGCAGAAGAGGCTAAGGAAAAAACTTCGGAACCTTGGGGTTCTAAAGTTCTGAGGAAGAGAAGAAGAGGCTAAGGAAGGAACGTCGGAACCTCGGGGTTCTAGAGTTCTAGGGAAGAGAAGAGAAGACTTAGGAACTTGGGAACCTGGGGGTTCCGGAGTTCCGGCAAGACAACACTTCACACCTCATAATTCCATTGCTTTCTCCTTGATCCAACTGGGGCAGCATTGGTCCATGGAACATATCTCTGATCGGTTCTCACTTATGGACCAAGGGTGTCATAAAATGACAACAGGTTTAATTTGTTTGGTACCTATTTTGTTGGAAAAATTAAAGTTTTCTACGTGGAAAACGTATGTAAGCTCTTGTTGAAGATCTTGCTCTACTTAACATGTTAGGATTGCCATTTATGTGGAGGATGAGAGAGTATGGATTCCCACCCAATAAGAATGCAAATTTGTTAATTGTTTTGAGGAGAAATAAGGGGGTGATGTTATGACGCTAGGTGTTGTCATCATGGAGTTGTCCATTCTTGAAACCCCATTAGTGTTTGCCAAGGTGTAGATGTCCATGCTTAGGCCTTCAAAAATACCATTATAAATGCAAGAATAATATCTTGTTTTGCTAACAATGATTCTCCCTTTTTATGGATTTCTTGTGAATTCCATTTTCTTTTTTATGTTTGGTGTGTTCTTATTTGTAGTCAATTTAATTTTGTATGTGTACTTCATACTTGCCCTCTCTCAAGCAAGGTTATATTGGTTTAATGGTAGCTTTATCCTAGTTGCCTTTGGAGCATTGGATCTTGAAGCCATGGAAATCTATGAAACTTTTAAGGTAATTTTTTATGTTAAATTGGAATGAAAGTAAGATGTAATGTCATGGATATTTCTATCATTATGTAAACAAATTAATACAAGATATACTTTAGGATGTTATATGAAAAGGAATGAAGATTGCAATGCTCTTTGTAGCCATTTTGTAAGATCTGAAGTAGTAAATGATTTTTTTTTATTATCATATTATGTTAAAGTATGATTTACTTCATGAGCTTGTAGTTGGGTGAGGTTTGGATTGAATAAGCCTATGGCCACATCTTGGATGTTTGTAAATTGTAGTTATTCAGCAAATTGATTTTTACCTATGTTATCAAAAATAGCAAGAATCAAAGTTAGTCTAAGATGTACCTAGAAGGTACCTAAGCCTCAAGGGTGTACCCTAGCTGTCCCATGAGATGCCTAAGCACTCCCAACCTTGCCAGTGTTCTTTACCAAAATTTTAAAGAACATTTTTTCTTTTAAAATTGCATTTAAAAGCCTATAAAACAATGAAATGTGAATGAGAACCCTAAAAATTACCAATATCATTCCCCTTTACCATTTTTGCATTTTTGAAGCTAGCTGGTTTTTTGAAAGGTTAAGGATTGTAAAGGTGCCAAAGAAATTTGCTAGGAGCTATGTGAAGGAACTATTTTACAAAAATAAGATTTATTGATCAAAGGTAAGTATTTTGTGAGACTTTCATTTTTGACAAATTGTTTTCAAGGTTTTGAGATTTAAAATTTAATCGAAGACTTTTGAAGAGAAATTTAAACATTTTGTAATTGTTTTTTATTTTCATCATGTTTATGTCTATTGTAAAAGTTACAATTTCAAATTTTTAAAAGTTTCTTTATAACAACAATCTATTCAAAATAGCTAATAGTTAAAATTCAATGGCGGCCCTAGAGACGCGCAAACACTTCAAATAAGATGAAGCATAACCTCTATAGAAATATGTTGCAGTGATTGAACAACTCCAAGAATTGCGGTTTGTTTTTGGCATTATAGTCATTGTGGGATTGATTTTAAAAGCTCGTATGATTGAGTAAAAACTCACCTCTATGCTATGACCGGTCTTGGAATTAGAATTTGTGAAGGGGCAAAAAAGAAAAAGTTGCCAAACGACCAAAATATGATATATCTTAAAGAACAAGAAGAAGCTGATGCTGTGAATAAAAGAGCAAATTAAAGTCTCATCCTGTAATGTCATAAATCGTACCCCGTGCAATTCCACATCACATGGCACCTTTGCTTTAGTTAAATCAAAGATGATGATTGACCTTCCACCTCATTTGCTTGCTCAACTTGCCTTTCCACCAATTTTGTCCGACTTCCTGACCATGTGGACTGAATTATTCGTCAACACATGCGTGTCACGAAGGCGTCCACACACCGTGCATTTGTCCCACGAATATTCAAACCGAAGGTGGCTATTGAGACGTGTTGTGACCTTTTTTTCACACATCACCCCATTGCAAATGGGGACCTGTTGACGTGTTTTTTATGACAGCGTCGAACACAGAATAAAGTTGCCTAACGGTCACTTCACTCTCTCTTGATCAAAGTGCGATTGCATGCTAAGATTGCAAGAAGTTCAAACAGTCGACTCCAAGGTTCCTTTATGCTACAGACGTGACTCAATTGGCTAATGTGATTGCTGATAATCCAAGGGGCCTTACGTTTGCATCATTCTTTCACTTCTTTGTTGTGACTGGAACTCCATCATCGAATATGGCAATTCTGCGATGCTGCTGCTTCGAACGGACTAAAATGAACTGAAAGTAAAAGGGAAAGGGTTTAGAAGGATCTAAATCTACTCCTAAGGGCAGTGATAACAATGAATAGTGTTTTAGTGGACAAATTCCAAATAAACCAAACTCTGCTTCGCCAAGATCAACTACAACTCCACCAGAACCGGTGCAATCTTCTGGGGATGCTAGAGGATTTTCAAATCGAGAAAGTACATTTGAATACCCAAAAACGACACAATCCAAACAACTATCCACAATCTAACTTAGCACAAATTTAGGGGGCTCAAACTAACTTTACACTGCAACTTACAATCAGCAAGATGAAAAAAGTATGAACCATGGAAATTCATCAGACACCATTACATTCTCCATTGAAATCAAAGCACTTTACTATTTCTAATCTAAGTGAGGAAGGTGAAACCATGCAAGCTTTGAAAAAATAATTTAAGTGAACACCATCAAAGAACAATGTTTCATTGTTATTATCTCAAAACTTATCGCAACAATTTCATACAAGGCTCCCTCTTTTACAAATGAGGGGGGTTAAGTGAACACCATCAAAGAACAATGTTTCATTGTTATTATCTCAAAACTTATCGCAACAATTTCATACAAGGCTCCCTCTTTTACAAATGAGGGGGGTCACCCCTTTATATAGGCCTCAAGCCATGATTACATGCAAAACCCTAATTAGGGTTTCACCCTAGAAGATTCCCCACTCAAGATGCAACAAGATGGGAATCAGCAGTAAATACCCCATAAAGCCCATATACAATTAATTCAAAAGTACCCAAAATAGCATCCATTGTGCATTAAATGCACCACCTCCTTCAAATTCGCCCAACATGCATTGAATATTCATCCATGCAAAAATCACCCCATTATGTCATAAATGCTCCATCATCTCTTGAACGTGACGGTTGCATGCAAAAGAAATCTGCCATAATGCCATAAATGTGATGGCTGCATGCAAAGAGATGCTTCCTTAATTCAACGTGCGTTGACTCGACTGCCACTTGGCGAGAAAACCTTGGAGAGAGAAAACTTCAGGAGAGAAGAATTTGATCCATGAAGAATTTTCTTGAAGTTTCTCGAACTTTCCTTGCTTTGGAGGAGATTTTTAATGATTTTCCACCATCTCCTAATTTTTAGGAATTTTCCACAAATTAGGGTTTCAAATTCAGGAGAGAGAGAATTCTCTCATGATTCCAAATTTGTAAAACTTTTGAAATTTGGATGTGATTTGGTGTCTAAAAATAGGATTTTTCGAAATTATTCCTGAGGGGATTTCTTGCATTTCCATTCCTCCTTGACCCTCGAAATTCTCCTTTGCCTTGGAAATTTCCATCCCGGACTTTCAAACTTAGGCATGGAACGTGGAATTCAGCTTGGTGAAGGAATTTCATTATTTCCATGCCTTAAAAAATTTTCAACTTCCTAACTAGGCCTAGAATTTTGACTTTGATAGAGGAAATTCATCCTTCCCATGTCCTTCCTTGATACCTAGATTTTCGCGTGTCTCAAACAAATTTTCAGTTTTCCAACTTAGGCATGGAATTCACTCTTCATGGTGGAATTCATCATTTCATCCTTGATTTTTTTTTTCCTTTCCTTAGTCATTTCAACATCCTTTCCTTGGCCAAGGCGTTGATCCCTCCATTCCCTGGAATCTTGAATTTTCTCCATCTTCCATGCCTTGTGTGTTTTGGTGCCTTAATGAACCCTTGGGCACAAATTCTCCATGGAGGAGGAATTCATGAGTTTGAGCATTCTTCCATGCCTTCATGGATTTGGCACCCCATCCTATGCTTGGGCGCTAATTTGCTTGGGTCATGGATTTTCATTGTTCTTTCATTTTCCTTCATCTCTCTTGTTTGGCGCCTTGATCATGGCTTGGGCGCTATTTCACCTGAGGAAGGAATTCACAACTTTTCCTTCCCTCCTTGACCTCTTTACTTCAACGCCCTGCCTAAGTGTTGGGTGGAATTTTGCACTGGAGGAGGAATTTTGTCAATTTGTGAATCCTCCATGAGACATCCATTTTGGCGCTTGTCCTTGGCCTGGGGCGGAATTTTCCTGTGGAGGAGGAATTCATCAATTTGTGAATCCTCCATGAGACCTTTGTTTTGGTGCCCTGCTGAGTGCTTGGGCAGATTTTGGCCATGAAGGAGGAATTTGATGTTTTCTACCAATTCAGGACATGTATATATATGAAATATAACATTTAAGTATAAGTGATACTTTAAGTTATATTTTATATATATTGTCAAGATGTTTGAGAGTGGTTTCAAGTCCCTAGGAATCATAATGCAAATTCTGGATTTTGGAAGATCTCTCAAATTTTCAGACTTAGTCAAATTTCAAGCCATTTTCGGATCAGGATGACATTGGTGGATTGATGTGAACTTCCAGACTCGGATGATTTTGCATGCTTTCCTCTTCTAGAATAGGAGTTCCAAACTTAAACATTTTTTTGATCCAACTTGTCTACCTTCTAACTCTTTCAGATTTAGAAATGGTCTTCAGGAACGTTCAGTCTTGAGCGTCTTCAGAGATATTCAGCTTTCAGTGTTTTCCTGTGAATATCCTGCAAAAATAGATTTTCCCAAATAGAAAGTGTTTCAAAATGTCAAGGTTTGGGCAAAATAGGTCAGAAAATCACTTACTAGAAATAGAAACTTACTAAAAATAGAAATTACTAAAAATAGTAAGTTTGATTTTTGGCAAAACTAGACCAATCCGAGAGGCAATGAAACTTACTAAAAATAGACTTACTAAAAATAGTAAGTGCTCAGAATTCGCTCAAATTTTACTAGGAGGTTCCTTGAAAGGTCCCGATTCCAGTTCTAAGTTCAGTTTTTCCAAAACCCTAAAAGAAACCCCTAAAATCTAGGATTGAAGGCAGAAACCCTAAAATTAACAAAACGAGTCCTAGACTTAACCAAATTTGCTCAAATGAAAAGCAAACTTAATCAATATGACCCCCAAACACTTGCAAAGCAGAGAGACTGACGAGACTGTTGCGAAAAGATCCAAAAAAACAAAGCCAAAACACTGGAAGGGCCTAAAAAGTAGGGGGTCTCCATTTGCAATGGGGCGATGTGTGAAAACGTCACAACAGGACCCCCAGTTTGTTTTTTGTTTTTAGGGTTTTAAGCCACCAATCTTCACAAGTCTAGAGTAAGGAGTTTTTCAGAGAGTTTCCCAGTATTCCTCAGGTCAATTGGACCAGTTATGATCAAAGGGACATTTTGACATCTCAGAAGTGCTAAGGCAAGCAGAAGGACGAAAAACGCAACTGCTTAGGGTTAATTCTGACAACTTACTATTTTTGTGGAATTCTGTTTTTTTGCTTTTTGCTTTTTCATTTTTAGCACTTTGGGACCAATTTGGGAAGTAGATTTTTCCCCTGCTTTTTGCTTTTACATCTTTTTTGAAAGTTGAGTTAGGATTGGGTCATTCAGGTCATGGCAACAAAGTTGAGTTAATTTTAGCAATCAGATCAACAGTAAGGACAAAAAAAACAAGAAATGCACATATAACACAGTGTTACCCTAGGAAAACCTCCCTCTAAGAGGTGAAAAACCCAGCAAGAATATCTCAGATTCAATATTGATTAAGGACACAAAACCAATTACAACTTAGCCCAGCTAGGGCACAACCTTTATAGCCAAATAACACACTTATTTGTTATTCTGATCTGATTTGAATATGAACGAATCACCCAAAATGTTATGTGTTAATCATAGGTGTAGTTCACTGGCAGATAATAGCAGATTCGACAGGCATAGGGGATGATTTGCCTTGCCTAGACAATGTTCGCTCAAGGTAGGTTAATTACAGATTCAATTTCACTCAATGAAGTAAGCAGATTTGCTGCTAGGATTAGATCAAATTCACTGTTGTAGAAGAGTTCGCCACCTCTAGAATCAATTCGCTAATCTAAAGAATAAATTCGCTATGTAGCAGAAGTATAATTGCTCGATGAATGAATGATGATTGTGACTCCAAGTCACCTTGCTTTTATATGCCTTATGCCCTTAATTATCTAGGTCAGCCCTTTTACATATTTGCCGCCAAAACATAAATTCAAATTACAAGTTACAAGTTAGGTCTTACCCTTACAAGTTACATAGGGTGACATACACCCAAATAGGGCCTGCCCTATATTGAATCCTGTCGTTGAGATATTCAAACATCAAGACCGACAGGCCACTTGATGTTTGTGTAGTAGGTCGGCCCCCAGAAGGGATCCGACCTAACTACAAAAACCAACACTCCCTCTCTTAGCTAGGGAGGATTCCTTCTGAGCAAGTCACATAGTGACTACCACCATGGCTACTCCCAGAGGGTGGAACATAAGTGCTTAATGTCATCTCAATATGATGTTCACCATAGCTACTCCCAGAGGGTGAACAAGCACATCATGGAATTTCTCCAATAATATCCACCATACCTACTCGCAGAGGGTGGATCCACCATGCCTACTCGCAGAGGGTGGAAGAGGGCTTTCACCTCAAACTTCTCCTAGAGAAGAGTGCATTACCACCATGCCTACTTGCAGAGGATGGAAGATATAACTTAATGTATCACTGATGCTAAGACTCTCTCTCAGCTAGAGCTTCGTTCTCCACAACTCCAAGCTTGTTACAGAAGTATTCAAACTTTACTCGAGCAAGGGGCTTGGTGAGAACATCTGCTATCTACTCATCAGTGCCAATGTACTTCAGCTGAATGGCATTCCTTTGCACCATATCCTGAATATAGTGATACTGAGTTTCCACATGCTTTGATCTGTCATGAAACACAGGGTTGACAGAAAGCTTTACACAGCTCTGGTTATCACTGTGGATAACTGTAGGCTCCCAAGGTTGTCCAAACAATCCTGCAAGGAGCTTACGAAGCCATACTGCTTCTCTAGATGCCACACAAGCTGCAATATATTCTACTTCCGTAGTACTCAATGCTACTGAAGACTGTTTCCTGCTGCACCAGGAAATCATGGCGGATCCCAAGCTGAAACAAACTCCAGAAGTGCTCTTCATATCAATGACACTTCCTGCCCAATCGGAGTCAAAATAGCCTTCCAAGGTAATGACTGTATTGGCGGAGTGCTGAAACAAACTCCAGAAGTGCTCTTCTTATCAATGACACTTCCTGCCCAATCAAAGTTAGAATAGCCTTCCAAGGTAATGACTGTATTGGCAAAGTACTTCAAGCCATAGCCAATTGTGCCATGCAAATATCTCAAGATATGCTTGGCTGCAACAAGATGAACCTGCCTTGGTTCATGCATAAACTGGCTGAGAGCACTCACTGCATAGCAATTTTAACTAAATACATCAAGGATCCAATCAATTGCCTATACTCAGTAGGATCTACAAAATCTAAATCAGTTGCAAATGCACTTAATTTATTCAGGTTAGTCTCCATAGGAGTAAGCATAGGTTTACAATCTAACATTCCAAATCTCTTCAAAATATCAATAGTATATTTTCCTTGACTTAGAATAATCTCATTAGGTCTTTGCCATACTTCTAACCCTAGGAAGAAATGCATGAGACCTAAATCTTTCATTTCAAATTCTGAAGTCAATTATTTCTTACATCTAAGAATGAGATGATCTTCACCAGTTAGAAATAAATCATCCACATATAAAACCAGAATTAGCATTTCACCATCAAATATTTTGAAGTAAAGGTTAGGATCAGCATCATTTTTATAGAAACTAAAGCTTACCAAATACTTGTCAATTCTTTCATACCAAGCACGAGTAGCATGTTTAAGACCATATAGTACTTTCTTTAATCTGTATACATGAGATTCTTTCTCATGAATCACAAAACCTTATGGCTGCTCGATATAAACCTCTTCTTCAATGACACCATTTAGAAAAGTTGTCTTTACACCCATCTGATGTAATTTCCATCCTTTAGCTGCAGCAATAGCTATGATAGTTCTAATAGAAGTGTATCGAGCAATAGGGGCAAAGGTTTCTTCATAATCTATGCCTTCTTTTTGAGAAAATCCACGAGCTACAAATCTAGCTTTGTATTTTTCAATACTTCCATCAGCATCATGTTTAATTTTAAATAACCATTTGGAAGATACAACTGACTTACCTTTGGGTCTAGGCACAATATCCCAAACATCATTCTTGATGATAGACTGATATTCTTCATCCATAGCATTCTTCCATGCTTCTTCAACGTTGGATGGTTCTGTCTCAATGATATTTCACATTAATACAACATAGTTGGAGAACTTCTGAGGTCTCCTACTTTCTCTGAAAGTGCCTCTAGGAGCTACAAACTTTTCTGCCTCCTGAATGGTTTTCCTTACCCTAAGGGGTCTCTTCTTACTCACGATAATGTCTCTTGGCCCATCGGTAGGATCCATAGGCTCAATTGTATCATTATGTTCTATAGGTTCTGTAGACTCCCTCTAAATCTCAGTATCATGATCAATATCCATGTCCTGATTATCATTAACTTCATTAGCAATCTCTATAATGAAACCTTTAGATCTTTTGAATGCAATATTTTCTTCAAAAGTAACATCTCTACTAACCTCAATGTACTTTTGACCTGGAATGTAAATTCTGAAAGCTTTTGAGGTTTCGTTGTAGCCCACAAGAATCCCTTTCTTGCCAGAAGGTTCCAACTTGGTTCTCTTCTCTTTAGGAACATGGACATGTACTGGACTCCCAAAGATCCTCAAGTGGCTGATATCAAGTTTGATCCCTAAAAATGCTTCTTCTGGAGTCATATCCTTCAATACACGGTGAGGGCATCTATTATGAATGTATACAACAGTCCTAGATGCCTCAGCCCATAGGAAAGTCTACAGATCCTGATCATGAATCATTGCTTTCGCTGCCCCAACTATGGATCTGTTCTTCCTTTCTGCAACCCCATTTTGGTGAGGATTGTAAGGAACACAAAACTCCCTCTTGATCCCTGCTTCAATACAAAAATCATGAAAACTACTCGAAGTGTATTCACCTCCATTGTCAGACCTTAAAACTTTAATTCTTTTCCCAGATAGATTTTCAACTAAGGCCTTAAATTCTTTGAATCTACCTAAGACTTCATCAGATTCTTTTGACTTTAGAAAGTAAATCCAAGTTTTCCTAGAGTAGTCATCTATAAAGATTACATAATACAATAATCCACTTGGAGAAGCAATTGTCATAGGTCCACATAAATCAGAATGAACAAGGACTAATTTTTCCTTAGACCTACTTTCACTTTTACGAAATGGTCTTAGTGTTTTTACCCATAGCACAACCTTTACATGTATCGTCATGAACATGACTAAGTTTAGGCATACCTTTAACCATCTTCTCAAGTGCAGGGAGGGCTCAGAAATGAAGATGTCCAAACCTTCTATGCCATAGCTCGCTTGACTTGGGTGCTTCATAAATGAGAGCTTGAACTGGACGTTCTGAAAGCTTATATAGACTCTCATACCTATTCCCAATGACACGAGCTGATTTGATGTTGGACTTCTTAGGCCATGCAAGCACTCTTCCCTCGGAGAAAGCAATTTGATAACCTTTATCTTCTAGTTCAGATATGGAGATAAGGTTTCTTTTGAGTCCCGGCACAAACAAAATATCAGTGATGTAAAGAGAAATTCCAGAATCTAAATTAAAAGAAGTAGTACCAAAACCTCTTACAGAATATCGTGCATCATCACCAATAACCACATGAAGGTTAGACTCCTTCTCCACCAAATCTGAGAGGTGCTCCCAATAGCCAGTGATGTGCCTAGATGCACCACTATCAATCAGCCATGTATCACTATCTGTAGGAACATTGGTTGACAAGGCAGAAATGAAGAGGAAATCTTCAGCATTCTTCTGATCTGAAACTTCATTTATGTTTGCTCCAGGTTGCTTTGGCTGAGATAAGCAATCATTTGTGTAGAGACCAAACTTGTCACACCTGAAGCACCGGATGTGGGAAAGATCCTTCTTCTTCTTCTTTGAATCAGGGGCAGCAGCGGGCCATTGATCTTTAATCCTCTTGAAGTTGTTCTTCTTCCAATAGCCTCCTTTCTTCTTGACGGACTGGGCAGTAAGAACATAATTGTCTTCATGAGTATTCTTGATGACTCCTCTTGCAGCCAGTCTTGCTTCTTCTTGAATGCAGTCATCCCTTAATCTGATCCTTTACGGAATCAACTATCATTCTTTGAGCTTGAAAATCTTTCTTCCTCCATGAAGTCTTTTCCTCTTTTGCCTCAGGTTCAATGGATGATCTCTCCACAAAGTCTGCAAGATCACTTCCATTCAATGCAAGCATGATTCGGAATCTCCATGACGTGAAGTTGGATGCACCATCCAATCTATCTTCAACCCTGAGACTGTTCAACATTTTGAATGAAGTGCTAAGAGCAAATAGGAAGAGGAGGAACAACTACAATCAATCTGATTACTCCTAATTCGAACCAAGCTCTGATACCATGTTAATTTAGCAATCAGATCGACAGTAAGGACAAAAAAAACAAGAAATGCACATATAACACAGTGTTACCCTGGGAAAACCTCCCTCTTGAAGGTGAAAAACCCAGCAAGAATATCTCAGATTCAATATTGATTAAGGGCACAAAACCAATTACAACTTAGCCCAGCTAGGGCACAACCTTTGATAGCCAAATAACACACTTATCTGTTATTCTGATCTGATCTGAATATGAACAAATCACCCAGAATGTTATGTGCTGATCATAGGTGTAGTTTGCTGGCAGATGATAGCAGATTCGGCAGGCATAGGGGATGATTCGCCTTGCCAATTGAATGTTAGCTCAAGGTAGGTTAACTGCAGATTTGATTTTGCTCAATGAAGTAAGCAGATTTGCTGCTAGGATTAGATCAGATTCACTGCTGTAGAAGAGTTTGCCACCTCTAGAATGAATTCTGTCGGCCCTTTTACATATTTGCCACCAAAACATAAATTCAAATTACAAGTTACAAGTTAGGTCTTGCCTTTACAAGTTACGTAAAGTGCCATACGCCCAAATAGGGTCTGCCCTATATTGAATCCTGCCACTGAGATATTCAAACATCAAGGCCGATAGGCCACTTGATGTTTGTGTAGTAGGTTGGCCCCCAGAAGGGATCCGACCTAGCTACAAAACCAACAGTTCTTGTCTTCGAAATGAAAAGTTTGTATCTCCAAGTATGAAAAGCAAGGAAAAATCTCAAGAAAGAGCATTGATCCAGAAGTTCCAGAGTAAGTAAGTGTCTGGCAAAAAGAAAAATTTCTATATGGAGAAGGCAATGTCTTGTGCAATGCTCAAGTCTGCCATGTCTAAGAGGGAAAGGACTTGACAATGAGCAAAGTCCGCTTTGGAAAAGCAAGAGAATGACTTGCCAATATGTGAAGTCCACCTAGAGAAGGTTCAAATGAATTGCAAACACTTCAAGTCCACCCAAGCATGAAGCAAGATTGGCATGACACATGGTCAACTCTGCCCAAGGCATGATGGAAAATGTCTAACCATGTGCAAACTCAGCCTAACACAAAGTAAGACATGACTTGCTAATGCATCAACTCCGCCATGGCTAGAAAGGAAATGTTTTAGGACATGCAAAGTTTGCCCAGCATAAAAAATGTCTTGACGACACTTCAACTATGCCCAACCATGATAAAGAAATGACCCAACACATGATGAGGTTCACCTTGAAAAGGTTTGAAATGGCACAACATATGCCAAAGCCCACCAAGGCATGGTAAAAATGGCATGAGACCGAGTACGTCAACACAAAGTTAGCAAAATGGCTTGCCAAGATGCGAAGTCCGCCCAAGGAAGAGGTTGGAAATGACATAATATCACATGAAGTCTGCCCAAAAATGGTAATAATGGCATGATGGCATATGAAGTCCGCCTAGAAAAGGTTAAGAGGAAGTGTCTCAACTATGCCAAAGCCCACCAAGATCAAGGGGAAAAGATCATAACACATGGTGAAGTTCGCCATCGATGAAAGTTTGACCCATTTTGAAGGCCAAGAGCAAAATTCGCCCAAAGCTTAGAAATATTTTACAACACGTGTCAAATTTGCCCAACACTCAGAAAAAATTTCTTAAACACAAGGAGAATCTAAAAGATTATTGTCCAACACATTCGCTTACATGGAAAAGATGAGGATAAATTTGGCTAAGTGTGAAGTGGCGCCAAGGAGCAAGAATAGAAACTTTCTTTTGGAAATCTTCTAGAGGTATAAAGTTGCCATTTTGATATTTATGACAGGCTGAAGGTGAAATTTTCAGACAAAAGAGTTCGAATTCAAGATTAAAATCTTAGTTTATTGAAAGTAATATTCATTTCATTTCCATGTCACTTGCAAGAAAGTAGATGACCACTCAAGGAGGACTTTCGAAAAAGTTTCAAATGAAGTTTGCCAACAAAGGACCACAACCCAAGTCCAAAATCACTTCAAAATGGAGAAAGGTTGTAATATCCCAGATAAAAAAAATTTGGTTTTTAAGTGCAATAAGAATTACAAACAAACACATAACCCGTTAAGGTTAGAAAATATAATCTCAAAGCTTGCTGAAATTGCAACCCTTCCACTTTCTGATCACCAAGTGCCCAATGTGGGAAGGTGAGAGCATACGGTGATAAGGGGTTCGTTAACTCACTAATCTGCTGGAAATTATAAAGCAAATACAATACTGGGTGGCAAGCCAGCCCCTTTCACTTATCCAACAGGAAAGGAAGGAACTTGGCGGTGAACCAGCCAAGAGAACAATACTGTAGACACAATCACTCCACTGCAATATTTCAGCGGGAGGACTGAATTACAAATTACTCAACTCAACCGCTTATGCAACGGGAGGATCATTACAACCAACATCACTCGACCGCTTATGTAGCGGGAGGACTGAATTACAAATTATCAGATATAGGCGGCAAGCCAGCCTCTTCCACTTTTTAGTGGGATATGAGATTACAATCCAAAATGGGTTAGTAGTACTACTACTTAACCTAATGGGTTAGTAGTACTACTACTTAACCTTACAATAAAGAGGAAAGTGAGAGTAGAAGAATATTGCTGAACATAAGAAATAATGATCATGAAACTCATTCAACATCAAAAACAACAGGCTGGAAATGCATAACCAACAACCCATAAACTCACTAAATTACTCATATCTCACTCAAATCACTCCAAATCACTCCCAAACCAATACTAGACAAGCAACAACTAAGATAAACCAAAAGGGAGCTACAAAAACACTTCAAAATACCTTGCACGCATCCCAACGCACTCTCTAAAACCCATGCCTAACTAGGATATTTCGATTTGCATTATTAAATTCAAAACTCAAAGAAAGGTGCCACAAACTTACAAGGTCGCTTAGGCAAAGAGGTATGATCAAAAACTTGCTTCAGCCACAGGGAAACCAGCAACTCCATAAATCACTCCAAACTCCAAAAACACTGAAATATGCAATGAAAATATCATAGATTACAACACACAACTAGGTACTATATCTCAAGTACAAAACTAGAAACACTAGGGAGCCGCACTCCGAAGCTTCAAAGTTCATACGCCAATCCGGTAGCATAACGAAGCAAATTTTCAAGATGCCAAAATGAGAGCCCAAGGCTCATATTTATAACTTCATCCCTCCCCAAATGCAAATGCAAATGGTGCCCAAACTCCACTCAAATTCCTTTTCATTTCGTTTCATGTCTCCACCAACATGGCGCCCACTTTCCTCTTCCTAGGCAAGTTCGAACTTTGCCTTATGGTGGCGTTTTTTGCAATATAAAAAACATAAAACAAGAGATGTTTTATCCTCCCCATTTGCCACCAAAAAATACGCATTTTGACTTAGGAAATAACACATGGATATCAATTAATTATTTTTCCCTAAGTCATCCTCTTAACATTTTATCAGTAAATGCAAATATTTAAATATTAAACCTTTGACAAGGAAATAATATTTAATTAAATTACTTATGACTCCCATACTGATCATTAACCAAAACCAGGATGAAGCAGTTTAAAGAAGACCATAAAACTGTTGCAAGATCAGGACCCTGTCCACTGCCAAAAATAGAAATACTCCATACTGCCACTTACTAAAAATAGTAAGTCATGAATTACTACTCCGAAAAGTATGATCTTCGCACCCAGTGACAAAGCATGGAAAGCTCAGTAAGACAACATCATCCAAACAGCCAACCCCTAACTTACAAAAAATAGTAAGTTCTCGCTTCACCAACGTTTGAAACCCTAATTCTTCATTCCACATAGCCTACGGGTCTCAAGAATAGGCCAATGGACCACTAAAAGCACATCATCGAGAAGGGGACATTACAATTTCAAGGAACTCAAAAGAAGAATATACGAACATGAAGGGTATTTACCCACACCAATTGCTCGAAGAATGATGATGAATGGTATAGTCCAGGCAACCGGGTTTCCACCAGCAGTGGAGTGCAGTGAGCTAATTGTAGAATGTGCAATGCACTACAATGCCCGAGAAAGGCAGATTATTACACCTGACGAGAGAGTATTAGCATATCTTGGAGAACTGGCTATCCAAGAGGCATTCGGGATTTCAAACTACAATAGAACCTCATTCAAAACCAAGGAGGAAACCACCAAGATCTATGACGAAAGCTTGCACCTTATGCAACAAATATCAACAAATTGTGGCTGGAGAAGCCCAGGCCTACCTATTAGAGGATGCCAAAGAACCTTCTTTGCACAAATTTCAAAGAAGATTATGGGGATATTGTCTTGCTTCTTAATAGAGTAATGGGCAGCCCTCAGGGCGCGCCATTTGAGACCTAGATGTATTATTTTATTGATGAAATTACCTCTGGAGTGAAGATGTTCAATTGTGCTAAGATAATCAGCAATAATCAAGATGAACAATTGAAAAACTTGAACAAAACTAAATCTTTCTACATGAGTTCTTACATTATTTACCTACTGGCCAGAAACTATAGGTACACTGGATTAATTTGCAAGGGTGTAGTGGGTAATGGTGAAAATGAATTCAAGGCATATGATTGTTACCCACAGCTGCAGCTTCATGAGAAGTCTCATTTCAAACGAGTATATGATGCATTTTCAATGTATATCACTAGAATACTGCAGGGGGTAACTCACCAAAGACTAACTCAAGAAGCCAAGAACTTGATAGGCATATTTGGATCCCGGTTCATTCAATATCCAAGATTCACATATTTGAGGGTTTGGGGATTTACCAAATGTCCTTACCAACTTCCAATTTATCCCACCAACAAAATGACACTGCTTGAGTTTTTGAGGCAATTGGAAACGTATGAAAGCTTCCAGAGAGCAAAGCACAAGACTGCAATTTCTTTTCAATTTTTTATTGGAAAAATGGTAGAATCCTGTTCAACAACACAAGCAGCTAAAGGTGCAAGGCTGGCAATGCAATGGTATCCATTTATCTTCTACCGATCCAGAGCAAACTTCGATCCCCATTATCACATTGGATTGGTAAATGGAGAAAAATAAAAGCACAAGATGGAACTTGAAGACTTTTGGGCAAATGCTGCACATGAATTTGATATTAGGAAAAGGCTATGGTCAAGATTACCTATAAATTTGATCAGAACAACTAAGCTTTTTCGTGTGCCTGACCAACTAGAGGATGATGGAGAATATGCATAGCCACATTATGATGAGAATAGACCTCTTTCTCCAGTAAGATGGTCTGATCTGGAACTTATAGATTTGGCCATCTTGATGAGGCTAGTTGTCAAATATTCACAATGGTGGGTTGATCAACAAATCCAAGTGCAGGAACGAAGAAATGTCTCTTACTTACAATTTGATGGGCATCATTGGGTCATATTCTTCTAATCATGAAGAAGCATCTCAAAGTGTTGAGCCACTAGAAAGTGCAAATTCGAGGAAAAGAAACAGCTGAAAGTTCTACTGTTGTGACGTTTTCACACATCACTTGTTCATTTGTAAGGTTAATAGTCAGAAAATAGTCAAAAGCCAATAGTTAGTAGTCAATAGGCAAAGATAGATAGTGTTAATAGTTAGAAAATAGTCAAGAGCCAATAGTTAGTAGTCAATAGGCATTAGATAGATAGTATTTTAGAGTAGAGTAGAAAGAGAAGGCAAAGATTATTGCCAAGACATTGTTGCAAAAGACATGTAAACTTCATTGAAGATATGGTGAATTCTATATGTTAATTCAACAATTTGCATGGTCTCTATACTTCTCAATTTGATTTCATGTTATTTAGATGAATGGAAGAACTCGTGTGATCAATGGTGAAATTCGCATATCTATACTACTAACACTAGATAGTATTTTAGAGTAGAGTAGAAAGAGAAGGCAAGGATAGTTGCCAAGACATTGTTGCAAAAGACATGTAAACTTCATTGAAGATATGGTGAATTCTATATGTTAATTCAACAATTTGCATGGTCTCTATACTTCTCAATTTGATTTCATGTTATTTAGATGAATGGAAGAACTCTTGTGTGATCAATGGTGAAATTCGCATATCTATACTACTAACACTTTGCCGATGGTAAAGTGACTTGTGTAGTCAACTGGAATCATTCAGCTTAAGCTTAACTTTAATTATTGCTTCTTCATTGATATGCATCAACATGATGGTGTCTATGCTTGTAGTGGGGATTTGAACATCATAAAGCTATCCTTAGAAGATCGCACTAGCCTTGTGGAGATGTTCGCTGCATGTCGAAGCAAGACTTAGTTAGAGTTTCATCAAAGATCATTCATTGCTCCTACATTCTTAGAGTTAGACTAGATCTCTCTCAAACCCTTGTCTTTTTTCCTTTATTTTTCCAAATCAAGTGAAATTCAACATTCCAGCATCATTCGAGCAATCAAACATTCAGCATAAGTCCCCTCGCAAGTACAAATCACATCAATACCATTGAATCTATCCAACACGTTAAGACCTAACATAAAAGAACCTTGGAGTCATCTCAAGTGATCCTTCGCAGATCTTCAGCATTTGAGAGTCTTTTTATCAAGAGAGGTTAAAGTACCTTTGGTATTTTATTTTGTGTTCGATAGTGCATCAAAACACCATCAACATCTACGAAGTTAAAAGGAAAGAAAATTGTAAATGAGGGAGCTGCTGGAAAGAAACAAAAATCAGGACCATCTCATTCCTCCATTAGTGATGCATCCAAAAATGTGAACAATATATTTATTCTTGAGGATGAACCACTAACTGAGATGAAGATCCCTTCTGCAATGCAAGAAGAAAGAAATGTGGAATCAATTCAGCAAAAGGATCAAGAGCCACCATCTCCTTCAAATATAGAAATAATTGAATCAGAAAATGAGGAGATGGATATCTTAGATGGGGAATTCCAAGAGGGAATGATTTCAGCTCTTTAGGGAGTTGAGGATAATCCAGGTGAAGAGAGTAATCAAGAAGAGGAAGATGTTGAGCAGCTCACAATTCCTAATTGTTTAAAAGAGAGGATGAAAGTAAAGGCACTTGTGGAAGTTCAACAAGAAGATGATACAACGGATTTCCTAGCCAAGTTGGAAAAGGTTGCAGTATAGAAGACAGCCAAGAGGTTTTCTTCAATTCAAAGGGATGAAGCAAGCCGTCGTTCAGTTCAAAGAGCTATGCCAAAAGTTGATAAGGCAAAAGAGGATATTACTCCTGAGTATGAAATAACAACTATCAACTTAGGTCCAACCGCCAAGGGGCAGGAAATTGAGGACTTGGATAACTCAATCACTTCCATCAAGGCAAGGTTGGAAAAGGAAATAGGAAAGAAAAGGGAGTACAAAAAAGAAGTTGAGCAGTTGAAGAAATATATCCAACACTTGACCAAACCCATTAATCAAGGAGATGCATCAGCTCCTCCACTCTTGACCCTTCCATAGGAAACAATTAGGGACTTCGAAGAAGGGAAAGTGACAGCTAGAGAGACTAAAGAATGGATGGCAAGCAATAGTAAAGAAGTTGTCTCATTTATGAAAAAATTGATGTTGAAATATAGACAAACTTCTTCATTGCTCTCTAGAATTCAGAACATGTCAAAAGTGGAAAGATCTTTCATGATATTCAAGATAGAATAATCCCATGCTTAAAGGTGTTGAAAGGAATTCCCAAGTAGGAATTAATAGATGCACAGGTGATTGTAACTAGAGCTGTATATGATTTCAACACATGTTATTGGGCATTAATTGCAAGAAACGAAATTTTGGAGAAGGTAAAAGTTGATGGTATCAAATTGAGGAGCTGATCAAAGAGATTCAAAACAGGATTTTCCTTGTGGTTGCTGATATACTTGGAAAAGAAACAATTCGGTACAATGAAATGCACATAGAAAATCTGAGGATCAAACCTCAAGAGAATTTCTTCACCATCACCAAACCAATCCTTAAGGAAAATTTGACTAAGGCATCAACTTTCTTTTCCATCAAGGATGCCTTTTAGAAACAGGAATTAGAATGGGAGAATGCTTTTGCCACATCATATGCTAATGACTTGGACGTAATGGAATTGAAGATAAACATGCTGCCACATGTCGCTATGGAAGATGTCAATCCTCTTGTGTCTAGATTCATCGAACATGCTGCTGTAGAAAGAGGATAAGGATGCACCTTTCTAGAATAAGGCTCCCCATGCCACTTGTCTTTACTTCATTTGTTCTTATCGGATAACTATTGGAAACCCTAATTAGGGTATCTATGCTTTAATCTCGGCCATTGATCTTTGTTTGATCCAGGCCTTTCATTTGTTTTTGAAAATCTATATAAGCCCCTCTTCTCTCATTTGTATGAGAGAGATTTGTGAAATTGTTGCTAAGAACAACTTCGATAATAAAATTCGTTCACATTGCTTTGAATCCCTATTGTTATCACATGGTTGCATGGTTTCATATTTTCTTCAACTTAGAGTAGAATTTGCTTTACAAAGTTGTTAAATGAATGCAAGATTTGATAGTATTGATTGGTGAAATTGTTGCTCATACTTTTGATGAACAGATGATTTTTGTTCATTGTGCAAAGTTAGCCTGAGCGTATTTCGTGGATGTTTAACTTCTGCTTTGGATAAATATTGTTCATTTTGATGGTATTGTTCATAGTATGAAAAAATTAAGCACAACCCTTGAAGATTGCACCTACTTTGTGTAGTTGTCCTAGTGTGGTGAAGCAAAGAGTGGTTATTAGTTTCACCCAATCATTGTCGTCTTTTAAATTCTTAGGAGTATAGAATTCCTGAAACCCTTTCCCTTTTCCTTTTTTTTTAAATTCGAAATTGAGAAAATCCAAAAAAAAAAAAAGCAGAAAGTGTTCATTGTGATTGAAATTCACAAGTCCCCCTTGGATTACCAACATACATAACCAATCGAACTATATACAACATTAAAGTCACTAGTTCACAGTATAAACATTGGAATCGCCATATGATCTTTGCAATCTTAGCATACGCGGTGATTATATTCAAGAGAGAATAGTGTCTTTTGGACATCTTTATTCTGTGTTCGGTGTGTCATAAAACACGCACCAACAAGACGTTAAACCTACTAGTTCTATTAGTGTAACACCTCCTTCGGCGCCCACCGACGTAGGGTCGTCTTCCACCCTCTTTAACTTGTCACTTTCATCCCATTTCATTCTCTAGACTCGCTCCTCTTGAAACTTGAAGCTTTTTGGTTACATTTTGTGTTCTTGATCTCACACTCGCTGGTCTTGCATTATCTTCATTATCATTTGCAACAAGGTCCCATCAATCCAGGGGGTCCATGCTCTTCTTTCATCCCAACAAGTTCTCAATTTCTTGGTGTTGAAGGGAAGTTCTCCTCTTTGGTTTATTGCATGGTCCATTTGACCATCTCTGTTCTAGCATATCATTTATTGTATTTTCTTTATTACATTTCCATTATCATTTATCCAAATCAATCAATATTGATTGTTCATGGAGGTGGAAACACCGAAACGGGGGTTTGACTGTGGCAAATCTCTTATCACAACCCAAACATTTTGGTCCTCGTTTGTTTGAGTGCAAGTTTGGCAAAGGAAGGTGTAGCGTTGACTGGAGGCTTCACTCACTGGACCTCTTCTGAATTTCTTTCTCCCTTCTTTGTCTTTCTATTGATTTATTTCACTTAGTTGTTGTCTTTCTACTTTCATTTCTATTGTATTCAATATCAAGAACCAATACGAAGTTCTATACTTTGTTCGTACGGGACACTTGCAGGCTGCATTGTCATAATTGACGCACATGTACGTCCTAGACAAAGAGTGTACATATTTAACCAAGTGGTCCTGATAACCTGCACTTTCGATTCTTGTAGTCAAAATATTTTAATCTTTCAACATCACAAAGTTTCATACACTTTTTCATCCCTAGTGAGCAAACTTAGAGGTCAAAGAACACCGAAGGTTTGCTCGGAGTGGAGAGAAGATTATTGAGTCCTCGAGGGGGCCCTTCGCAATGGTTCAATTTTCCTACTCTACATATCCTTTAGCAAGGGATAAATTAGGGAAGCCACCTAAAAGGTATCCTTTAATAGTGGCTGCCATAATTTGCAAACTCTCTGAGTTGTCGAGTACTCTCTCCAACACGAGTAAAATGCTGCTTACAACATGGTTTTTACATGTTTTTTTCCTATAAAACCATGCCATTTCTCTTTTGAGATTTCAATTAAAAATTTAATACATTTTGTAATTGAGTTTTGCAAAAAATATATGTTTTATAGAAATTTTATTTTTAAGTACTTTCTAAGTTGTTGAGTTCTGCCGAATTTTTGCCAAGTCAAAAAAAATTTGGCTTTCCCAGTACTCTCCAAGTCCGAATCTATGAACTATGGTGGCTGCCCTACATCCTTTCTTGGAGACACCATCTACCCAAGAAGAAGACCCCTCCATTTTTCCTCAAAAAAGAGGCCCATTGTAGTAGGCATTTCAGAATGAGGAAAGGACCAATGTAGATGAACAAATTGCACACTGCATTTACACCAATGGTTTACTTTCAATCGAGTTAGATCACCATATTGGCGAGATGACAATTAGTAAAACATGCTCTACTTACACATGTCCTAGGTATGAGAAGGTGCACACAATCTTATTAGCAAATGAAAAAGAAAAATGTAAAGACATCACTAAAACAAATCACGGATATAGGTTGAAACAAAAGCGTCCAACATTTATAGCATATGGAAATATTGCATTATCCCTTGGAGGACAACGTTTTTGAAGGCAATTGATTGTTAGGGGCAAATAAAAGATGCAAACTCCATTTCCAAAATCCTTATTGAGCCCATAGAGATGGTGGATGTTGCAAACATTGCCCAAATCATAATGGACAATGAAAAATTGCAAGGCAGCAAGTGCTTTGGTTTAGAACTAGTACAAACACATTTTTTAGACACCATGTAACATCCACTCCCTCAAGGTCATTGCCATGTCCCCTAAAGGAGGAATGTTTCTAAAGGTGGTTGGTTGTTGGGGGTAAATGAAGGATGTAAACTCCATTTCCAAAACCCTCATTGAGCCCATCAAGATGTATGCTGCAAGCATTGTCCAAAACATAACAAACAATGAAAAAAATTGCAAGGCGGCAAGTGCTTTGGTTGAGAAAAGGTACAAGCACATTTTTAGACACCATATACTATCCACTTCCTTGATTTAGTGATGCAAAAGATTTAAACACTTAAAAGTGGGTGAAAATAATATGCATTGGAAGTGAAGAGCTTTAGATGTTCATGACAAACCATTAACGTAAAAAGGCATCAAGACTTTATCCAATTTGAAATTGTTGAAGGTAAGTTTATGAAATGTCAATATTTGTTTTAAATTTAATTTGTAATTTGTACTAGCTTATTTTTTACACTATTCTAGGTTGCTATGACTCGTTTCACATTGCCCACAATCATTTTGAGATGACTTGTGAAGATGCAAGAGGAATTCAGTGGCATAATCATTAGCAACCAATTGAGTGTGTGGAGGAAAACAAATTCGTAGAGTACCCAAAAGGTCAAATTATTGATCCTAGTTGATGATTGATGGGCTCGTGTGGACTACATCTTAAGTTTCACGAAACCCATCATGAGTATGATCAAGTTTGCTAATACAAATTGGCCATTTTTGGAAGAAAACTATAATAGCATGGATTCCATGATTGAAAAAATAAAGGCCATAAAAGTAGATAAGGAGAATGACCCCAAAAAGCCATTTTTCCTTTGGGTGAAAAAAAACATTCTTGACCATTGGAACAATAAAACCACACCCTCACATATGCATTATCTCGCAAATATTACAACATGGAAAGAAAAAAACTACCGAGCAAAACAACACCATATAGAAACAATGAAGTTGTTGATGGGTACAAGAATGCATTAAGAAGAATCTTCTCGAATCCAAAAATGGCGTATAAGGTTAGGACTAAATATGTAAAGATGATCAAAAGATATCATAGTATTTGCAATCTTTGAGACAAGTAAAGATGGACACTTATACATGGTTGTACCTTCATGAGCAAAGTTATATGTTCATCCAACCTCTTGCAATCGAAATTCTATCATAGTTAAGCATTTTTAATTATTATTTTTTAACATTCTTACCATTCTTTTCAATTTTTAAGTTGCATTTACTTTCTTACACTAAGCAGAATTGGAGTACATACTCCTTTATCCACTTAATTAAGCACAACTAGTTAGCTACAAAAAAAAGCTAAGTTTTTGGTTCTAGTACAAGGTTGGGTACAAGTATAAAGTATGCCAATACAGCAATTTTTTTCCTTGGGTATGTTACAACTTTCTTATATATATCTATATATATTAAAAAATTTAAAATATAAAAAACAATGATATTCATAATTTGCAAAAGAGAAAAGACTCATTAATTCATAACTCATGAATTGTCAAATGTTAATACACGATGAAAATTACAACCAATATTCAATAATTTTCGTATTACTCTTCATCAAAAGCATCAAAGTATCAAAGTCAACATTTGGTTCAATTTTATTTGAACCATATTAGGTTACAATGCCATTTCCACTAGCCATGTCACATGTAGAAGTTGCCTCATCTAAAGAAATTTTTACCAAGCTATGTAATAATATCATCTAATTGAACACATTCAAAAGTTATATTGCTATTCCTCATCACCCCTTCGTTGTAATCAAGTTTCTTATGTGACAAGAGATCCCAAAAACTAGTGAAGATCTTGGAGTGGAGACCCTAATGGCATTGAAGGGCAACGCCCCTCATTGGAGTCTAGAGGCAACACCCCCAATAGGGTTGAGGGGCAATGCCCCCTCATGGGGTCCAAAGGCAATGCCATAGGGAAAGGTCAATTGGTAGAGCCCTTGCCACCAAGCTCAAATTAAGGCCTTTGAAACCACACAAACCTTCATGGTGCACACAATTTTATCACTTATGGGTGAAATTAAGTATCAATCACTTTTTGTTTATAATTTATTTTTTAAATGATTTTTTTTGTTGTTTTTTGTTTGAGGAGCCCTTGGATCCCACAAGGTTCACTCAAGGTCATGAGCCACTCCCGTCAGAAGCGTAATACCCAAATCACTTTATTATGGGACCAAGACCCCAAGAGAGCATAACCAATAAAATAAAATAAAATTAGATGATTTAGTCTACATTGATTCCAACATGCATCTCCTATCACATAAAGAAGTCGACCACAAGGAAGGGGTGACGAAAAATTGAGATATAGCCCTTAAAGGTGCAAATTTGGATGCATCTATTTTAAAGCTTGCCAAAGCCAATATAAATGACAATGAGACCCGTACACATGGTGTTCATGTAGCTAGCAGGAGTGGCAATACGCTTGTGATTCAAATGAAGCTGAACCAAGTGATGATTCAGATCTAAATCCTTTCAGTGGAAAGCAAGATACAAATTTTTTATTGCATTCACTTTTTTCAAGTTTGTAATGATTTGACATATAGGTATATATTAGATTATGACACTAAATTATCAATTTTCTTTTCAATTCACATAATGATATGTATATGTATGCTATTTGATTTGAAAAGTAGATATATGATATATCTAATACCATTGAAATGTATTTTGAGTTTTATTATTTAACTTATTTTTAGTATCAAGTATCAAGTAACAAATATATTTTAAATTCTCTATACTCACTAGTGCATATTTTTTTGTATCCATACTAAGTTTATGGTGTTAGAAATGAGAATGGAACAATATCATATTAAGTTAGTTTAGTCAACAAAAACATTCATTTTCGATGTTCATTCAAGGTCAAATTTTGTTAACTAGGTCAAAATTTCATGTAGTAAATTGTTTTGCTAGTTTGGACAATAATTCATCTGCTAAGGCAAACAAAGTATCCACTAGAACCAACAAAAGTTTTCCAAGGGCTTCCTTTGTCTAAAGGGGCGAACACTCCCACAAAGTAAGAATTACAAATTAATGTTAATATTAATGCTTTCAAAATTAAATTTGTTTATATGGTTTCTTAATGACTTTTCCAATATTCTATTTTACTTTTAAGTTGTGAAATATGCAAGTGTTATCATGGGTTAAAGGTTATTCATATTGATTTATCTTACTTGATATAAATGAATAGGTTATATGGGATAATTAAGAGGAATGTAATAATTATCCTCATAGATATTAAGCTTTGTAAATTTAAACCTAAGTTTACTGTATGGAAATAAATCATTCAGTTTATCATCTTCTTGTACCCTTGATTAAAAAGTAGAAGGAATGTTTAAGTCTAATTCATGTTCTAGGGATATTCTAATGCTTAGTGAAACGCTTTTGATGGAATGTTTAGGACTTGAATCTAACTTGCTTACTTTTAAAAAATTCAACGATGGGTAATGAATCTAGTTTGATGACATTTACAATTATGCATTTCTATCTAAGGAATCAACCCATATAATTACATTTAGTCTTCATAGTAATTCAGTTCATTGTTTAGTTGCACTTCATGGATAATTCTACATTTAGCCTTCATAGTAATTAAGTTCATTGTTTAGTTGCACTTCATGGTAATGTGAATTATCTATGTGGATTGAGATGAAGAATCCCTCTACTAGAAGTTATCTACTATTATGATCCAAATATCATATATTCCTGAGCATATATTTAATATTATATATTCCTAAATATGATAACGATAAGCACTTGTATCATATTAAACCTTAACCCCTCTTAATTAAGATGAAGGGTATGTCCCTATATAATTATCCTTATACATAAATAAAGAGAACTCTCTCCCATATCATCATAGCTTCAAATGCTGAATCCATATATTATTTTGTGATTATTGGAGGTCACCCCTTCAAAATGGTATGCTATTTTGCTGACTTTTGTATTTATTTCCAAGAACTATCATAACTTACACACCATTGCGAATTTGGACCTGATTTTATTGAGGTTTATAAGTATACATCAAAATAAGGTTCAAGTAAACATTAAGAGTTTTACACTAAGTTATTGGAGTTCCATTTTTTTCCCATTAATTCACTCTATAGGCCACAAATTTTTTTAAAAATTAAAAACGTTTACATTTTTGAAAAGCTTCTACAAAAAATGCATTCCTTACTATAGTGGTCAAATTTTAATCAAAACACAAACATCAAATTTTGTCATAGACCGTGTTCTAAAACTTTAAGGTTTCAACTCCCACTAGATACCATACTCCATCAATTAATAAAAAAGAATCTAGAGTTCAAAGTAAAAACACATTTGAAGCCATATCAACTTTAGGACTAGAGGACTGTTCTATAGATATTAAATCTAATGACTCGTTTTTGTCCACCACCCAAAATCCAAGTAAAGATTCTAGAGGACATGAAATAGTGATACATTTTATTAAGGATAAATTATTTGACCCATTTGTAAGATCTTTAAATGAAAGCTTAGATTTTAGAAGGAATTCTTAATATCAGAATTAAAGCCCCAACAAAACCAAAGGTAAGTACAACCCTAACAAACAAAATCATGGGATAGAACCTTTTCAAGATCTAAAATTGAACCTACCAAGAATAGACATCCATAGGTTTGATAGTACAAATGCAGTTTCATGGATAAATCTCATGGAACAATACTTTAAACTTCATAATATTCCAGCTAGTGCAATGGTTGACATAGCCTCACTACATTTAAATCAAAACCTTATCGATGGTATTAATGGAGGATGCATGACAAGCAAGGGAAAATGCTTAGTTGGAAAGAATTTAGTAATGAGTTAGCAACCTTTGATGAGCAACCATGCAATGGAAGCCATTTTACCCAACTAACAAATTTAAAACAATTAAAGTCTATAATTAAATATATTGTTGAGCATATTAGGTTGGAAATTTGAGCTCATGAGGTGAGACCTTATCAAAAGCAACAGTTGTACATCAATGGACTAAATGGCCAAATTAAACATGATATTTGCTTGTTGGAACCTTGTACAACTAGGAAAGCTATGCAACAAGCATTGCATATTGAGAAACAAAACACCACCAAAAGTTTCATACAAGGTGAAACAATAGAATTAAATGACAAAAATGTGATTAATCCTATTCACAAAAACATGGACAAATCATTTAACCTAAAACAAATTAAAGAGAAAAAGGTCTATGTTAAAATTTAAAAATTGAAATAGAAAACTCTCAAGGGTTCATAAGTGTTCTAGTAGTGAGAAAATACTAATGATTATTAAGAATCAGGTTGAAGAAGAGGGAGAAGTGCCTATAAAATAACCAAATGTAGAACTTATCAATAAGAATTCCAAAGGGAAAAAAGCACTACTATCTCCCGACATGATTTGAATAGAAAGAATGTACCACAAGCACTCAAAGTAAAAGGCTATATCAAAAAGCAAGATGTGAAAGTGTTGATTGGTACGGATAGTAAACACAACTTTACTAATAGAAGATTAGGTAATGAGCTCAATTGTTTTGTTTATCTAAATTCTAATTTTCAAGTGGTGATAGCTAATGGGAAACAACTCTCTTGTGGTAAATGCCATCACATAAAATTCTAAAGGGAAATTAACTAGATTCGGAAATGTTTGCTCTCCCAATTGGGAGAGCAGATGTAGTTTTAGAAGTGCAATGTCTCACACAATTAAGCACAATGTCTTTCAATTTTCAAGACTTATCCATGACTTTTAGTACACATGAAAAGATGTATAAACTTTTGGGATACAATCACCGCCAAGTGAACTTATTAGCTCCCAAGAAATAGCCCAAGAAAGGTTCTAGTGGTATAGAGGCACAATTACATTTTATAGAAACACAAGATGTGAAAACTCAAGATCAACCAAAGCTTAAGAGATCACTCAACATTGTCAATAAGCATTTCAAGAACTCAAGGTTTCTACCTCTAATCAGAGACCATAATCATGACATTGAATTAAGACCAAAAAGCATTGTTCATCCCAACATAAGTGTCTATTTATCCCCTATGCTTATGCTTAACAAGAAGGACGAATTGTGGAGGATGTGCCCACATTACAATGAGCTCAATCAGATAATATGTTAAATAGCTGCGAAATATAGCCATATCAGAATTCCAAATCCAGTGGAATAATTTTCCAATTGAAGACACAACATGGAATGATGAAAAAATCATACAAAATATTATAGAGGTGTTAAGCATTGAGGGCAGTGCTTTTCTGAAGGGGGTGGGAATGTTATGATCTTAATATCATATATTCCTAAGTACATATTCCTAAGTATAATAAGGATAAGGACCTTTGGCAAGCTTAACCTTAACATTAGTTTTAGTTTCTACCTTAACCTCTCCTAACTAGAATGAAGGGGTGCGTCCTAATATAGTTATCCCCATAAATAAGGAAGAGATTTTTAAATCTAGATTTAAAAGAAACTTCTAATTTAAACAATTATGTTTTAAACTTCTATTTTTTTCATGCAAATCATTTCATATTCTAAAATAAGACTAAATTCTAATAAATATTAACCATATGAAATTAATTAATCTATGATAAAGGTAAATATTTTTTAAATTTGATATTTCTCAGCATCATTTACATAAATTTTATTTATAAAATATAGGTATGCTAGTTTATTTTGTTTTTGCATTTATTTTCAATAAATATTAGAACATCTACATGTTCTTCTACCCATGTGGATCATTGTGTGTATTTATGGTCACTTGCAACTACTTACTTGGTGTGTCAACATTCATTGCTCATTAACACTTATGCAATACGAAAAACATTGTTAGCTTGTTTTTGCAATGAATGCCTTTGTTAAATCATGGCATCGCACAAGGGTCTACAAGCTTCCCCAATAGGCAAAGTTTTTACCCATCAACAATTTGTCAATGATACCATGTTTTTTGCTGCTGCATATGTCAAATAAGATAAAATAATCAAGCATCTCCTTGAAGATTAAAAAAGCAAATAGAGAAAAATCAAAAGTTTTATTCCTCAAAAATATTAAAAGCCAAGAACAAGATTTCTTGTGTGGATGCCTCTCCTTTAGTAAAGGTGTTATAGAAAGGTTCGGTAAGCTTTTGAAAAGGTGTAAGGGTAGATGACTTTCTAAAACTAGGCTGCTAGTGCTCGTAAAGAAAGTTTTTCAAGTTATTCCTCTTTACATGTTTTCTCAAAAAGTTGCTACAAGTAGTATTACTTCCATAATTATTATGACCATGCAAAAAAAAATTGTGGTGAGGCACAAAAGAACATTTCAAGTAATCCTTTGGTTTCTTAGGACAAGTTTTATACTAGTACTATTAGTGGAAGCATTTGGCCCAAGCAAGCCAAGACCTAGTAACCAAAGTAGTATTATTAACAAAGATAATTATATCCTTGGCAACATTTTGATATGTACACTCTCACGTAAAGATCTTCCTAAGGGCTTAGTAATTTAGGAATGAATGAAGGAGGTTAAACATGTTATAGCTCAATATGGCTCCTAGAAAAATTGGAATGGTAGAAGAAAACCTTTTCAGATGATTGTTGACTCATGAATCATCCAATCAATGAAGACCTCCATCTCAATAGTTTGGCTACTCATCTTAGGAGTAGGGGAGGTCTATGGGTTAAACAATATTAAGTTAAAAAAGAGGAGGAATATAGAATCTACAAAAAGTAGAAATCTCTTCCAAAATTTCCTAATGTTACTAACGAAGTATGATTGCAGAGCTCTTCTCTTCTACATAGCTTCAAGCCAATCTGAAGCAATAAAGGTTGCTGATTTGGTTGGCTTTGAAGTGTTACAAGTACCTACAAATAATGTTACGTACCTAGGGATGTGACATTATAATGTATTTAAGTTGATGGAGATGCCATGTAGCACACATCCCTTAAGTTCTTATATTGGGTCACGTGGACAACTTGTGTGATTAATTATATTAGGTGACGGGTAGGCTTTCATTGGGATTGCAATACCCATCTATTCTATTATTAGGAGGGGGTCTATGTATAGAAGGTGAATATCATTGTAAGGATATGTATTGAGTATTGTAAATTTAAATAGACTTCTAAGCAATCAGAATTCTGAGACAACTAGTTTAGAAGTTTTAGCGTTGGATATAAGGAATGTAAAACCGATTTTATTAGTCTTATCGATTTGCCTCTACAGATGAAAACAAAAGATTATATTTACTACCGATCACTGTATTATTTTCTTCTATCGAATGTCTTATAAACAGAGAGGGTAGCGCATATATATCTTTTGTTTCCATTGGATCGTGCCTCCACAGGGGGTCACGATCCTATGTGGAACCACGTGGTTCCACATAGGGTCGTGACCCCTATGTGGAGCCACGATCCTTCTACACCGGTGATTACTTCCTTACATAAACTCAACAATACATAGCATAGCAAATTTGTTAGTTAATACTAACTAAATTTAATCACAATTAAATCGCAAATAATAGACTTAGTTTCTGTGCGTTGATAAAATAAGGAGACAGATTTGTTTTCCTGAGTGTTACGACTGAGACTATAATTAACACTCCCTCTTAGTCTTAGGAGTATAGACCTAAAACTTAATTGAGCTCACCACTAATCTCATGAGAATTACATCACCTAGATGTGAAGTATCATCGTGTGATACTCTGGATATACTCACTTTGATATCCAGTTTTAAGTATCAGCCTGTGATACTAAGGATATACTCACTTTGATATCCTTGTTATAGTATGTGCACTGACATTAATCCGCTTACATAATGTCTACTATAACTTATCATATTACTGATATTCAAATTGTCTGATTTTCAATTTATATGATCTTCCAAACATTTATAAGATCGTCACCTTACAATTGTAAATGTATTGTAATTTCCAATTTAATGGACAAGTTATATGCAGGATGGTGTATTTCAATTTGATATTAGGTCAATGACACTAATATTGTTATCTTTCTTTTTACTACAGGTAAGGAGAATGAACATACCAGAGATCCAACATGATAACTGGTTTGAGAATCATAAGATCGTCACCTTATGATGTCTGCATACAAGTGTTCATAATCTGAGAGATCGTCACCTCTTAGATATGAGCACAGGGGGTAAAACCCAGAATGTCCTAACATGACAAAAGAAGTTTACATTTTCAACATCTTATTTACAAAGCAGATTTCCTTTCTATCATACCTAAACCCTTTCTGAAGTGATCAACCTTCACTCTGGAAAGTGGTTTGGTCAGAATATCTGCAGTCTGATCTCCTGTACTAACATATTCTAATTTGATCACATTTTTGTCTACCATGTCTCGTACATAATGGTATGGGATCTCAATATGTTTGGATCTATCATGGAACACTGGATTCACTAAAAGTTTTATGCAACTTTGATTGTCGCAATGGATGATAGTAGGTTTCATCGGATTGCCAAACAATCCCACAAGCAACTTTCTAAGCCACACTGCTTCTCGGGCAGCCATGGAGGCTGCAATGTATTCAGCGTTGGTGGAACTTTGTGCTACAGAAGACTGCTTTCTGCTGATCCAGGATATCATGGCTGATCCTAAACTGAAGCAGCACCTAGAGGTGCTTTTCCGATCAGTCACACTTCCAGCCCAATCCGAATCTGAGAATCCATGTAGATTAAGATCAATTTTCTTATACTTGAGACCAAGGTTTAAGGTGCCTTGTAAATATCTCATAATGTGTTTTACTGCTACTAGGTGTATCTCTTTTGGCTCACACATAAACTGACTCAAGGCATTTACTGCATAGCAGATATCTGGTCTTGTGTTTACTAGATACATAAGAGACCCAATCATTTGCCTGTATAGAGTGGGGTCAGTAGAAGGTGATTCTGCTGTTGCTTCTTTAAGTTTCTGAAGATTGGTTTCCATTGGAGCAGTCATAGGTCCACAGTTGAGCATTCCAAATCTCTTCAGGATATCTAATGTATACTTGCCTTGGTTTAGCACAATATTGTCAGGATTCTGCCATACTTCCAACCCTAGGAAATAATGAAGGAATCCCAAGTCCTTCATATCAAATTCTTTGGATAGCTCTTTCTTGCATTGATCTATAAGATGATCCTCTCCTGTGATTAATAAATCATCAACATATAAAATCATTATTAGCATATCACCTTTATTCTGTTTGTAGTAGAGATTAGGATCTGCTTCATTTTTAGAGAAGCCTAGTGTTGATAGATATGTGTCAATTCTTTCATACCAGGCCCTGGGAGCCTGTTTGAGCCCATATAGAGCTTTCTTGAGTCTACACACATGAGATTCTGCATGGTGGATCTCAAACCCTTCAGGTTGCTCTAGGTATACTTTTTCAGATATCTCTCCATTAAGAAAAGTTGTCTTTACATCCATTTGATGTACCTTCCATCCCTTTGCTGCTGCAATGGCTAGTACAACTCTTACTGAGGTATATCTGGCTACAGGAGCAAATGTTTCTTCATAGTCTATCCCTTCTTTTTGAGAAAAACCTCTAGCTACAAATCTTGCCTTATATTTTTCAATGCTGCCATCTGCTGCATGTTTGATCTTGAAGAGCCATTTAGAAGAAACAACAGACTTCTTAGTTGGTCTAGGGACAATTTCCCATACATCATTTTTCATTATGGATCGATACTCTTCAAACATAGCATCCTTCCATACTTTATGTTTAAGGGCATCTATTACATTGTCAGGTTCGTTTTTAGATAGGTCATTCATAAGAGCAACATAGCTAGTAAATTTATTAGGTCTTTTGCTTTCTCTGAAGGTTCCAGAAGGAGCAGCAAACCTCTGAGCTTCTTCTACAATTTTGGTGGCCCATAGTGGTCTTTTCTTGAGATTTCTAGGTGTGTTTTCATTTTCATTTTCATTTTCATCTAGATTCTCCCTCTGAAACTCAGGGGCGGGATTTTCATCTAAGTTAGAGGTAGGTACATAGATTTCAGGTTCTATGAAGTTCTGGGCTCTTTTGAAAGCCAAGTCTTCTTCAAATATTACATCCCTACTTAGTTCAATATTTCTTTGACCAGGTACATAGATTCTGTAGCTTTGGAGGTTTCACTATATCCTACAAGCAATCCTCTTTTTCCAGAAGGTTCTAGTTTTAATCTCTTTTCTTTAGGTATATGGATATAGACAGGACATCCAAATATCCTAAGGTGACTAATATCAGGCTTAATCTTAGTGAATACTTCCTCAAGAGTTTTGTCCTCAAGATGGGAGTGAGGGCAGCACTTGTTCTGTATATACACAGCGGTGCTGGAAGCTTCAGCCCAGAGATTAGTGTTAAGGTTTTGATCTAGAATCATGGCTTTGGCAGCTTCAACTATAGTCCTATTTTTTCTTTCCGCTACCCCATTTTGTTGGGGGTTATAAGGTATAGTAAGCTCCCTCTTAATCCCATTATCTCTACAAAATTCTTTGAATGAATCTGATGTGTATTCCCCCCCATTGTCGGTTCTTAGGGTTTTAATTTTGTTTCCTGAGTGGTTTTCAGTTAGTGATTTAAATTCTTTAAACCTAGAGAGGATCTCTTCTGATTCTTTACTTTTCAGAAAGTAGATCCAAGTCTTCCTAGAGTAGTCATCAACAAATATTACATAATACAAGAATCCCCCTAGAGAGGATACGGACATAGGTCCACATACATCAGAATGAACTAATTCTAGAATTTTGCTAGTTTTCCTAGTACTATTTTGGAATGCACCTTTGGTATTCTTACCTAGGGCACATCCTTTGCATGCCCCTGAATGATCTTGCTTTAATTTGGGTAGACCTGTGACAAGGTTTCCCATTGAAGATAAAGCCCTAAAATTTAGATGGCCTAATCTTCTATGCCAAACTTCATTTGCATTAGTGGCTTCATGGATTAGAGCTAGATTGGTTTCCGTGCACAACTCATACAAATAGCCATGTCTCTGTCCAATGGTCTTTGCCTTCTTGATGGAGGAGTTATTTGGCCAGGCCAATACTTTGTTGTCCATGAACGTCACTCTGTATCCTTTATCTTCCAATGCTGATATAGAAACTAGGTTTCTTTTGATGCCGGGGACATATAGTACTCCTTCAAGCTGTAAGGTTATGCCTGTCTTCAATTTGATGGTGCAGGTTCCTACTCCTCTGACTGGATATGTGGAGTCATCTCCGATGGTTACGTCCTCATCACTCTCCTCTGTCATGGAATCAAGTGCTTCTCTAAACCCAGTGATGTGCCTGGATGAACCACTGTCAATCACCCATGAGTTGATTTTGTTAGAAGCTTGACTTGTGAGTGCTGAGTAGAATATGTATTTCCCGGAGTCATCTTCCCCTTTACTCTTCCCTGCTTTGACAAATGTAGCATGTTTCTTGGTTCTTTCTGGGCATTTTGCAACGAAGTGTCCGAACTGATCACATCTGTAACATTGAATGTGAGATAAGTCCTTCTTTGAAGTGTTCTTGCCTTGACGACCTTTCCTCTTTCTAAACTGCCTTTTCTTGTTTTGCTTGGTGGAGTTGGTGTTTAGAACCTGCAGGTCTTCATCTATATTCTTGTGTTTCATTCCTATTTTGTTCAATCTTGATTCCTCTTGGAGACAGTCATCCCTTAATCTTTCAAATTTGGGGTATTTAGACCTTGCACTGATGCCTTGGACGAATGTGCTCCATCCACTAGGCAACCCATCTAAAGCAATGAGTGTTAGCTCTTTGCTTTGGATCTCGTAGTCCAGAGTTGCAAGTTCATCTTTTAGAACTGATATCCGCATAAAGTAGGCGTTGATTGTCTCCCCTTTGTTCATGGTGATATGATTTATTTCTCGTTTTAGTGCTAGAGTTCGACTTGCATTTGATATCTCAAATGTGCTTTCAAGAGCTTTGAACATTTTATAGGTTGTCTGATGTTTTCTTATGATGGGCATTATGTTGTTTCTCACCCCATCAACTATTATTTTTATTGCCTTTTCATTTCGCTCAATCCATGTTGTTTTGTCAGGTTCATTTTCGGGTTGATCATTTTTAGTTTGAACAAACGAATCCACTTTGTTCTCCTTTAAGATCATTTGAATTCTGAATTTCCAGGCTGAAAAATCATCGCCACCTCCGAGTCTGTCTTCGAATCTGATAGCACTAGCCAGTTGAAGAAATGTGATGTAGCATATAACCTTGTTCTTTAAATTTGTTTCACAAAATTAAATAGCCTCAAGTTCGATCAACCTGGCTCTGATACCATGTAAATGTATTGTAATTTCCAATTTAATGGACAAGTTATATGCAAGATGGTGTATTTCAATTTGATATTAGGTCAATGACACTAATATTGTTATCTTTCCTTTTACTACAGGTAAGGAGAATGAACATGTATCAATTTCAATGTCATCTCCTTTGATTGGAATGATGTATAAATAGTAGGGTGGCCACGATCAAGTGGCACCTTGATCGGACATGTCTTTTAGACATGTCTGACCAAGATGTCACTTGGTCGTGACCCCTACTAACAACACCCAATTCATAACTAATTGGTGCTTCAATCATACCCGATAATGCATCAATATCTTTAATGATAACAGCATTTATAACATGCCCGATAATGAATCGGTATCATCGCTGATGATAATAGTGCTTAATCATATCGATCAATATGATAATAGTGCTTAAACATATCCGATCGATATCATATGTCTTTTGTTAACTGTTGCAGATATATAAAACATACCCGATTATGAATCGGTATCAAAGCATATGGATTAACATAAACAATAATTGTTAGCATTATATGCTATCGGGTTAATAGCCCGGATAGCTTTATAGATTGACGCTTAACATAGTTAAGCATGTCGTCAATCTAATCCAATATCAATATCATAATTGTGACCAATGTTATAGTCTGATAAGCATGAAATGAGTAAACAGAATATAGGAGATTATTGAGTTAGGAGAGTCTTATCTTGCAGAGGCTACTAATGCATTAACAACAATGTTAAAATACAAGTGTTCATTAACTAAAGAATCG
The DNA here is from genome assembly GCF_030272615.1 of Cryptomeria japonica. Taxonomy (NCBI): domain Eukaryota; kingdom Viridiplantae; phylum Streptophyta; class Pinopsida; order Cupressales; family Cupressaceae; genus Cryptomeria; species Cryptomeria japonica. Next base: position 626,795,507 of record NC_081408.1, on the reverse strand, counting down.
TCATCCTTTAGGAATGAACACAGGGAAAGGTTACATACTTCATATACTCAAATATATGACCAAGAAGTTTACATAAATTTTAGACATCAATTACAGTTTAACCATACCAAGATACCTCCTGAAGTGATCTATTTTCACTCTTGCTAGGGGTTTGGTGAGAATGTCAGCTATCTAATCTCCTGTATTGACATATTCCAGTCTTATTACCTTTCTCTCTATCATGTCTCTTACATAGTGATATGGGATCTCAATGTGCTTGGATCTATCATGAAAAACTGGATTCACTGAAAGTTTAATGCAGCTTTGATTGTCACAATGAATGATAGTAGGCTTCAGACTTTCACCAAACAGTCCTACTATCAATTTCCTCAACCATACGGCTTCCTTAGCTGCCATGGATGTAGCTATATATTCAGCTTCTGTGGAGCTTTGAGCTACGGATGATTGTTTTCTGCAGATCCAAGATACCATGGCTGATCCTAAGCTGAAACAGCATCCTGAAGTGCTCTTCCTGTCTATCACGCTTCCAGCCTAGTCTAAATCAGAGTATCCATGTAGGTTCAATGCAGTGTGTTCATAATGCAGTCCATAGTCCAAGGTACCTTGTAGATATCTCAATATATGCTTTACTGCAACCAAATGTATTTCTTTGGGTTCAACCATGTGTTGACTGAGTGCATTTACTGCATAACATATATCAGGTCTGGTATTGACTAATCCAATAATCTGTCTGTATAATGTTGGATCTGCAAATTTGGAATCTGCTATAGCTTCTTTTAGTTTATGTAGGTTTGTTTCCATAGGAGATGACATTGGCTTACAATTCATCATTCCAAATCTCTTCAGAATGTCCTTGATTTAGATAAATACCATATGGTTTTTGCCATACTTCTAAGCCAAGGAAATAATGGAGTAGACTTAAATCCTTCATCTCAAACTCTGAAGCTAGTTCTTGTTTGCATTTTGCAATGAGATGATCTTCGCCTGTAATTAATAAGTCATCTACATATAATATGAGTATCAACATTTCACCTTTGATTATTTTGAAATACAGATTTGGATCAGCAATGTTCTTAGAGAAACCTATCTCTAATAAGTAACTGTCAATTCTTTCGTACCATGCTCTGGGAGCTTGTTTTAATCCATATAGTGCTTTCTCTAACTTGCATACATGTGTTTTAGCATTATTTACCTCAAATCTCTCAGGTTGCTCTAGATATACTTCTTCTTCAATTGTTCCATTCAAAAATGCAGTTTTTACATCCATTTGATGAACTTTCCATCCTTTAGATGCCGCTATAGCCAGGATTGTTCTGACAGAAGTGTATCGTGCAACAGGTGCAAATGTTTCTTCATAGTCAATTCCTTCCTTCTGTGAGAAACCTCGAGCAACAAATCTTGCCTTATGTTTTTCTATACTGCCATCAACAGCATGCTTAATTTTAAAGAGCCATTTAGAAGATACAATTGATTTTCCTTTAGGTCTAGGCACAATTTTCCACACATCATTCTTTAAGATAGATTGATATTCCTCTATCATGGCATCCTTCCATACTTGTTGTTTAAGAGCCTCTCCGGCACTTGAAGGTTCAGCATTTATGAAGTTTGTCATTAGAGTAACATAGCTAGAAAACTTTGAAGGTCTTTTGCTTTCTCTAACTATTCCTCTAGGTGCTGCAAAGGATTCTGCTTCCTGTACTGTTTTAGTGGCCCATAGTGGTCTCTTCCTAGGATTCTCTGTTGTAGTGTTCTCAAGTTCCAAGGTGTTATCCTCAGGATGCTCCCTCTGAGTTTCAAAAAGAGAATCTTCTTCCAAATTAATGGAATTAGTTGGGATTTCAGGTGTGATGGAACTCCTTGTTTTGTTAATAGCTATATCTTCCTCAAATATGACATCTCTGCTTAATTCTATTTGTCTTTGACCAGGGATGAATATTCGGTAGGCTTTAGATGTTTCACTATATCCTACAAAAATCCCTTTCTGTCCAATAGGTTCTAATTTAGTTCTTTTCTCCTTAGGTACATGAATATAAACAAGACATCCAAATATTTTGAGATGGCTAATATCAGGTTTAATTCAGTAAATTCAGGAGTTTTGTCACCAATATGAGAGTGAGGACATCTGTTTTGAATGTATACAGCGGTATTAGTGGCTTCTTCCCAAAGTGCAGTTTCTAGGTTTTGATCTAACAACATAGCTCTTGCCGCTTCTACTATTGTTCTATTTTTTCTTTTAGCAACCCCGTTTTGTTGAGGATTGTAAGGTACAATGAACTCCCTCTTAATCCCAGCATCTTTACAAAACTCTTTAAACACTTCTGATGTGTATTCCCTACCATTGTCAGACCTAAGAGTTTTGATTTTCCTACCAGAGTGATTTTCTGTAATAGATTTGAACTCTTTAAATTTCCTAAGAATATCTTCAGATTCTTTACTTTTAAGGAAATAAATCCAAGTTTTCCTAGAAAAATCGTCTACAAAGATTACATAGTATAATGCGTTCCCTAGTGATGGTTCAGACATAGGCCCACATAAGTCAGAGTGAACTAGTTATAGTACCCCTTTAGTTTTTCTAGAACTGCAACGAAAAGAGCTTTTAGTGTTTTTCCCTAGTGCACATCCTTTACAAACATCTGAATGAATTGGCTTTAGTTTAGGTAGTCCTGTGACTAATTTCTCCATAGAGGATAGAGCACGAAAATGTAAGTGCCCTAGTCTTCTATGCCAAATTTCTGCTTGATCTATGACTTCATGAAGTAAGGTTTGATTTGGCTCATTACACAATTCATATAGGTGCCCTTGTCTGTAACCAATCACTTGTGCTCTTTTGAAGGTGGCTGTTTTTGGCCATGCCATTACCTTTCCTTCTATGAATGAGACTCTATATCTGTCGTCCTCAAGTGCAGAGATAGAGACTACGTTCCTTTTGATGCCTGGTACAAATAGTACCCCGGTGAGTTGGATTGAGATTCCAGACTTCAGTTTGATTGTACATGTCCCGACACCCTTTACAGGATGTGCAGAGTCATCCCCTATTGTTACCTCTTCATTTGATCCCTTTTCCATTGAGTCTGGTAATTCTCTGAATCCAATGACATGTCTTGACGATCCACTGTCTATCACCCAAGTGTTAGACTTGTTTGAAGCTTGACTTGATAGTGCTGAATATAATACAAACTTCTCAGATTCAAGTTTTGTGTTCCTCTCTACTTTGGCGAATGATGCCTGCTGTTTTACTTTGTCAGGACAGTTAAAGGACATATGTCCGTACTGATCACATCTATGACATTGGATTTTTGACATGTCTTTCTTATGAAAGCTTTTCCCATGATGGGATTTTCTCTTCTTGAAGTTTCTCTTCTTGCCTTTCTTACGGGAGTAGGTATTCAGAATGTGGAGGTCTTCATCTTTAGTTTTGTGATTTCCCCCTTTCATTTGCCTTGATTCTTCAAGGAGACAGTCATCCCTTAGTCGATCAAATTCTGTGAATTTATCCCTTGCATTTATGCCTTGTTTGAATGATTCCCAGGATTCAGGTAATCCGTCTAGGGTAATCATTGATAGTTCTTGCTTCTCGACATGATAATCAAGTTTTTGCAGTTGATCTCTGAGTGAACCTATCCTCATGAAGTATGAGTTTATTGTTTCACCTTTATTTATACTTATGTGGTTCAACTGTCTTTTTAGAGCTAGGGTTTTGCTCGGATTGTTTATTTCATACGTCCTTTCAAGGGTTTTGAACATTTCATATGAGTTGTCATATTTTAATATAAGTGGTATTATGTGATCCCTTACTGCATCTATCACGATTTTTACAGCTTTATCATTTCCTTCATTCCATACAGTTTTCTCAAGTTCGTCTACAGGTTTGGGCTTGTCTTCTTTTATGAATTTGATTACTTTGTTCTCTTTTAACACTATCATAATTCTGACTTTCCAAGCCAAAAAATTTGCTGCTCCTTCGAGTCTATCCTCGAATTTGATTGTGTTCGCCATTTTAGAACTCTTCAATTTTGTAAACTTCACTTTCAGTCTATTCGGATCTTTAAGTAGTTAGATAGACTGTTATTACTTTCTGAGCAATCAGAATTCTGAGACAACTAGTTTAGAAGTTTTAGCGTTGGATATAAGGAATGTAAAACTGATTTTATTAGTCTTATCGATTTGCCTCTGCAGATGAAAACAAACGATTATATTTACTACTGATCACTGTATTATTTTCTTCTATCGAATGTCTTATAAACAAAGAGGGTAGCGCATATATATCTTTTGTTTCCATTGGATCGTGCCTCCACAGGGGGTCACGATCCTATGTGGAACCACGTGGCTCCACGAACCACGTGGCTCCACGATCCACGTGGCTCCACGATCCTGTGTGGAGCCACGATCCTTCTACACCAGCGATTACTTCCTTACATAAACTCAACGAAACATAGCATAGCAAATTTGTTAGTTAATACTAACTAAATTTAATCACAATTAAATCGCAAATAACAGACTTAGTTTCTGTGTGTTGATAAAATAAGGAGACAAATTTATTTTCTTGAGTGTTACGACTGAGACTATAATTAACAAGTATGATATTGTGTTTGGGGTCACTTGGAGATATAGCATGGAGTGGCTTCTTCCATAGTAAGTATTGTTGATTGTATGGCATTACCCTACCCTCAAGGGCTTATTCTATTTCTAAATATATTAGGTCATCTTAACCCACCAGAAATTTTGTGTTGTGTGAGATATATCTTCTACATTATCTTGTTGCCATTATTATATGTGGATCTTATCACTAAGTGCATGACATAGACAATTAGTGACTACAAAAGGTATCCTACCCCCATTCTCATGATGTAAAATTTGGAGCTTAAAGACCTAACTTGAGGCAAAGTTCTTCCTTTGGCTGGTTTGTCAAAGCTAAGATCCTCAATTGGTATCAACTTAATAAGAGGGGATTCTTGGGACCTAATAGGTGTCCTTTGTGGCATATCCAAGAAGAGAATCACAACTATTTAATCTATTATGAATTTATGACTATACCAAAAGTATATGAGATTGTTTTTTCTAAGAATTTCAATTTTAAATGGGTGATCAGAAGATGTGTAAGATCTCTTTGAATCTTTGTTGTTACTTGTTACTCTTAATACCTTACAAGAACTATGGAACTCTGCCCCAAGTATGATAGCCTACAAGATATGGCTAGGGAAGAATAGTAGAATTTTTAATGACAATGATAAAAGCTAAGATCAATTATGTGGGAGAAATTTCCATTGCTAGCTCTCAAAGTACCTATAACCTTCAAAATGGCAAAACCCAATTTAGCAAGTCTCAAAGAAGTTCTTGTATTGAAGAAACTAGCAAAAAAATAAGAAATACTACAATAGTATTCTTCCTAAAAAATGGGTTACTAAGGAACTTGGGCACTAATTCCCCCCTCCATTGGATGGACTGAACTGAATTTTAATGGCACAATCATGAAAAAGCTTGAATCCTCCAATATAGGAGCTCTTCTCAGGAATCACAACATGGAAATGTTCTAATTTTTGGGACATGCTTTATGGGTAATAATTCAAACAATATATTTGAAGCTAAACATGTGATTTTAGGTGATGCAATCCAAAGTTTGTGGTAGGTCTTAAATGAATTAAATCAACCAATTCCATGGTTCCACAAGACAACTCTTTCAATATTTTACAAAACCCTTGTTTTAAGTCATTTTAGGCATGCTCAAGGAGGGTTTATTGAAGCACAATGCTCCCGACCTTAACTTCACCTTAACAACACTTCAAATACATTACAATATGTCTGCACAACCTCACCAAACAGTCCCCACACCATTCCATCCATGAATGCATCAATTAATATTTCAAAAAGTCAGACTTTTGACTGATTTTACCAGTCAGAGACACTAAATTCCGACCTAGGGCATCACAAAAACCCATCCAAACTTTAAGATTGAAAACTAAGGCTTTAGAATCTGAGAGTATACCTCAAAACAAACATTTCACTCCATTTAGGCCTTGCCCACCACGGGAAATGAAAGTTAAACAATTTTTATGCTTTCTGTTTACCCTTATACGGGATTTTGACAGTTTTTAGTAAAAACCTCATAAAATGCTCAATACTTGGTGAAATTCCCTCAAACCAATGCCAAATGAAAGGTAACTCTCTCCTCTATCTAACCATATAAGATTTAGTTCATTTTGGGGCCGTACATGCACGTACAATTTGCTGCAACACAACTGTTACCAGAAAATCTGGAAATTGCAATCATTAAAATGGCCATAACTTTCATAATACTTAATAAAAATAAATGAAACAAAATGCAAATGAAAGATAATACAATGCTCTATCATCCACAATCAAGTGCAGGTCGAAATAGCATCATACAAAGTCCTATAATTCGCTACTACAGTCACAGGAATGCTCAAAACATGGAACAGTCAGAAATGTATTAAATCTTTCTTCACAAAACCATACAAAACTGACTCCCCATATTTAGATTCGACCTTACATTGCTTTATAAGCTTCTTACAACCCTCTATGACAGTTACAACTAAATTTCAAATTCCCATGACCGTTAGGCTTCCTCCTTTTACAAATGACTCTTCAACTTCTTGTTGTAATTTTGCAACTTTTGCCTTTGTGTAACAAAATGACATTTTTTGCAAATTGACTTAATTGACCTCCTAGAAACCTAAAAGTGACTCAATTACATTTGAAATGGTCTAATCATGACCTTTTTTCATGCATTTCATGATGAAAATTCAAATTTTACAATATTGCCTACTGGAGGCATAAAATGCACAAGGTGCTCCTGCACCATTAGGCCTCAAATTAGGAGCCTAATTTCAGGTTTGTAATCTAATTGTTGAAGAAGATTCTAGCATCATCATCATCAATGGGATGCAAAGCGAGAACATGTTCAACTAACAAATAAAGGAAAGATAAGTTTTTAATACACATTTGATAATTTCAAATTTTTGCATGCTAGATGAGAACAAAATAGAACTGTCGATTGGTTGGCAAATCTTAGTCTGAAGAAGAATTTCCATTCTTCTTCTCATGTTAGTAAAGGATTCTAAAAAATAAACAAATTTTTTTCCCTTATCATTAATTTTAATTTACACAAATCTCATTCTATTCCCACTTAACTCTGCTTTCCCTTTGTGGTCTTTTCTGCCAACATTTCGCCTTACGATTTTAAAAAGAGGTATTTTAACCTCTATCCTTCTCTTAGGGATCCCTTACTATGTGGTCTCTTTCCTTTCATGCTCCCACTTTCGCATTGCCTTGCTTGTCTCTGGATTTTTCCTTGTCCATCTGGCCAATTTTCTTGTCATTTTCCTACAACATGTTCACAGCTCTCTATCTCCTGGCTTTACCCCTTTGCTAGCTTCTTTTTCTGCTATGATTATGATGAAACTCCTAAATGGGAGACGGCTCAACAAAGTGTGTATCAATTTCCCATTGGTAGAAATTTTGAAAGAAGGATAGTCCTAATCTAGTTCTCTTTGGCTGTATTTGAATATGACAACCTGATCTACTTAGCCATATGTTTCCTTGGACGCTAACCTCTGGTATGCAAATCAGGTATGGGCTTTACATCTAGCACAATTGTTGCCAGAATGCATAGTAACGAAACATGAGGATATCACCATCTGCCCTTATCTATGCGTAAGAGATGCTTAATATCTTAGTATGCAATAAGTGTGGCATGGTTGTTGTTGCTTTCCACATGGAGTTGCACACAGATTGTATACAATTATTACTAGTAGTCCTTGGTGATGGTAAAAGATGAATGCTTGATCTTTGAACCAACAATTTGTTTGAAAGAGAAAAATAACGCATTGAACCTTTCTATTTACTCAAGGATTGATCTAAGCTTGAGGACATTCCATCAACTTCTCTGCACCAATTACACTAATCATTATGCACTCGTACACCAACATAAATTCGTAATTTTCTTTCCACTAAATCCTGATGATTCTCCATATTCTTTATCTTGGTGGATTTGACTACTATCTCATACTATAGGGGTAAGCTAATGGAGGCTTGACTTCTTTCTTCCTGCTACTTTCAACGGGGTTAACTTACTCACCATTGGTTGGCAAGAGTTTTCCACAGTCTATGAGGTAGCATGTATGATTGCTTCTGGTTTTGACTGTGAATGTTTTTTAATCTAAAAAATATATACAGTCAAAACCAAAAGCAATCATACACATCACTCCCCATTGATTAAGTAGCAAATGAGGATCATACTTAGGCATGACCATTTACTCTATTTTTCTGCCATCACTGATGGGGTCTATATATCCTGTATGGCGTCTATATATCCCTAGGAGTTCAACGTTTTTAATATTGTATATTGCTTGTGTGTACTAGCATTGGTAATTATCATGCTCTACTTAACATTTGAGTTACTGGGTTAAGGATTTGGAGATGTATAATGGGAGGTTAAAGATCATTCCATAGTTGACCAAATTATCAAAGCATCTGTCTGAATTATGTTCCCATTAAAATCTAAATTCTAGTTTCAAGCTGACTTTTAAGGATTAGTATCTCTTATACAATTTGTATCAAATGATGAAGATTGTTTTTGCAAAAGACAAGATGTTATCCAAAGAATAGATCTGCACCTTACCATAAACAACAACTTGCTTTCAAATTTCTCCCTTTGTTACTTGATTCAGGTACCTTGAGCACTTGATTACAAAAATGCCAAAGTTCTTAATAACTTTTTAATACAAATCAAATACCTACATGCTCTACACCATCAGTGTCACATAAACAACAAAAGAGAAAATTAAGGCAAACAAAAAGGGCCAAGCCAAATACATCTGCAATAAGAGATTTCAGTTTTAAAATTCGCACAACTCATGAGCCAGAAGTGACTAGCAAATATTCACCTAGTTTTCCAAGCTATTTACGGAATTTCTAGTGAGCAATAGCAAGTCTGTACCAAAAAACTCTCCAAACATTAGAAAAAACACAAATATCTTGTTTCAAATTTTATTCTTGCTATGGATTTAAATAAGTTGTCAACAATTTAGTAGCCATGCATTCAATAAAGTCACTTCTTAGGCTTTGTAACAGAATTTACATGTTATTTAAAAACATTTTTTTAGTTTTCATAGTTTTTCAATTTGTTAAAATTTACTAAGTTTTGTCACTTCTTACTCGGTAGAGATGCCAATATCTTGTAAACCGATTGTATCTATTTAAAAATATTGAAGGAACTGTACGAAGGAAAACAGATTTATAGCTTCTACATAAGTAAAACCAGATGATATGCCGTTGATTGCCATTAAATACTACTTCATGAAGTGTACTCACTATATTGGACAAGTTCTCCACCTTCATTATAGTACAAGGACTGCAAACAAATAAAACGAAAAAAAGAAAAGAAAAAGCCTTAACCTAATGGACAACTCCTAATTAAAGGGAATGTGTTATGGAAATTAACTTGAAAGACCCTCCATACATGCGAATTCACATAACGTTTGCCTTGATTTCTATAACAACCAATTTACAATACAAATCCACTAGCCCTTCAAATCCAGAACCAAGTTCACAAATTTTAAATTACCAAACAAAACAAAAAAATCCCTACATTCCTGACTAAAAAACGAATAAACACACGATTCCCTTCTTGTATTAACGTAAACCCGCTACATCATTTGAGGTACCCCCACACGTTAAAAAAAGAAATTAATAAACAAAAAAACAAAAGGTTCGACCCACCTAGATAATTTTCCCTTCGTATTAAGAAAAAAGGAAAATAAAAAGCTCTAGCGTTCCACACGCAAAGCAAATTAATTGAACATTCGTTAGTTTCAATGAATAACCAATAATCTATAGACCAAACCCTCTAACCCCGAATCATCAAAAGGCAACGATTCAAAAGTATTGACATTTCACCGGTAGAAATCCTTGTCTTGGGGGCCTGAAATTTGCAGGATATTATGACCAAGCAGAGGAAAAATAAATATTTCAATAAATTTCGAATTTATAACCCAAATTCATTACACCAATGGTCATCAATATGGAAAAACGTACACATTCAGCTAATCGAAAGCTATATAACTTACATAGGGAAAAAAACTTGCAGCGTCAACACATAGGCAAAGGAGAAAGAAAACTAGAACATCAAAGACACTAGAGCATCTTAGGCAGATTCTACAAGTATGGAAATTGAAGGATTGAAACATCTTGCAATGACAACTTCACAACCATGGCATTGCATGTATGAAAGGCTGAGGTCCCATTCATAAATATGAAAGTTGAAAGTGTTTTATGAGTTAAGGGATGAGGTCAGGATCATAAATATTAAAACTGAAAGTTTATGAATTAAGATGAGACCATGAAATAGGGTGCATGAATTAAGGGATAAGGTCAGAATCATAAATATGGAAAATTCAAGTTTATGAATTAAGGAATGAGGCAAGAAATAGGGTGCACGAATTAAGGGATGAAGCCAAGGTGCATGAATTAAGAGATGAGACCTTAATTTTAAATTTGGAAATTGAAAATCTTCTACAAGTTAAAAGATGGTGCCATGGGGCATTGAATGCAAGAAATATGGAAATTGAAAATCTTTTACAAGTCAAAAGATGGTGCAAGTTAAAAGATGGTGCAAATAGAAAATCTTCACGGTGCCATGGCATTGAATGCAAGAAATATGGAAATTGAAATCTTCTACAAGTAAAAAGATGGTACCGTGGCGTTGAATGCAAGAATTAAAGGATGGGGCTAGGACCGTAATTATGGGAACTTGAAGTATTCAACTAGATAAAAAGATTTGCAGGTACAGTAGACACACGAATCCAAATAAAAAGTTGATTTCTATAAATTATAAAAATATTCAAACGTCTCATCCAAAATTTAACCGGACATCTGGAGCACGCAAAACAAATCCACCACCTAAAGTGACGAAAATCAACGAAAGAAAAGCTCTCAACAATTACATAACACATTGCAAAAAGGGAAAAACAAAAGCACAATCCATTCTTGCGCACGACGAATAGAATAAAATCGAGGCAAAACCGTTACACACCTTTAGAGCAAAATTGCCACTAGAGCCAAACAAAAGCGCCCTGGCCTTCAAAGCCCTAGGCACGCATTCCTCAAGCCACGCGCCCTTAAGCTCGCTCCCAGCATTCTTCGCAACAAATCTTAAAGACTCCAACATTTCCGCAAGAGAATCCCTCCGCCTCTTCGACGCCTTCTTCCTCTCCGCCCTAGAATCCTGTACAGGCCCGTCCACGATGGAACCGCGGGCCCTGCTGGTGCAGCCCCTCTGCAGCCACTTCTGCGGCTGCTTTAAATACTTGAGAAACACCAGCTTCAAAGCCGCGCCACAGGAAGGGTCTAGCCCCAGACTTTCAGACGCAATTGACGGCCATAACTTCTTCTGAGTAACGGCGTCGAAGCCTCCCAGATCTCGAACCCGCGTCGATACCTCGAAAAGGTCGACGTGCTTCCCTTGCGCGATCATCACCGGTAAAGGCCTCAGGCGTGTCTGAGGGTAATCTCGCAAGCACGACCATACAATCTGGTAAAATATCTCTTTTTGCTTTTCGATTGCCTCGTCATTCTCGTAATTTTCCATGGCCGCCCTGAACCAGAGGATTTTCAGAATTTTATTTTATTTTAACTATATTATTTTAGTATTTCCTGCTACGCCTGTCTCTGTCAGGCACTTTTTCTGAAAAAATTTCTCATTTTACCCCATTTTTTTAATAATTTGGTTTTAAATCGCAGCGCCGTCGCTTACGACAGAAAAAATTGCGCAGATTGAATTGTACTACGTACATATATTCCACGTTTAGTTATTATGGTGGTGCTTTTTGCGGGAGGGTTTTATTTTTCGTTTATACAAATTGATTTAGTTGGATTACAGTTATTTATTTTTTAAATTTAGAGTAATTGATGTGCCATGTGTTCAATCGGAGAAGTTGTACCTTTGCATGTTTTGGTTGGTTAGCGTAGAAGTCGCATGTGAGGGGGGATGGATTCCGCTATTTTTGCGGGTTTCATTTTGTGCCGTGTAATTCAAGATTTTCTAAACACAGCCTAGATTTTCTTTAAAAGTTTATCATGGGTTAAAAAAAGGCTAAAATGGGTAAAAGGTTGTCATAAGATATCTAGGCCTATGGGATCAAGAGTTGTAAGAATGTATTATTTCAATATATTTGTTAGATTAGTTTTGGAAAAAAATTATTTTGTTTGGATGTAAATATCTTATTTTAGATCTTCATTAAAAGAAGTTTGGTGTTATGTCTAACGGCAAATGTCATCTTTGTAAGCATCTAAATAATGTCGAGTTTAATTCAAAATAAAAAAAATCATTTGATAGTTTATATTTAGATATTTTTATTCTAATATGTTTTGAAAGGGGAGACTAAAACATATTGTCAAAATTTCCATCGCAATAGGATTCTTTTTTTTATGAATAGTAGCCATTTCCATTAACAAAGATAGAGTACACTATTCACAAAAAAAGAGTAGGGGGGTATGAAATAACCCCTCAAGAGTCAAACGAGCAAAGCTCGTATAACAAAAAAACACATTAAACACGTAGTGGTTGAGGGAGGTGGATCTTTGTCATCTTTAGGACCCCATACATGAGCAGGGTCAGGGTTGTCGTTCAGGAAGGACCATCCTTCTTTAGTAGCAGCCTCTTCTTTCTCCTTGTCCTAAGCAGTGCAAGAGGGTAAGATTGCTAGAGCTAGATACAGGAAACCTTTTGAGGAACCAGGCCATCCACTATCACCACCAAAAGGCAACTAACCGCTATCACCACCAAAAGTCAGCAACCCACTAGCACCACCAACAGTCGGGTCCACACCCCTCGAGCACCACCCAAAGGTGAAATCCCTATGTGGCAGGGAGGCAAAGCACCACCTATTGAAATCATTACCACCCCAAATTAGTGGTAGGGAGCCTTACATCGCAAGGTTTGCGAGTGGTCAGCGAAAGAGTTGTGTCCACGTCGACGACCACAAGGTAGAGACCGATCATGAGAGGCAAAAGGACCGACAGAGGTGTCAGCTAAAAGATATGGAGGCACTATGGCAACCATACAAGGATCATTTCCCCAATGCTCTAAAAGGGTCTAAAGATAGGCCACCACTAACACAACCTTGTTAGCTTGCACTTGAATTTGAAGCATCACATTATTACATATACACGCTTTAGTGAAAAGCAAAACATGAACATCAATTGAGTTATGAGAAAACAAAACAACATTTCTATCTTTATATATTGTAAAGAGGATTTCCATCCTGAAAGCATGCCAAATTTGGGATGTTACATCCCTCTTGTCCACGGATACTTTGTTATGTTTTTAATACACTATATGTGATGTTATTTAATATCTTTGAACAGTGGTTCGAAATACATATGTGAATGGTTTCATTTGGAAAATTAGTAAGTTTGAATGAGCTATTTCATCATGTTTATATATGTTAGAACTAACAATGAGATTTTGAACTAACTGCATTGTTATGACTTAGTGGTTATAGGAAATGCATCGTCCTCTAAGAAGGGAGGGAAAGTATCAACGGGTATGGGAGGTAAGCAGGTGAAGGGTCAAGTTGTCATATGAGTCTCTAAAACCTATAAGCACTGGTCATGTCATGTTTTGATGATAGAGCCTACAAATGAGGAGTTGTTAACTGGGTACCTGATTTGGTTAACCCTAGATAATCAGTCGAGTTGTTAGGGTTCCTTTCGTTGAATATCTGGAATACTAAGAGGGGAGGGGTAAATCAGTATTCCCTTGAACTTATTAAAACTTCTAACTAACCAATCACATAACATAATTTAAATGCAGCAAATTGAATTAACACATAACATCGGATTTGTACGTGGAAAATCCAAAATGGGAAAAACCACGAAGAGAGTGTTCTCTCAAGAATGATGCAATATGTAACCGGTTACACAATACAAGGTGTGGCTCACTGTTGATTTGGGCTCATTATCCGGATACAAAAAGGCTCACTACTAGATAATGTAATATACAAGATTTGAACTATTAGAGTTGCATCTGGCATATGCATAGGTTACAGTTCCTTTGAAGCGCACAATCTGTCTCATACATTCACTGTAGTTAATATGTACAACAATGTTTACATTCACAGGATTTTTCACATATACACATAGTACACAAAATAGTTGTTCTTCAACAACCATTACCTCTAATAAGCAACACATATGGCAATATACATCCTCATTGATTTGACTGACAAGTCGGCTCAATCGGAAGGGTGAGACCGAACTATCCATACGTTATAGCGACCAAAATATCTCCATGTGATGTCAGCTTCCAACTTTAAATCATTAAACATCTTGTAGAACACGCTTCTAGCATATCCAGATAGGACAGGACCTAAAAACATCTTGAAAAAATTGTTCTCATTACTTCTAGATGGGACCAGACCTAAAACATCTTCTGGTAAGAGTAAATTTCGGAACACAAAGATATTACAAAGCAGAAATACATTCATAGCATAATAAGAAAACATCGCATATTTGAAGCAAACTTCCGGACTGAATCACATTCATACATGCTGAACCAAAATACACATTAATGACATCAATGAAAACTATGACAATGGGCCAACAATCTCCCCCTCTGTCATTGATGGCAATATAAAGTTATACATAATAATTTTGCTGAAATAATACTGAAATACCAACTATTTGAGAGTTTGCATGAAATAACATAAAGATAACAACACCTAACACTACTCCCCCTTTGACAATAATGACAACGGGCCAAAAAGAAAGGTTAGAAATAGTGTATAAATAAAAATGAAACTCCACCAAGAGGGGACAACCACTATCATCCAGAGCACTACTTAAGATTATGAGCATGTGCGGTCCAAGCGTCCTTGTGCTTGTCCCAGTGAGAAATAGCCTTGGATAGGAACTTAATTTGTACCATTAGGGATGCATGCAACTGCTCTGCCTCTTGAATGGAGTCGAGAATAGAGAATGTGAATTGAGTGGCTCGGGAGAGGGCTTTGTTCATGATGGAAATTCTTACATTGCTCAAATATCTCAATGTACCTAAGGGAAGAATAATGTTATCGCTTTGTTGTTGTAGTTCATAATACTTCTCATGGAGTTCCTCAATCTTGGATCTTCCAGAGCCAAATAAATTCTTAGACAGTTTATAATTTGCATTTCCTTGTCGGACCTTATCCTCAATGATATTCATTTCATCTTTGATGCTTTTGGTGGCATCTGACCGCTAAAGACTAAAGGCAAATAGTATGTCATCGTTTTCCAGATAAGACTGACCTTGAGAAATAAGTTGTGCAAGTTGGTGATGGGTAGATTCGCACTTAGCTTTGAATTCATGCAAAAGATTTTCTTGATCAGCTACCATATCCTTCTCATACTTTTCTTTTATTTTCTCTAAGTGACTACTCAAGGAACTAATTAGCATTTTGCATTTCTCTGCATTGGGAGTGTCTGGATCTACTTGACACTCAAGGATTGCAGCATGGAGTGTTGTCAGCAAATCTTCAACAATCTTGTCCTTTTTTTGAAAATCTTGTCTTGCAGACGAAATAAATGCTTCTCCAATCTCAAGCTTTTGAACTGGATCAACATTAGAGAAATCAACTGATTGCATAGATGAGGTGATAGGTGGAATAATTAAAAGAGCAGAAAATAAATTCTTCCAAACATCTTCAGATTTCGGAACTGGTACCGACCACTGTTACTTATCTAGCTGCAAATTAGATTCCTTTGTCGGATCATCTACTTTGTCTTCCAAAGGAAATTTGGATTCATATTCATCCTTTTTAGGTTCATCGGAGACTTGATCATTTTCACCTATATCAATAGAACCCTCATCGAACTCTGAATTGATCGGAGGAACCTCAGAGGTTCTGAGAATATCCACAACATTATCCATAGCATTGTCCATGGCAGATAAATCATCAACTATGTTATCAACAGGATTGACTGACACATTCTCAAGCATATCGGTAGAAGTATTGGAATCAACAGGAGGGAATACACTAAGGTTCTTAGCAACTATCATAACAATTTCCATGATCTCTTCTTAAGTTTTTCTTTAGCATTGGCTTCTCCTAGAATGAGACTACCTAGAGTCCTTTTGGTTCTCAATTCAGTTTTGCATGCTTCAATAAAAGTAGCCTTCTTATCATGAGAGAGTGTGGAACCCACTATCTCAAAGACATGATCCTTAATGGATTGTTCCTCTTCTCTAGCAATTTGCTTGATCCTAATTAACTCATCGTACAGTTATTTTGGAATAATATTTCTAAACTGATCACCCGCAACATCATACTTAACACAATAAAGCAGAAAAGCTTTGATAATATTGTTTTGATCTTCAACGCTAACCTCAAAGTAAAGATCACCTACCTCTTTCGGGCTTGTACCTTGTGCAGGGGATTCGCATAGACTTTTTGCATCAAGAGGCTTCTTGATGTTCTTTCCTTTGGATTTCTGGACATGAATTTGGTATTGTTTTGTATCCTTCTCTTCCTCAGATTCAAGGACTATGGTCTTCCTTTTTACTTCTACTTTCTTCTTCGGGAAACTTGACGAGGGAAGATCCTTCTGAGCAACTTGAGATGCTTCAGATGCACCTACAAGCCTTCCAGAACGTCTAATTTTAGAGATATCCTCCTCGGTCAGTTTGGCCTTATCCATTGGTTCCCAAATCACTTTTTTCACATTCTTTTCACAATCCTTCTTGGAGTGCTCCATGCGGACTTGCAAAGACTTTTCACTTGCAGTCCCAAAACGTTATCAAGACTCATCAACTGGACTCTTCGATAGAACTTTGGTTGCACCTTCAAGCATTTTAGGGGATGCTTCATAGCCGAACGAAGGGACCCAAACTTTTCTTGGCACAATGGCCTCCATATAGCATTTTCCAGTTGTGATTACAAATTTAACGTCATTTTTGTACTTGACCATAATCTTCTTCATGATTCTATCTCTGCTTTGCATATTCATCTAAAAGATGGCGAAGAAGGTTGCAAATGCTTCATCTCTTGTCTTTTCATTGAAGAACCCTTGTAGCTTATATGCAATCTGATGGACTACCAAGGTATTCAGAGACCAGAAAACCCTACCTCGACCAAGTAATTCTTGCAAGAAATAGAATAAATTGCATAGGGCTAGGGTTCCAAATTTGAAGGAATGTTTCTTCTTCTGACATTGGGCAAAATTTTCTAAAAATTGTTGAGGCGTGATTTCACAGAGGTTGAAATCCTTGTTTAGCTCTGCCATGTGAATTGTCGTGGCTAAAATAGAGTTTTCAATGTTTGTGAAATAAATCTTATTTTCGACCATCATTGACAGATACTTGACCATCGACTTCTTGAAATTATCAATTGTCAAAGAGCGCTTATCAAATGTCACAACAATTAAGTCCATAACAACCTTGTTCTTGGCAGATTTCGGACTAGGAATCTCATCAAAGTCACTCAGACCTACAATGGCTTTCATTACATCCTTGGTTATGAGGTGAGTTTGATCCAACCAAAGGAATTCATCATGAAACCTGCTCATGGATAACTTAACCCATTTTTCGTCATAATAGAAATTGGAAAAATTGTTCCATGTGTCCAATTTCTTCTCAGCTAGGTTAGCAAATTCAAGG
The DNA here is from genome assembly GCF_030272615.1 of Cryptomeria japonica. NCBI lineage: Eukaryota > Viridiplantae > Streptophyta > Pinopsida > Cupressales > Cupressaceae > Cryptomeria > Cryptomeria japonica. The sequence continues at coordinate 626,777,857 of NC_081408.1, read as the reverse complement.
TGTACCTGGCAGTGCTCGTTAATCATTTTCTTGGTCCACAAGTCCAGCATCTTTCCATGATGGATGAATTCTTCCAGCTTGACATGAACATAGGATCGAACCTTCTCAGCCAAAACAACCCCAATGGGTATGTTCGAAGAAGCTCCAGCTGGATCAATCTATATTGCTTTGTATGGTGTCTTTACAAATACAGGTTAGGGCTCAGATGTTACATCAACTACCATAGGAGTATCCATGATCTCTAACTTAGCAAACTGTTAGCCCTAATCAAACTTGCTAGAGAAATCCTAAGCACTCTGATCGCCTCAACTTCCTTAAATGCTCTTAATCACTTCTTTAATTCAAGGTGAAGTGAAATTTATCAAATTATTTTCCTTATATTCCTTCATGTAATGCTTTGCATTAAATGCGCATGAGTTAACTTCCACTTTTTGATTTTCTCAATAACTAGTCAGATCGTGTGATGAGTTATGAGTTTGATGACCGAACTTCTTCATACTCTACTCTGTCGGTATTACGGTCTCATACTACTTTGGCAATGAATAAGGATATGCTTCCAGATTATTCCCCCTGAGCCAAAGCCACATACTAATTTCCAGATGAGGTGACTACACCGGAACTAGGTGTTGATGCATCTACAATATCTTTCTCTCTCCAAATCCTTTTCATATCAGCTTTTACATCTTTCACATTGATCCTTTTTGCTAGTTTGATTGGATTTTGAATCGTATTTTATCTACATTGTCTTTCCATATGTCCGGATTTGTTGCAGTTGTAGCACCTAATGTTCGTCGGATTTTGTCTTAACCTACACTGGTTAGCTTTGTGTCCAAAAATATTGCATGTATAACATATTCCTCTAAAGTAATTATTTATATTATGATCTATAACCAGATTTCTACATTGATTAGTTTTATGGTCATATTTATTGCATGTGTAACATCTATCGAAGAACGAGTTAGAGGTTTGATTCATGCTACTTCTACACTCTACCACCTTATGTCCTACTCTATTGCATTTATAACAAGAACCATTAAAAGAGGTGTTTTTCATACTTACCTGTTGCTCGACCAAAGACTTACCTTTTTCTTCCTTGGTGGTTGCTTCTTTTACTAGAGGTGAATGTTCTTTGTGGTTAGCGTTGGGTTGTGAACATCCTGTTGGCTTGATGATGATTGTAATATATTCATCATATGTTGTCATTGATGAAACACATACACACACATATGTTTATATTGTCTACCGGTATGACTTCGAGTTGTTTATACTCCAACCGGTATACTAAGAGGTTTATCTCTAACCGATACTTTGTGACAACCGGTATATGCATAGAAGAGAACTAGTGGATACACTTTAATCGACATCAACATGAATATCAAGCGGAGATTATATCAGGAGATTCAAGGATAATGGTTCATATATTTAACTCCAACCGGTATTGGTTGTTCCAACTGGTTTTCGTTGATTGTGTGATGAGTTATCCCACCGACAATTTTTGGCAGTATTTTTGTGATGAGTTATGATCACTTGACCATATACACTGCACCTAGGTAATTGTGCTATGATTTCTAGAGGCCAACATGAAATCGAAATGTCTATATATTGACATCACAATAAATTATTTCATATGAGTGAAAGTGATATGTTGTGTGTGAAAGGCAAAAGTGTTAAGATGTAGAGTATGTTGAAGAGCAGTGTTGATTATGCTTAAAAGGATCTGATCAAGCAAGTATTGTGCTACTCAGACAGATCAAACCAATCATGTTGTCTTCTACCAATTACAATAGAATTAAAATCCCCTAATTGGGTAAGCTCTAACAAGCTTCATTGTTGAAATCCTCTAACAGGGTGATCCATTAGTTTAGATTCAGAAATCCTCCACCGAGGTTACTCCTAACAGGGTACTACCTTTCACAGGGTATAAGCTTTTAACCAAGCTTTGGGATATCTAACAAGATTCGCTCTTAGCAGAGAACTTTGTAGACCTTAACCGGTCAGTTATCTATTACGACAGATAGTTAACTTGTGAGTTCCATCTCACCATGGTTTTTACCTATTTGGGTTTTCCACGTATAAATACTTGTGTTATGGTGGATGTGTTTACTTATTGTGGGTGTTGTTAGATCATTTTTGGATTTCATGCATTGTGTTTAAAAGTTTTGTTAAGTTCATCTATCGGTTAGTATTTGAAGTAGTTTTATTTTTGGTGTCACCGATTCACCCCCCCTCTCAGTGCTTTTCAAGTCCATCACATCCACCAGATTTATTTTTTGCTTCCTTTTTGGTTTCCAGAATTTCCTTTGCATATATCAACATATCAGGCTTACTGAGTTCAATTTTTCTCTCTTGTTTCTGAAGAAGTTGAGAAAGTACAACTTCAGAGATCCCAAGAGCATCTGCAAGCAAAATACCTGTCACGGGAGAAGAGTGGAGACATAACACAAAAAAGGATCTGAAGAAAAGATTATCATTTTAGAGAGGGAATTGAAAAAGAAAAATTACAATACAATCCTTATGACAGGAGAATAGAAACCCTAAAGATGTGCAACCCTAAAGAAACCCTAAAGGGATAAAGAGTATTTAATAATTATTAAATACCTACAATATTATTAAATGCCTAAGTTTAGCTTAAGAGTAGAGTCTAATAGACTAGTAATTAAATAAATAATTATTAGCTAATACAAGATAAGTCTAACACCCCACCTTAAGATGAACTTAGGGAGTAGCTAAAAACACTAAATGCAGGAAAGCAAAATGCAACTACAAGAAGAAGGCAAATTTGGGTCCGGGCAACAAGGCTTGATGAGGTACCCAATCACAACCAAATATCTATGAAATGGAGAAATAGAGAAAACCACATGGGAAAAAAATCTACTCCAAAAAGAGATAGGAAAAGCATGCAAAAAAGAACATGAAGGAAGAAAGGCTCAATGAGATCCCCCAAGGACAACTTCCTTCACCCCAAGCATAGAGCGCAACTGAAGATAGCGCGGAGATGCACAAGGTTTAGTGAAGATGTCAGCAACCTGCTCCTCTGTAGGAATGTACTCCAAGATGAGAAAGCCATCCTGAATCAACTGTCTGATGAAGTGCAAGAGAAGCTCAATGTGTTTAGACCTCTGGTGCTCCACTGGATTGCAGGAAAGGTGAATGGCACTCTGATTGTCACACCAAATAATAGTGGGACTATCGGAAGGGAACCCAAACTCAATCATCAACTGTCGAAGCCATAAAACCTCCTGACTAGCTAACACCGTTGCTCGGTACTCAGCCTCTATAGATGATAATGCAATAGCATACTGCTTCTTGCAAGACCATGTGATAGGACCAGAACCAAGGCAAAAAACAAATCCATAAGTAGACTTCTGATCTTGAGCATCACCAGCCCAATTTGAGTTAGTGAAGCCAACAATGTGAGGGGATCCTGAAGTATAGTGAATGCCAAACTGTGTAGTACCCCGAATGTACCTCAAAATATGTTTGGTTGCTTGCCAATGGCTCTCATGAAGATCATGAGAAAATCGAGAGACAAGACCAACCGCAAAAGAAAGAATCGGGCGGGTAAGGGTCAGGTACAACAAACTGCCAACCAACTGCCTATATAAGATAGAATCCACATAAGGTGTAGAACAAGTGGTACACAAAACAACACCTGACTAAAATGGTGTGGGTGCAGGCTTGCAAGTAAGCATATCAAATCTGTGAAGCATATCAAGAGCATACTTCTACTAAAGTAGGGAAATTCCATCGGAAGACTGAACAACTAGGAGACCCAAAAAATAGTGCAGAAGGCCAAAATTTGTCATCTCAAACTGCTCCATCAAGGCTCCCTGGATATCTTGAATCTAGGACGATGAGCTACAAATAATGATAAGATCATGAACATAGAGCACAAGAATAACTATATCAACCCCTGACGTTGAATGTAAATTGTAGGATCAGAATGACAACGTGTAAAGAGTGTGGAAAGCAAGAAAGAGTCCATCTTCTCATACTAGGCCCGAGGAGCCTATTTGAGACCATATAATGAACGTTGAAGTCTGCAAACCAAAGAGGAATCCTGCACAAATCCTTAAGGTTGCTCCATATAGATCTCCTCACGAAGGTCTCTATGCAAGAAAGCACTCTTCACATCCATCTGAAAAACTGTCCATCCCTGTGAAGCTGGCAGAGAAAGTACAAAGCGAATAGGATTCATCTTAGCGACAAGAGAAAAGGTCTCAAAATAATCAATACCCTCCACCTGAGAAAACCTCTTTGCAACAAGACGAGCCTTATACTTATTAATAGAACCATTTGCAGCATACTTGGTACGATACACCCACTTGCACTGAACCAACTTTCTTCCTTTCGGAAGAGAACAAAGATCCCAAGTATGATTATTCAGCAAAGAAGAATACTCCTCATCCATGGCCCTATCCCACTCTAGGTGACCTATCGCCTCTAAAAATTTATGAGGATCATCCGAAATGGCATGACTCAAAAGACTAGAACCAGACGTCTATGCATGAGTATGATGAGTGTCAGTAGGATCACCTGCCATACAACCAATAGCATCAACTATAAATTGGGCCCACTTGGGCAAAGGCTGAGCAGCGGGTGGTGGTGGTGGTGGTGGTGATGATGGTGGTGAAGGTGGACCATCATCTGCATCATCCTCAAGGAAGAAGGAATCCTCAAAAGATGGAGAGGGAGGAGGAGGAGGCAGTGAGGGATAAGATGCTAATGGAGGATGCATCTGAGGAAGGCGCTCATCAAACTAGACATCCTGCTTAAACAAGACCTCTCTAGAATCAGGATCAAACAACCTGTATGCCTTAACATCCTCACAACAGCCAACAAAAATGAGTGGTCAACTCTTCATCTCCATGGCTTTCCTTTGAGCATCTGGAATAAACGCCCAAGCCTCACTACCAAAAACTCGGAATGAAGAAACATCAGGCTTGACATGGGACCAAACCTCCTCAGGAGTCAACTGGTGCAATGCCTTATGAGACATCTAATTCTGAATATAGGTGGCACAATTAACTGCCTCATCCCCAAAAGCGGGCTGCATAGAACGTGACTGAAGCATACAATTGGCCATCTCCCTTAGTGTTATGTTCTTTCTCTCAGCAACACCATTCTGCTGAGGGCTGTGAGGAACTGATAACTGATGCTACAAACCATGCTTTGTGCAGAAATCTGTAAAAGCCTAATTCACATATTCTCTCCCATTATCTGTGTGTGTCCTCTTTATAAAAAGACTAGACTGCTTCCCTACAAATGTCTTAAAGATTCGAAATGAATCAAAGACATCAGACTTGTACTTAAGAAAGCACACCCATGTGCATCTGAGAATTCATCAATGAAAGTGAGCACATACTTGGACCCTGAAAAGGAGGGAATCAAAAATGACATAAGATCACTGTGGATCAAATCCAAGGGTACCTTAGCTCGGGTGGCTCTGCCTGTAGGAAAAGGATCACAGTGATGCTTGCCAAGTGCACAACCTCGACATACACCATTAGTACAGGATATCTGAGGGAGCCCAATGGGTTAGTGCAAGATCAGGGGGGGCCAAAAAGTGGCGATGTGAAAAAAATAGCCTTCCTCACTCGCCTAAAAACGCGAAAATTCGTGTTGACTTTTTGCTTGGCTTGGGTGTCAATACACCTTGGCCTGGTAATTACCTATATCTGATTTTTATTTGTAATTTCAATTTAAAAAATATATTATATGTTACATATTACATTATATATATTATATAATACATATTATATAATATATTATTATATTATATTATATTATATTATATAATACAATATTATATTATATTATATATATATAATACAATATATTATATTATATATTATAATATATAATATAATACAATACGTATTATATAATATATTATTATATTATATATGTTATTTAAAAATAATATAAGTATTGAAATCGGATATCCGATTTTCTGAGACTTTTATATTTCGACAGTGACAGTCCCGTGAGTCATTTTTAACTCACGGGTCGCGCGAATTCATCAAAATCCGATATCTGCTCCATCCGATATCCAGTGTTTTGACAAAAAAATTGCAAAAAAATAGATTTAGAGGTAAGAATTTTATCGTTTTGAATCATTTTCATTCATTTTTTGTATTTTTTGTTAATGTTTATTTGATTTTTCATTGAAAATATGAGTTTTTTCATGAAAACTAGGTTTTTAAAAATTAAATACCTAATTGTTTAAATTTGTTAACTAAATTTAATTGTTTACATTCAATTAGGTTAAAAATGGGGGATAACAATGAAAACATTGACCAACCACAACTGCAACAACCAAACCCTCATTTGCCAAACCCCCCCTCAATTCAAGATTTGATTGCACAAAATTTGAATGAATTGAGGGGGATTGCAGAAGTATATTGTAGGATCCCTCGTCTACACCCATTGTTTGATCCTCTCACGTCGATCATAAAAAGTATGGAAACCATGACTGAGGAGCACGATGCCGCCCTTTTGTGACGAGATTCTATGAAGGAAAAATATGCAGATGGCTTGTCGTATAAGGATATCAAGGATCTTGAGATATCCAAAGCCGAAATCGCCTCATTGTTTGTCAATCCCCATACTGGTCAGCCCGTAGATCCCAAAAAACAAAACTTTCTATCAAATGGTGCATAAATGATGGGATTGTGAAAAACTTTTGGGATCATTGGTGGATGGTTTTCGACAAACCACCCAACAACAATCTTGATATCCCCTTCTATTTCATAAAAAAATTGTATGCTGAGTTTGTTTTACACAAACATGTGAACTACTTTGACATCCAACCTTTCCAGGGTGTAGGTTTAAGTATGCCCCAAAATAGACTTGGGACAGTCAGAGTAGTTCAGGGCCCATATGTCCCCCCTCCTCCTGTTGATCCTCCACCTGCAGTTCAGCATCCTGATATCATTTGTGAGGCGGCTTCACAGACCATATTGGCTATTCACTCTTTGAGTAGCCTTTTGGTTTCTTAGCTTGCATCAATAGCTCAGCCTACTCTTGATGGTAGCGGTGCATTTGGTGTCGGTGACACGTCATCCTCGGCTCCACACATATGCGTGCCCCATAGTTGTGTCATGTGTGGGCACGTATGCTTTGGTCCAGTTGGACAGCCCGTTGATCCTCCTGTGGGCAGTGCAGATTATGAGGTGCATGAGATGCACGATGCACCAGATGTTATTACATAGACTGGAGGATACCTTGGGGAGTCCTCACATGCTAGAGTCGAGGAGGCATCGTCATCATACATTGATGATGTACTGGTAAGATTTGTGTTTTCACAGTTAATGTTATATTTTAATTAGATATTTATAAATTAGATAATATTAAGTACTAATTTTTATTTACATGGCCTATTTAACAGTTGATGACCGAGGATGAGTTGAGACAAATTCAGGAGGGCACCTTGTCGGCCATTTCATTTGGCCTTGATAGCTTGACGGTACATATATTATTGCACCTAGTCATTTTTATTTTATTGTACATACATGCTCATCATTTATATTTGTATTAATTAGATTATGTAGTAACTTGCATGTATATCTTATTTTACTCTTGTAGGGCACAAGTAGCACAAGTGCGGTGCAGTGTGATTTAGGATCTGGTAGTGCAATTGGAGACAAGGGAAAGGTAATTGAATGCAAATATGATTGAATGAATAGTTTAAATAACTTATAGTGATTATACATGTCTAGACATAGATTGATAGTTTCATATACTTGTTGTGTTTATATATAGAGAACTCTTGGCTTCACATCCTTGATGACTACACCTAGTATACCTAAAGAAGAAGAAGAGATGCCTCGAGTAGATGTGTGTTTATTTTATTATTTGATTAGTAGATATAATTTGTTATTTTCAGTGACAATTATATGCTAACTTGTGTCAATGTCATGTTTCTGAACATATGTAGGTTGTGTATCAAGATATTCAAAACATACCTCCTCTACCAAAGACATACATCAATAGTCTTGCAAAGCTGAAGAGAAAACGTGGAGATGAGGTAAACATGAATAGTTCAATTATAGTTCATTTTTATGTTAACTTTTTGAATGTGAATTATAAAATATAACTAATATTAATCGTGGTTTATTTTTCTTGTGCAGGATCCTTCAGAGCCGAGCAGTGTAGCGAAGAGGATCGATTTTGATGATCCATCAGCAGCTTAGGATGTTATAGATAGTTTTGGGATGCTTACATGTCTAGTTGGCATGTATATTTTGTATATGGACATACATTTTGTTTCAGTTGGTGTTTATGCCATATTTGTGTATGGACATACATTTGTAATCATTCGACATTTTTATATATACAGAACGATCATATAAATTGTTGCTCATCTGTGCATGGTGTTATCATGGAAATCTTTAATCTTCATTCCAATAATTAACAATGGCTAATAATGGCTATTTAATGAACAATACAATTCATTTCATTTCATCGTAACTGTTGTTTTTATAATGAACAATATAATTCATTTAATGAACAATACAATACAATTCATTTAATGAACAATACAATTCATTTAATCAACAATACAATACAATTCATTCAATGAACAATACAATTCATTTAATGAACAATACTTGATACAATTCATTATTACCCTATGCATGGTCCTATTTTGCCCCCCACCTCAATCGAACGCTTGGGGTTTTATTAGGGTAGCAATTTTTCTGTTGGCGAAAAAATCGTTAGTCTCACTCAATGGAATGTTGTCGCGTGGCCGATTTCTCGTTCTGCTCGTCGCGATGACGAACTGTCAGCTCCGATATGTCCAGTTAGGCATTATTACCCTACGCATGCTCCTATTTTGCCTCCCCACTCGATCCGATGCTCGGGGTCATACCCTACCGGCGTCGTCCCTTGAGCGCCCTAAGTGCTCAAAATTGTCAAACTTTGACGGGCCCTAACTAAGAATCTGTGGCACTTGCGAATGATCCGTTTGAACCTACAGGGTCACGAGAGGGGTCCCTACAAAAGCCTATCTCGGTTTTTCAAGTTGCCCTACAGTTTTATTAGGGCAGCAATTTTTCGGTTGGCAAAAAAATCATCAGTCTCACTCAATCGAATGTTGTCGCGTGGCTAATTTCTCGTTCTACTCATCGTGATGATGAACCGTCGGCTCTGACATGTCCAGTTAGGCATTATTACCCTACGCATGCTCCTATTTTACCCCCCCACTCGATCTGACGCTCAGGGTCATACCCTATCGGCGTCGTCCCTTGAGCGCCCTAAGTGCTCAAAATTGTCAAACTTTGACGGGCCCTAACTTGGAATCTGTGGCACCTGTGAACGATCTATTTGAACCTACGAGGTCATGAGAGGGGTCCCTACAAAATCCTATCTTGGTTTTTCAAGTTGCCCGACGGTTTTATTAGGGCAGCAATTTTTTGGTTGGCAAAAAAATCGTCAATCTCACTCAATCGAATGTTGTCGTGTGGCCGATTTCTCGTTCTGCTCGTCGCGATGACAAACCATCGGCTCCGACATGTCCAGTTAGGCATTATTACCCTATGCATGCTCCTATTTTTCCCCCCCACTCGATCCAACGCTCGGGGTCATACCCTACCGGCGTCGTCCCTTAAGCGCCCTAAGTGCTCAAAATTGTCAAACTTTGACAGGCCCTAACTCGGAATCTGTGGCACCTGCAAATGATCCATTTGAACCTACGGAGCCACAAGAGGGGTCCCTACAAAAGCCTATCTTGGTTTTTCAAGTTGCCCTACGGTTTTATTAGGGCAACAATTTTTCGGTTGACAAAAAAATCGTCAGTCTCACTCAATTGAATGTTGTCGCGTGGCCGATTTCTCGTTCTGCTCATCGCGATGACGAACCGTCAGCTCCGACATGTCCAGTTAGGCATTATTACCCTACGTATGCTCCTATTTTCCCCTCCACTCGATCCGACGCTTGGGGTCATACCCTACCGATGTCGTCCCTTGAGCTCCCTAAGTGCTCAAAATTGTCAAACTTTGACGGGCCCTAACTCGGAATCTGTGGCACCTGCAAACGATCCGTTTGAACCTACGGGGTCACAAGAGGGGTCCCTACAAAAGCCTATCTCGGTTTTTCAAGTTACCCTACGGTTTTATTAGGGCAGCAATTTTTCGGTTGGCGAAAAAATCATCAGTCTCACTTAATCGAATGTTGTCGCGTGGCCGATTTCTCGTTCTGCTCGTCGCGATGATGAACTGTTGGCTCTGACATGTCCAGTTAGGCATTATTACCCTACGCATGCTCCTATTTTGCCCCCCCACTCGATCCGACGCTCGGGGTCATACCCTACGCATGTGACATCCATGAAGCAATATGAAGGGATATTTTGTAAACAATTAGAAACCTTTAATGATAATCAAGTTGAAGCCTTGAGATTTATGCAATATGGTTCATGTCCAAAACTGTACCCTAAAGCCACACACTCTTCCCTCTCCCAACATACACTAATGAGTCACAAGTTAACATAGAATCTAGAAGGATTTGACGAGAGCGTTTTGATTTTACTTATGTCTTGTGTATTATAATAAAGACCAATTTGCCAATGTGACATCTTCATATGAGAGAAAAACTTCATTTTATCTCAATACAGTTGTACCTATTTCATTATTAGAAAAAATAAATATACAAAGATCTGTTATTAGCATCCTCTATATTATGGATTTGAATTGATGTTCTCAATTAGTTATTATCTGTTTAGCTTTTCTTCATAAGGTACAACCATCTGGTGGTTATCCTATCAGGACAACCATCCATGACTTTCAAAGTAATTGATATTTATTCCTACACCTCACACTCACAAGATTAATAATGAAATGGCATTTATGATTCATCAAATGCTAATAAAGTCTAATCAAATTTCAACTTCAAGATGTATACAACATATCATATTCAACTTCAAGATGCATACAACTTACCATATTCAAGCTCATGCCAACCACCACTTGGATATTGTTATATGTCCATTAAAGTACAATATATGTAATAAAACCATATAGTCTTACAAAAAAGCCATCATAGACCATCTATGTCGATTAAAGTACAATTCATTTGTAATAGGGGCACACTTACAATCTGAAGTTGCAAGCCTTGTGGGAAGCATCAAATTAGAAATTTACTAATCTAACTCATACTACTGTCAAAAGCATCAAAGATGCTACTGCTAGAGAACACCATGCTCCATTGTGGAGAGAATATTAGGTGCATCTGACGTCAAGGTCTGAAAATGAAACAATGTTATTCAATTGCCAAAATCTAACTGACTTTATTTTATAAACTATTAATGAATAAAAATAGACAAGGTTACCTGAGTGAAAGTTCGATGACCACCTTGACTAGTAGGTGTTGATGTTGAAGGCCCAACATTAACCTATTTACTTGACTATCAATGTCAAATGTTTGATTCAATAGATCATCTGTCATGACAATTTGATCCACTATAGATGTGTCCTGGCCACATGCATTTGAATCATCTTCATGATAATAAACACAACAAGACCCACAATTTAATCTCATTAATGCACAAAGGAATATGTACCATCACCAAGAGAGGGTCTTGTCAATGACGAATGATCTAGCATGAACCTGTATTTTTAAGAATTGTTAGTCTACACATAAAATGCATGGATGAACATAAAGGATTTATGATAATCACTTCAACTGAAATGCATGATAATAAATGAAAAGGTGAGATTATATACCATAAAAATATGTCCCTTTGAATTATATCAACATAAACCACTATGTTGACGCAAAAATCGTAATGTGATACTGTTGTATATCATCAAAAAAGACCTTCATGAGCATAAAGGTTATGCGATAATTATATCATAAAAAATTATCAAATAGTGTTGTCTAATAACAAAAATTGTAAAGCTCATCAAATGCATGATAATAAGTCGTGTTGCAAAAATACGTCCCTTCCAATTATATCGAGTGTACTCGCTATGTGCATGCAAAAACCGTGTTGCCAAAAAAAAACATTCATCAATAGACCTGCATTTTGAACACATCCTTAATATACACGTAACAAACTTGAACATTAAAGTTTAATGATCATTGTTTGAAATGAAATGCATGATTTAAAAAAGGCACCATTAAAGACCTACTACTCAAGTGTGCCCGAAGGGTCATCTCTTTGTTTAAGAGTATCCAGTATTGCTTCATGATCAACAGTAGTCACTGTCCATAGCTCTTTGGTCTTCAGTTTTGCTTGATGCTTCAACAACTTGACATTTGTAGCTATAATAAGGTGTGAATACATTATAATGGTTTTGTGTCTCTCATAGTCTTCAAATGCAGGTATGCCAATCTTTCTAATCATGTATGTTCGCAACCAAGTTCCCACAACAACAACTGAACCTGTAGGATATGTGAACCCATCATCATCTGTCACTGGTTGTGTTAGATTTTATTTTCCCTATACACATCGTGCCAACCAATATTTTGATCTCTCTTCATTCCCTTGCGGTGCAACAACTGCAAAAACATGTCCTGGCTGTACAAGATCTGATAGACGATCATACTCAAGTGAACTTTCCATGTCATCGTTTGACAAGATATTGTTTGAGATAAAGGAGTTAGATAGTGGGGAACCCACGTATCAACCCACTCACTTGACTCGCACTAATCCCAATCACACCGAACATAACTCTGACAAAAACAAGCCAACACTCGTGTCCAAATGGTCCATGTTCTTGCATCTGAGCTGAGAAATGAATGCATCTTTGAAGAATCTTTAATTGTTTGACAATCCAATCTATCTCCCACTATTCCCTCCTCAACCAACCAAAAGAATCTGCTCACTGCTGAATCAAGAGTACCTCCATGTGACAATGCTGAACTACACCAATCAACAATAGAACGTGCATCAGGTAAATTTGCACCTGAAATCCTCAATTGCTCCTTAACTAGAGCTCTCTTCAAACATGCACCTGCTCCATCATGCTCTCCCTTCTCATGCCCCGCCTCGAAAAAACACCAAATATGAGGTATACGCCTCTCCACATGCATTCTACTCAACCAATAAAACATACGGGCATTCTTGAATTGACTCGTACAGTTATCTGACCATATTATATGTCAGTCAATTGCAATATCTTTCTCATGCAAGAACTCAAAAAAATTCTTGAAAGAATGTTGCACATACTCGGAGGAGTGTGATCTATCATCACTCATATAAAAATAATACTCCCTGATTATCTTTCTGTCCTCTTCTGTACTATTAGGAGCATGTCTATATGTAATGTGAACAAAAATAGCAATCTGGACTGAATTGTAGTATTGAGACTGTACCTCATTTTGTGGTTGCAATGTATAGTTCTCTGCAAAATCAACCACCAATACAATAGTGCCAAGCGGGAAAGAGTTCTTACACATCCTGAACTGTTGATCCAACCACTAAGACATATGGGTGTGCCTTGCATACTTCTAAAAAAGATTTTCCTTAAAATCCAAAATAAAATCAGCAATACTCACTTCTCTTGAGACTAATTCGCATCTAGAACCTTCACCTCCACTCTTCAAAGTAAATTTCACTGTCTCGTATCTTTTTTTCTCAACATAATTATTTCCAAACTTGTGTTCGCTGCCCTCATGAAACATGAAACAAACTTTGAAAACCCACCGCATTCTAAGCACTTCTCATTCAAACAATCATTTCTATAGAAATAGCAGCCATCATCTCTAGGGCATAAAAATAGATCTTGCAAGTCTCTTGATGATCTCGGAAATAGCATTGCACCACACTCCTGCAACATCTCATTAGTATGCAACATAGAACGAATATCATAGAACGAATATGACATAAAAGTTTATGGTACATTGAAAACTCCACATGGTACTTGCAACAACAGGTATTGCAAATCTTAAGAGGAACACAATAAAATGGTTTCAAAGATTCAAAGGCCCTTTGTGATATTTGCAAAGTTGGATGTAATTCACAAAAAAATTTGTACAACATTGTTTGGCTTGATTCCAAGAAATGTTTGGGATACGGTGTGCAGTCTCGATTGCCGATTCTTAATTTCAAAACATCCTTTACATTGGGTGACACTCTAGAATTAGAGTGCCAAAATTGTTGAATCTCTTCCTTCACATTGTCAGTTAACTTTCTATCAACATGTGGAAGCCTCCCACCAAATGCCCATGTATCTTGTTGAAGTGGATCGTCAAGTCTTTGTCTTCGTGCAAGTGCTCTATCCAAAGTTTTATGGTTTATGTTAAATCAACACAAGTTTGTCTCATTTGACGAGCCTTCCTCAATTGATGGCTTACTAAGGAGGTTGTAATCACTCTTCGAGCGGCTCTCTTATCTCTTTCTTTGGTATTCTTTCCAATAGAATTGAGAGCATCAAATAGATTTTTTGCAATAATAAAATTTCTCTCCATCTTCTTGTTCATACGAATCTTCAATTTGTTTAGCAATGGTCTCATCTTTATCATCTTTAGCAATTGAACAAAGAGTTGGCATTGCTCGTTCAATGTCTTATTGCTAAAATTTTGGTTGAAAAGTTGTGTAGCCCACAACCAAATGGTTCTTGTTGACCTCTTGCCTTCAAGATTCGCAATAATGTTCTCATCGATTTCAAATAACCATTTTGGGGTTCTTGAAGGTATTGGATTTGGAATTTGTCTTTCATCCATGAGAGGGTCTTCATTTCTAAATTAATTAGGTGTTACATATGGTTCACTTGGTTGAGCAATTCCACCTTCAACGTTAAAGTTTTCTACATTTTCACCTCCTATGTCAAAATTTTCCACATGTTGAGCATTTTCATTATCACTTTTAACATTTTCAAAATTTTCAATATTTTCACTTTCAAAATCTACATTTTCATTTTCAATAACTTGTGGCACATTTTCAAATTCAATTTCCTCTTCAGTTGAAGTAACATTAGCAATATTTAACATACTTTGTCTTCTCTTGCTATGACATTCTCTATCTCTTTCTCTATACACTTCAATTTGGTCATTTGAAAGTTTTCTTTTGCGTTTAGAATTCTGATGACTACTCCCCATTTCCCTCCACACATGCTCCTTCGTGATTGACAATGTAAGTTTTCACTTTAAGAATCTCCCAAAAGCACAAATTTGTCTCTAGATGTCTGAAAACCCGTGATCCTCGACAGAAAACAGAATATATGTAGACTATGGGCCGTTGGAATCTACAGAATGGCCCACAAACCCTTTTTTTCTTGATTTTTGTACAAAAATCGGATATCGGATTTTAACTGATATCCGATTTTAATACAAAAATTTGTGGTCCCCAAAAAAATTCCTGTTGCCGCCATTTATTTAGTAATCTGCCATATTGCAGAAATCCGATTAAATTGGATATCGGATTTTATTAGTCATATTTTAGAGAGAGAGAGAGAGAGAGGAGAGAGAGAGAGAGATAGAGAGAGAGAGAGAGAAGGAAGGAAGGAAGGAGAGAGTGAGAGAGAGAAAGAGAGAAGGAGAGGGGGAGAGAGAGAGAGAGATAGGGGAGAGAGAGAGAGAGAGAGAGAGAGAGAGAGAGAGAGAGAGAGAGAGACCCCTATGGACACCTTATGACCCCTATGACCCCTAACGACATGATTTGGTGTCTTAAGGGGTCCTATGGTGTCGTTAGGGGTCATATGGTGTCTTAGGACACAATATGACCCCTTAGGACACAATATGGCCCAAAGCGACCCAATATGGTGTCATTAGGGGTCATATGGTTTCCTAAGAGGTCATAAGGGTTCATGGGACACCATATGACCCCTTAAGACAAGACACCCTATGATCCCTAACGACACCATAGGACCCCTTAAGACACCAAATCATGTCGTTAGGGGTCATATTGTGTCCTACGACCCCGTAAGACACAATATGACCCCTAAGGACATGATTTGGTGTCTTAAGGGGTCCTATGGTGTCGTTAGGGGTCATACGGTGTCCATAGGGGTCATATGGTGTCTTGGGACACCATAGGACCCCTTATGACACAATATGACCCCTTTTCCCTACAATATGACCCAAAGTGACCCAATATGGTGTCATTAGGGGTCATATGGTGTCCTAAGAGGTCATAAGGGTTTATGGGACACCATATGACCCCTATGGACACCATATGACCCCTAACGACACCATAGGACCCCTTAAGACACTAAATCATGTCGTTAGGGGTCATATTGTGTCCTACGACCCCGTAAGACACAATATGACCCCTAATGACATGATTTGGTGTCTTAAGGGGTCCTATGGTGTCGTTAGGGGTCATATGGTGTCCATAGGGGTCATATGGTGTCTTGGGATGCCATAGGACCCCTTAGGACACAATATGACCTAAAGCGACCCAATATGGTGTCATTAGGGATCATATGGTGTCCTAAGAGGTCATAAGGGTTCATGGGACACCATATGATCCCTATGGACACCATACGACCCCTAACGACACCACAGGACCCCTTAAGACACTAAATCATGTCGTTAGGGGTCATATTGTGTCCTACGACTCCGTAAGACACAATATGACCCCTAACGACATGATTTGGTGTCTTAAGGGGTCCAATGGTGTCGTTAGGGGTCATACGGTGTCCATAGGGCTCATATGGTGTCTTGGGACACCATAGGACCCCTTAGGACACAATATGACCCCTTAGGACACAATATGACCCAAAGCGACCCAATATGGTGTCATTAGGGGTCATATGGTGTCCTAAGAGGTCATAAGGGTTCATGGGACACCATATGACCCCTAACGACACCATAGGACCCCTTAAGACACCAAATCATGTCGTTAGGGGTCATATTGTGTCCTACAACCCCGTAAGACACAATATGATCCCTAACGACATGATTTGGTGTCTTAAGGGGTCCTATGGTGTCGTTAGGGGTCATACGGTGTCCATAGGGGTCACATGGTGTCTTGGCACACCATAGGACCCCTTATGACACAATATGACTCATTTTCCCTACAATATGACCCAAAGCGACCCAATATAATGTCATTAGGGGTCATATGGTGTCCTAAGAGGTCATAAGGTTCATGGGACACCATATGACCCCTATGGACATCGTACGACCCCTAACGATGCCATAGGACCCCTTAAGACACCAAATCATGTCGTTAGGGGTCATATTGTGTCTTAGGGGGTCGTAAGTCACAATATGACCCCTAACGACATGATTTGGTGTCTTAAGGGGTCCTATGGCATCGTTAGGGGTCGTACGGTGTCCATAGGGGTCATATGGTGTCTTGGGACACCATAGGACCCCTTATGACACAATATGACCCCTTTTCCCTACAATATGACCCAAAGCAACCCAATATGGTGTCATTAGGGGTCCTATGGTGTCCTAAGAGGTCATTAGGGTTCATGGGACACCATATGACCCCTATGGACACCATACGACCCCTAACGACACCATAGGAACCCTTAAGACACTAAATCATGTCGTTAGGGGTCATATTGTGTCCTACAACCCCATAAGACATAATATGACCCCTAACGACATGATTTGGTGTCTTAAGGGGTCCTATGGTGTCGTTAGGGGTCATACGATGTCCATAGGGGTCCTATGGTGTCCTAAGACACCATAGGACCCCTTATGACACAATATGACTCCTTTTCCCTACAATATAACCCAAAGCGATCCAATATGGTGTCATTAGGGGTCATATGGTGTCTTGAGAGGTCATAAGGGTTCATGGGACACCATATGACCCCTATGGACACCATACGACCCCTAATGACACCATAGGACCCCTCAAGATACCAAATCATGTCGTTAGGGGTCATATTATGTCCTACGACCCCGTAAGACACATTATGACCCCTAACGACATGATTTGGTGTCTTAAGGGGTCCTATGGTGTTGTTAGGTGTCATATGGTGTCCATAGGGGTCATATGGTGTCTGGGACACCATAGGACCCCTTAGGACACAATATGACCCCTTAGGACACAATATGACCCAAAGCGACCCAATATGGTGTCATTAGGGGTCATATGGTGTCCTAAGAGGTCATAAGGGTTCATGGGACACCATATGACCCCTAACGACATGCTTTGGTGTCTTAAGGGGTCCTATGGTGTCCCAAGACACCATATGACCCCTAACGACACCATAGGACCCCTTAAGACACCAAATTGTGTCGTTAGGGGTCATATTCTCTCTCTCTCTCTCTCTCTCTCTCTCTCTCTCTCTCTCTCTCTCTCTCTCTCTCTCTCTCTCTCTCTCTCTCTCTCTCTCTAAAATATGACTAATAAAATCCGATATTTGATTTAATCGGATATCGGATTTTTGCCATGTGGCAGTTTACCAAATAAATGGCGGCAACGAGAAATTGTTTGGTGACCACAAATTTTTGTAGTCAAATTTTCAAATTTCAAATTTTGGTTCGGGAATGCTTTGGTATTTGGCTTGGAAGTGACAAGCCTGGAAAGTCAACTGAAAAAACGTGTTTTTCAGTATTCCTTGATTTTCCAGACTTTACACTGGTGGCTGACGACTTTTTTTGTAACCAAAATTGATAAAACGAAAAGGATATTTTAAGGACGTTCCCAGCTTTCCAACAATATAAGGCTTGTCTTATTTAGACTTTAATAAATAATTATTATTTATTTTCTAATTGAATTTTGACAATAGTCTTGATTGATATACTGATTGAAAAACACTCATAACTTTCAAACGGTATAACTTTTTTTGAAACCGAAACATGCGTCACATCCTATGCTTCGTCTACCATAGGGAAAAATTAAAAAAATTTAATTTCATAAGGTTTTGACCAAGTTAAGGTGGTCAAACGTAGGAGTATCTAAATTTCTGAAAAAGCTGTAGTAAAAAATTCATAAATAATTATTTAATTTATAAAAAAAAATAAAAAATATGTGTCACATCCAGACATCAGTCTAATACTTATATTATAAATATTATAAAAAAATATTAAGTTTTGATTGTGATTAGGGTGCTCAGACATACGTCTACTTCTTATTTTTTTCCTGAAATTTTAGTACCACTACATTGAAATTTGAAATTTTCATCAAATAGGATTTTTTTTTTCCAAAAAACAACTAGTAGCTTAGAAACTACATTCAATTTTCTATATATTCTCTTCTTACATATTTTAAAAATAATGTTCACAACTTATTCAAATTTTCATGTCAAGTTGCATAACTCTGATTTTTTGAAATTTCATTGCCACTTAAGGGCCTGTTTTGGCACACCATGATCCTGCACATACCCCAATAACAAGTGCTTGTGTTCTCATCTATTGTAAGTATCTATAGTTGACATGGCCAAAATGCTCATGCAACAGTCTACTCATGGAATCTGCATGTGCTACAAGAGAAACACCTGAACCATCTGGACTCTCAAAGCCATCAAACCGATATAATTGAGAATCAGGATCAACATTGCCTGTAGCCACAACCAAATCAGGATCATGGAGCTCTCGAATAACCACATCATGCGATCAGAACTTAACTGTTTTACCAAAGCCAGAATGACAAATCTAATAAACAAAGAGGAGGTTCGTATAAATGTCAGGAACCAAAAGAACAACCTGAAAATAACCACCTGTCAACAGAACATAACCTGAACCTAAAACTGAAAGTTGTGCTGAGTCACCAACTACAATTTGTAAAGTATTACTGTGAGCAAGTGAGGTAACAAGCTGCGGTGAGTGTGTCATGTGGTGAGAAGCCCCAGAATCAATAATCCAAGTGGAGGTAGAAGGAATGGCTCGTGCAGAAAGAGCATGTCCTTTCCTAATAGAAGAGGAAGATGGAGGCTAAGGAGGAGAAATATGATGCTGTTGCATGGCTGCCTCTAAGGCCTCTAATCATTTCCAACAACGAGAAACTGGATGACCTTCTTTGCCACAAAAACAAAAGTTCATCTGACTTCTTCTTAGTCTCGAAGGAAGACTCACCAGACTTAGAAGAGTGCTCCTGTTTGGGATAGGACTTTGGTTTGTAATCAGACTTAGGTGGTGGCTTGGAGGAACCCTCACTGCCAGCTGAATCCTTCTTAGGCTTTGGTTTTTGCTTCTTGTTCTCTTTAGATGTTTGAGCAACCAATGCTTTTGGCTGTGATCCTATGAGAGTGTCCAACTGAGATAGGTGAGCCTGCTCACAAGTCAAGCGATCACAAAATACATCAAAAGTAGGCATGGTGAAGCGTGTACCCAACACATCTATAGTAGAATAAAATATGGAAGCAAATATCTGATAGGGACCTCAAAGCTTAAGAGAATCAAGTAGATACACTTCGGGTCTGTCTTATTCTTACCACAACTGTGTAAGATAGATCTGGTGGTTTTGAACTTGTTTAGAAAGTCCTCAATGTGAGGAAAAGACTCAGGTAACAAGGAAGAGAGCTCAGCCTCAATCTATAATTCTCTGAACTCATTGACAATACCAAAGAGAGTTTCAAATTTGGACCACATAGCCTGAGGAGTGAGCAAACCATCAAGGTGAAAAAGCAAGTTGTCTGAAACATGTAAGGAGATGACACCCATAGCCTCATCCATCTTATTCTGGTGCTAAAGAATCTCAAAAGGACATTGCAATAGCGGTTGATCCGTATCCAAACAGGACCACAACCCCCTTGATCGGAAAAGTCTCATCATATGAGCTTTCTAGAGGTGATAGTTCTGGGATGTAAGAAGCTCAACTGAAGAATCTGCCATGGGCACCCGTACCTGAACCTGGACTTGCTCTTGATTTTTTTAATTAAGTGATCTTTCAAACTAGACAGAAGATGCAGAAGGGGTTTTTCTATTTGTTTTGAGTTTAGGTGTTCTGATTTTCTGAAGTAAATTACAAAAAATAGTAAAAAATAACACCCCCCACAATATGTAAAACAAAAACCCAATACAATCTGATAGTCAGAAAATAAGACAAGAGCAAAGAAAATGCGACAGACACTATCTTGTATACCAAGTGATTTTTCTAGAAAAAATAACTCCAAATCTGAGAAGAACTTTCCGACGCCTATTCGTTTTCCGAAAATAGAGTTCGTTTGCCCAATTTATGGCTCCCGGAGTGCAGAAAAGAGCACTGACTTGGACGACAAAAAAATAGGTACCAAACAAAAAAATCAGCAAATCTCACCACTAGATCTGAGTAGGGCTCGAAAAGAGCTTTCCGATGCCTATTCGTTTTCGAAAATCCAACTCTATTTGCCCAAGTTATGACAAAAAGAAAAAAAAACCCTCTTGTAGGGCATAAAGAGGGTTAAAAAAAAAAAATCTCGAAAAACGTGCTTGTAAGGGCCAAACTCAAAACAAAATTTCCAGAGCTAAATTTGTCCAAATTGGACAAATTTTATATGAAAACGGGGGTTTTGCGGTGTTTAGAGCTCAATGGTGAGATCCTTTTGAGCTCAAAATGCACAAAAACAAAAAAGATACCCCAGATCCAAACTAAAAACTCTGAAAAAGAACTGAAACCCTTGCCTCTAGAGAAAATCTTCTGAAAAGAAATCAGGAACAAGCAGCAGTAGATGATGGCTCTAATACCATGAAGAAGTTGAGAAAGTACAACTTCTGAGATCCCAAGAGCATCTGCAAGAAAAATACCTGTCACAAGAGAAGATTGGAGACATAACACAAAAAAGGCTCTGAAGAAAAGATTATCATTTCAGAGAGGGAATTGAAAAAGAAAAGTTACAATACAATCCTTATGACATGAGAATAGAAACCCTAAAGATGTACAACCCTAAAGAAACCCTAAAGGGATAAAAAGTATTTAATAATTAGAACAATTATTAAATACCTACAATATTATTAAATGCCTAAGTTTAGCTTAAGCATAGAGTATAATAGACTAATAATTAAATAAATAATTATTAGCTAATACAAGATAACTCTAACAGTTTCTTTGCTTTCTCTAGATCTACCTTTAGAGATGTTACTTCTTGCTTTACCTTTTCACACTCTTCTAACTTGTATTTCATCATCTTGTTTTAGTGTTCTTTGGTCTTCTCGCTCTCCTCATTTTTTACCTTTAGATCTGTAATAGTGTTGTTTGCTTGCTTTAGCTCCTCATTGACTTCTTTATGCCTTATTCTAAACTTCTGGATCTTCTCTCTCAGTTTCTCAATGCATTCATTAGCTAGCTTGACATTTTCTTTTAGATCTTTATTTTCAATTTCTATTGCTTCTATATCCTCAAGAGCATTTCTTACATCTTCACTTGAATCCATAAGTTCAACTTTATGGATCTCCTTCGAGTGGTTAAACTTTTCCAAAGGACTTGGCTTTGATACCAATTGTTGAATATCTGGAATACTGAGAGGGGAGGGGTGAATCAATATTCCCTTGAACTTATTAAAACTTCTAACTAACCAATCACATAGCAATTTAAATGCAACAAATGAAATTAACACAAAACACATAACATGGGATTTGTACATGGAAAACCCAAAATGGGAAAAACCACAGAGAGAGTGTTCTCTCAAGAATGATGCAATATGTAACCGGTTACATAGTACAAGTTGTGGCTCATTGTCGATTTGGGCTCACTTCCCAGATATATAAAGGCTCATTATCAGATAATGGAATATACAAGATTTGAATTGTTAGAGTTGCATCTGGCATATGCATAGGTTAAAGTTCCTTTAAAGCACACAATCTGTCTCATACATTCACTATATTTAATTCGTACAACGATGTTTACATTCACAGTATTTTTCGCATATACACATAGTACACAAAATAGTTGCTCTTCGACAACAATTACCTCTAATAAGCAACACAAATGACAATATATATCTCCATCGATCTGATTGACAAGTCGACTCAATCGAAAGGGTGAGACCGGACTGTCCATATGCTACAACGACTAAAATATCTCCATGTGGTGTCAGCTTCCAACTTCAAATAATTAAACTTCTTGTAGAACACGCTCCTAGCATATCTAAATAGGACATGACCTAAAAACATCTTGCAGAATCTATTCTCATTGCTTCTAGATGGGATCGGACCTAAAACATCTTCTAGTAAGAGTAAATTCCGAACCACGAAGTTGTTATGAAGCAAACATACATTCATAGCATGACAAGGAAACAACACATACTTGAAGCAAATTGCTAGACTAAATCACATTCATACATGTCATAACAAAAAACGCATTCATGACATCAATGACAACTATGACAATGAGCCAACACCTTCTTATCTTGAACTCATGATGTTTACTTAAGCCATCGGATAACTAAGTTCAACTAAAAATGGAATTGATAATCATTTTGGATTTAAACTTTAATTTAAATGTAATTTATTTTTTATTTGATACATAAATGATTATGAGGGTATAATATAAGGAGTACATATATACACATATGTATGTATATATATATATATATATATATATATATATATATACATGTGCAACATGTTAATATGGCACAAGTATATATACACACATACTTAAGTATATTTGTGTACCACATATAGTATACATTATAGTCATATAAGTATCATTAATCATACTATTAAATTTATTAATCAATTATTACTCATATATAATGGTTGAAGGCCATGCTCAAGAATATGTGAGAAACTATATTATATTGGTCATATTACTTATGTAAAAGTAAACACTTTATGCTAACCGTACTCTCTAAACAAGGTGGTAATAGACTATATTAATTCAACCACATTCTATATTGTGGAAGTGGTATTAAGCCAACCAAGTGGGAAATAGAATCCAAGGCTAAGGCAATGATAAAATAATAGATTTTTACATAAGTGACATCTTGAGAAGGAGGCACCAAATAATTATGTTAATCTATCAACTATCCAAGCCAATGCAAGAAGATTTTAATTAGCATGTGTATTAATAAGGGCTTGCCGCTACTATGCTATTATTTTGGAATTATTTAAAACTCACTATCATCAGTGAAAGAATCCTTTGCATTTGATTTGAAATTCATTGAAATGGAATTGGAACTCCTTGAAATAAAACACAATAGCTAGAATTGTTTTAAACTAGAGGGGAATACATAAAATGTTGAAGTTCATATGATATAGAAGGAGACTAAAGCCTTTTTTTGTCACACATAGAGGATATAATATGATATTTGGTTCTTCAATATTGATGGGAGCTAAGTGAATGATACAAACTACAAAAGAAAATAGAGACATAGTTGTGAAGAAGTTGGAAGTAGGTTTGGAAGAGCGAACCAACCAACCATGTTAGAAAAGCAGGCTTACTTACCAGGTTATGTACTATGAATTCATCTATTTGCTTTAGAAATTTGAAAGTAGATAACTAAATTGAATGGTTTTGAAAGAAGTTCTTTCATGAATAGAGGCAAATAGCTTCATTAAACTTGCATATCTCTTATTGTATTGTATGATAAAGAATAATTGAGAAAACTATAGCTTATAAGTTTAAATATAAAGGTTATAGCAGCAATATTTTTGTACTTTGTTGAGCCTTCTAAAAAAATGGCAGAGAGAATTAACAAAAGCAAACTACTATGATTAATTTATTTTTATTTTCTAAATGTTGCATCGAGTACATTTGTGTATTCAAAATTTCCTCAAAAAGAAGGAAACTTTATCATAGTAAATATTAGTTATCATCTCTTATGTTGAGTGAACAATTGAAGACTCTTTGGTAGCCTAAGAAATAAAATAGAGACATGCCTAGAAATCAAAACAAATGTCAGAATCAAGCATAAACTTACCTGAACCAGTTCATATAGAAAGAAGTATAAATTATCTTAACAAGATTCTTGAATCATTTTTGAAATACAAAGGAGAGATCTAACACAGAGTTTCATGTTTGTTGTAAATAGGTATACAATTCTCGCATATTGTAAGTCATGGTATAATACACAAAACTTAAGATAATGATAGTGAAGTCCTTGATTAGAGACTCATACTCGTAATCATGAGGAGGTGGGTATGCAAACTCATGATCAGAAGTATGGAGCCAATAGTACATAACAACAAATAATCAAGTTAAGATAATATGAACTTATTGTGAATGGTAGATGATCATAATTCACATCACTACAAGTTTGCACCTAGAATGGTTAGAGTGGTATCCAAACTTAGAGCCTAACGAGTCTCTATTTTATTTCAGTATGCAGTTTGCATAAGAGACAACCTTAATGGATAGTAAGACTAAACCCCATATATTGGTTCTAGCAGAGTAGGGTGGTGAACACTGACTACACAGTTAATCATATTTGCAATTATGAAAACCATTGGCCAAGGTGATGTTGTGCTAAGCAAGTGTCTATCAGTTCACATGGTCCAGATGCACCACCTAGTCAGAGGTCATGCTAGTAAGGGGGTTCCTATGGTGTGTGACTGACTAGAGTTATGTAGGGTCAAAACACTGATCTTAGATGGCATTAGACCTATCAAAATTCTTACACCCTTGTGAAGAGAAAGGCCACTTTTAGTAGAAAGATATGCAAAAGATCGTTAGGTCTATAGTTGGGTGGTAGATCGCCCTGATGATACTTTCCCTCTGAGGGATACTAGAAATTATAAGGAAAATCAATTGTTGTATATTCTAAACTTCACTTGTACTTTTATAGATATGTTGTATTACATAGAGTAGTTCGTGATTTGTTTAAGCATTGTAATTCATACTTCAAAGAACATGTTAAATATTGTAAGAAGTAAGTTACATATTCTTTATTATGTTTAATGTAAAAAAAAATTAAATTCAATGTTTATAATTTGTAAGAATTTTGATGATAGTTTACATGTTATTTAGTTTCAGTATTTTAATATATTACATGGGAAAATTTAAAGGGGATGTAAGGCGAATCCCCTAGAAGGGCCATATGCTAAGAAAAGGGCTTTGGCCAAAAAGGGCGAAATCATTAATCCAACTCCACAAGTTTCAAGCACAATAATAAAACCAAAAAAGGTGAATGAAAGTTTCAGGTTGCCCATAGAAAGGGCAACATGGATCAAGAAATATACCTCAGCTGAGAGCCTAGAGGCAAGCCTTAGAAAATAACACACCAAGAAAAATGAACAATCTTGGGCTCAAGGATAGTAAACCAAATATTACGGAATCTATGACTCTAAACCATCTGAGAGAACTACAAATGCCACCATAGGTTGGTACGAAGAGAGCTAATGATACCCCAAATGAGGTTTGTAACTACAAAAAGAGGTATTGGAGAACCAACAACAATCTTTCCACCAAAGCTCCACAAAATGAATACCTAGCTTGTGTAGCATATTTAGAGGCAAAGCAGACATGACGATGTCAAGTGTCTATCGATCTAGTCAATTGAGCTAGAATTGGGTTTGCATATTTTCCCAAGAGAAAATATTCATAGTAGTTATAAAGAAAAGGTCTTGAGGAGTGCAGATACCATGATTGTGAAAGTGCAGAGCACGAACTCCATGCACATGAGCTAACGGAAGCCCGTGAAGTTGAATAAGAGGAGACCACCAAATATTGTGTTGGTTGAAAGAGAAACAATCTCTAAAACTAGACCCAGTCCTCCAGAGCCAGGGTTTAACAACTTCCCAAGCATGCCAGATGTCTTTGGCAATGAGGGTGCCTTCAATATGAACAACATCCTTCGTAATGAGAAGGGTTTGAAAGCCATTCTGCTTCCAAGAAGGTTTGTTAACAAAAACCTTGAAGAAACACAATGTTAGAGAAGGATTTTCAAAGCCTCATTGCTAGAAATGGCACAAATGATCCATTTAGTACATAAAGAAAGGCCTTTCTTCTGAGTGGATAGAAGCCCAAGTCCAACAGACTCACGTGGGAGACAATAGAACTCCCAAGCCACTTTGTGAAAATCATGGTGATCCACCAAAGAAGCCCATAAAAAATCTCAGAGAAGCTTTGTAAGCTTATTATAATAAGCTTTGGAAGGAGCCCAACACGATTAATGATAAACATGGGTGGCTGCAATAATATTAGAACATATCTAAAATTTCTCGACTAAAGAGAGAGGCTTGATGATCCAGTAAGCCTTTTTTTTCTCAATTTTGGCAACAACTGCATTCCAGAGGTCCACATGAGAGCCCTAGAAAGCAAAATAGATACCCAAAACTAAATATATTTCCCCATGACCAATCCACTTTCACCCATACTAGGGCAACTAATGAGGAGCCAAGGTAAAAGATTGTCGATAACACTAGGTTTTGTGTCATTGAATAGATGAACTAGAAGCTAAACATAAAGTGTTAGGATAGTGAAGAGCCTCTTTGACATTGTGCTCATCTTCAATGAGGGTGAGAAAAGTGTCATCCACAAAATGACCACTTGATAAGTTGTGAAGTTGACTAAGGCAAGAAGAGATCCTTGACCCGCCCAACAAAGATAGAGTTGGCAAAAAAATACCCAAAGTGTTCAACGATGAGAACATACAGGGAGGGAGTCAAAGGGAAACTCTAGCAAATAGATCTAAACAGACCAAAAGAAAAATATTGAAAACCATTGATGGTGATGCAAGTAAAATCATCCCCAAATAGTAACTTAACAAACTAGATGAATCTGGGACCAAAACCAAGAGCTCCCAATATGGCAAGAATGAAGGGCCATTCTATCTGATTATATGCTTTGGCAAAGTCAATCTTGACAAAAATGGCACTCTTCTTAGACTAACGGGCCCATTCCATACCTTCCCATACCCTATTGTGTGAGGAAAATGAGAAATCAACTAGAACAACACGAGACTAAGCAAGTGGGCAATGATGAGAGGGAAGAGTTGGTGCTCTTGTTTGATCATCTTTTTTTTTTCTGGATAAATATGAAGAGAGAATACCAATTCTCCAACCAAAAAAACAATTTGAAGCAACAAGAGGATACTAATGACCTTGATGAGTGGTTAGTTCATGAAGACAAATATGAGAATGAAGAACAACAAAAGGATAGTCTTTTTTTTTGGAGAATGGGAGGATTGATATACACAAGGTCACACATCAAAATGAACATGATGTCAAACAAGAACCTAGACTCCAAGGAGAAGATATTTATGTTTCTTCAAACCTTTAGGAAATCTTTCATGAAGTTAAAATGAGCCCTATGATGCAAAAAAAAGGAGGAGCTTAGTGAAGCTCTTTTCGCAATGAACTAGAGGACTTTTTATTATGGTTTGGAACCAAGATAAAACCTCCTAAATTGGAAAATCATGATAAGTATGAACATAAGTAGGGAATGGTCATGCATATAGACAGGTCACAAGAATCATATCATTTTGACCAAAAAGATGGTAGAGAAGCAAAGCACAAGCATAAGTTTATGACTAGTTATTTGAATTTTTTTTTTTTCATAAGGATATCCTATTAAGCACTAGCATAGTTGGAGACAAATATGACACAACATACTGTGCTTAATCTTAATTATAAAGTTGATCATTAGGAAGGCAGAAGTAAGCATGCCTATCTATTTCAAGGAAGTCGTATTTACAATTAATTTAAATTTGGTAGGTATGTTTTTTTCATCCTTAAATAAGCATTTCAACAACTAATTTAGAGTATATCCTCTCTCCATATCTAATTAGTTGTCAATAAGAATGGGAAACATCCTAATTTGGTCAGAAAAAAAAAAGCATTTGCTTTGACAACAATCAATGGATTTGTTCTAGTATTTTTTCTCAAGTTGTTCAGTTTAACTTAACTTAGGTTTGTTCTCTCTTTCCTTTTCCTCCAAGTGTAGTCTGCACTTTTTTAATTCTAAGGCATCATTTTATTTGCTTGTAATCCCTCACGAATCTATTTCTAGTTTTATGTTTAGTGGGTAAATAACTCTGGGAGGTCATGATCATTGTTATCATTTAATGTCCCTATTGCATTGTACATTGATGAGAATCAATCTGAGAGATCTAAAAGATCCATTCATGCTCAAAATGCACCTTTAGTTATTATATTTCTTCTTCCTTCCATGTTTTATTCATTTGCCCAAGTTAAAAAATTTAAAATTGATGTTATGTGCAAGTTGTTGGAGTTTAAAATTTTAGGTATATCCATCCTTGCATGCTTTTCCCATCGCTCCTTAAACTCCACCTAGAAGCCTTGTGTGGCGTTTCTCTTTCTCTCCTAACATTTCTTTGCATTGTCGATCCTCAAATTCTAAAAAATTTCAAAATCCTAAGTCCTTTACTCATTAAAATTTTGAACTTCCTCATCCATCCATCGCTTAATAGAAGTGATTTTTTTAGTGGCTAATATTTGCCAATTGGCTAATAATTGAGATTTGGGAATCCAAATTTGGCTAATAATTCAAGATTTAAGGCAACCTAAATTGCCACATTTTTACCAAATTTTATTTCAGTGTTATTTAAATCACCAAATAAATTATATTATTAAAAAATTAGATGAAAGATTTGCCAAAATATTCAATACATGATTAAATTAGATTCACCTAAATTTTATGTTATTGTAGAAGTCTAAATTAATTCGCTAGTAGTATATCATATTTATTAATTACTTTATAACCATATCATTGATCTTTAGTTGTCACCATTATTTTTAAATGTAATCTAACAATCCTCATTGTATTTTATGAGGTAAACATTTGTGTGAGGGAAAATAGTGCTCGAATGTAGAAGTTTGAAATACCTGTGATCACAACCAAGCAAACACAATTAGCTCAAACACCTCAAGATTGGGATGTTAGAAAGAAATGAACAAAGTATAATTGACATAAAATAAATGATATGAAAACTCTATTCAACTCCTTGATTTGATTATCCCACGGTAAGATGTGTGTTCATTGATGCAATCGTTGCTCGATATTGCTCCATGATGTGTGATTATGCTAATTGGATTCAAGATGTGAGGATTGGATGAGGGGATATGAGGATGAAATTTGGCATTATGACAATATAGATGTGCTAATAATAGATGGAATTCTACATTATGATGATGTGATTGTATGAAGGTGGATGATTTTCTTAAAAAAGAGGGGGGATTAAATAGAAGTTGGAAGGAGAGGAGGGTATTGGGAAAATGCAACACTTGTCCTCAAGGAGGACAAGTGGCAATCCTAACCTGATGCCATGTGGAATAAAATTTCACACTTGTCCTCGAAGGGGACAAGTGGCTCAACAAGGGAGGACATGTGTCCCTTAGAGGGACAAGTGTCAAGAAGGGGCTTGACATGTGTCCTCAAGGACACATGTCCATTTTGGGAGGAAGCCACCCAAAATAGGTTCAAACTTCCTAATATTAAGGAAATTAAGGAATCATGAGTGTGCACACACATGTGAGGGGAGATTAGGATAGGATAGGATAAGGTTAGTTTGGGAGGATAGAGTTGGTTAGAACCCAAAGGTTAGATTGAAGGTTAGGTTAGAAGGAGGGTTAGTTAGGTGGTTAGAAGTTAGGAGACATGTGACTTAAATTGGATGATTTGAATTAAATTAATAGGAGACACATGACTTAAATGGGATTAATTAAATTAATTCAAATAAGGGGATGAAAAGGGAGAATTAATTAATTAGATTAATTAATTCAAAGAATTGGAAAGGGGGAATTAATTAATTTGAGAGATTGGAAAGGGGGAATTAATTAATTGGATTAATTAATTCAAGGGATTGGAAATGAGGAATTAATTAATTAGATTAATTAATTCAAGGGATTGGAAGAAAATGGGAGGATTAATTAATTAATTGGCTATGGGGCATGGCTTCATTAATTAAATTAATTTATCCAACATGATACTTGATTATAATTGAATAATATGAATTATTCAACTAATACAAGCAACTTAGGATATTTGATCTTATTGAATTAATCAGTCAAATTTAAGTGTCTATAATATTAACCTATTTTATTTGTAATGCTTGTCGGGGCTGAAATTTCTTTTGGATTGTTGATCTCAATGAAAAAAAATGGTCTTGAAGAATATTTTGGCCCCATTAGAATTACAAAATATAGGTACACTTATCTAATAGAATATAGTGAGATTTGTTAAATTATAAATTAAATTAATGGTAGCAACTAAATATTAGAGTGTCTACCCCTTAACCCATCAATGATTTCCATCTTTAGGCCAATAATTTTTTATAAGAATTTTTTTTATATATTAAAGGAAGGATTCACCATATTGATTAGTGCATTTTTTTATTATCTAAGATTTGTCAATATTTTCTACAAACAAATTGTGATTTAAATTTTTTTCTAATAAAAAATAATATTATTTTTTAAAAATGAAGAAATTTTTCAATAGAAATTAATATTTGTTCCAAGAAAATGAAAGGTTTACCAAGATTTTATAAGGTTTTTTGAGGTGGGGTTCCTTAAAGTTATTCTTGCTTAGTACTTGTTTCCCTGATTTCCTAATTCTTTCATCCTTAGCTTGTCAAACTTTTTCATCCCTTTCGCTCTATTAGACTTTTCATCCTATTCATGCCTTCTCTAAAATTTATTCCCAAATATTTTTCTTGGTCTAATTCCAATTTTTTTCAATTTCATTCAAAATTTTGACCTTTCTCATCCCTTCATTCCTTTTCATCCACACTTTAAAGTGTTAAAATCCACCTTTACTTTAATAACATCATCTCAACATCTTCTATTGAATAACATCATTCTAACATCATCTATCAAAAGCAATTCTCATTCCATTCTTTTGTCATGTTGACATCATCATTAATTTTGAAGTTTTGAGATTTCACTTGCCTTCCTACCATCCTTTCCTCCCTCAATACCTTGAAAGTCCACCTCATTCCCTTTATTGGTATCGTGTTGAAATCATGCTCACATTTTCATTCACTAACACCATTACCATTTTAGAATTTCAAAGGGTCTCATCCCCCTTTCCATGATAGGCAATTCAACTAAATCCTGACAACTTGATGGTTTGCCAATATAAAGAGTGATAAAGTTGTATGTCAAGGCCTCAAAGGTTTTAGTGCTTCTCTCATTAGGTTGTTAGTTTTATGGGTAAGTGATTCCCTAACTTGAATCGATAGCAATAAGGCTATTCTAGAGGATACATTTTCTTCCACCTACCACTTTAAAACACTATCAATGTTCTTGCAATGCCTACAACTATTAGATTTTAATATGATGGTAGCCAAACATCAATTTCAATACATTTTAGTATCTATCCAAGGAGAAAAGTTACACCCATACTTCCACTTAATTTTGTGGTCATCTCTTCTTTAAAACACCATTCTATAGGTTGTTGGCAATACAAAGGAATTGATTATGTGTTGCATTGATGGTTTGTCATTGATGTCAACACTAGTTGTTATGGTTGTTTATCGGGTTCCGGTAGAAGGAGTGGATTGGGAAGATTATCATTTGATTGTCACTGGTATGATCTGAATGATGGAATAAGTTTGTATGAATGGTTTGTATGCTTCTGAAGTATGTTTCAATCAGTTTGTATTGACTTGTTGATCAGATGCTATCTTATGTTCTAGTAAGTCTGTTTTGTAGGTTTGGTAAGGGTTTCACCGGTAGAGTTTTATTGAAGATCTTTGATATAATGCATAAGTGGTGTTGGTATAGCTTCTAGAAGGGATTCAGGATGCTAATGGTGATTGTGTTCGTGCCTTGATAGATTGGTGTCATTTCTTTGGCGTGTGTGGATCTAATTTAGGTCTGGTGCTATCTAGATTATGGACCGATTTCATGAAACGTGTTGGTGGATCCTTCTGATGCACTTCTAAGATGTTTTATTGATTGGATGATGTTTGTTTGGCCTTAGGCTGACATGTTTTATGATTTTATTTCAGGATTATGTAATGGATCTATTGAATTATCATTTGGGTGGCCGACCTAATTGGTTAGGTCCTGGGTTGGTATAAAAGTTATGTAAGATCTCATTGTAGATCATATATGTGTAGGCAAGGAGCACATAATGTAACAATCATTTTGTGCATAAGATTTTGTCGATCATAGGTGATCAAGTTGGGTTTATGTAAGACATTTTAGACCTTCGGTATTAAGCTTAACCTGAACTGTAATCTGGCATGTTTGATGCTATCATAGGCAGTTCTTCTTCTTGGATTATTATCCAAATATTTTGAGGTGGTTAACCTCTTTTGTAGTCAGTGAGACTCCATTGTGATGAGCAGTGCGCTCTAGGAGTGTGCCTTCTTGCATGTGCAGGCCCCTTATTATAATATTTATTCATCTGATCAGTGGATAGATATTGTGGGTCTCCAATCCCACCGTGGTTTTTCGTCTTTGAGGTTTTCCACGTATAAATCTATGGTGTTCATCTTTGTGGTTACACTGTTGCTTATTGTTATATGTTTTTTATGTTTACCGGTTGTTGAGTTGTTGTATTAATAAGGTTAAATTTCTCCATTCTGGTAGAACACTGATTTACCCCCCCCCCTCTCAATGTTCTTGGATTCCAACAATTAGCATCAGAGCCTGGTCCTCTTTTGGAGAAGTCTAACCACTTGAGGAAGATCTTGAAACCAGAATCCATGGAGATGTGTTTGAGGTAGCAGCTTGAAGATTCTCTTGAAGATTTGGAAGCTGAAAATTTTAAG
This sequence comes from Cryptomeria japonica, assembly GCF_030272615.1. Classification (NCBI taxonomy): domain Eukaryota; kingdom Viridiplantae; phylum Streptophyta; class Pinopsida; order Cupressales; family Cupressaceae; genus Cryptomeria; species Cryptomeria japonica. Next base: position 626,744,411 of record NC_081408.1, on the reverse strand, counting down.
AACATAAAGCTGGAAGATGAAATTAGATCTGCAAAAGAATTCATTATCAGCCTACAAGAAAATCTATCTAATGCTAAATCTAAAAGGAAGGAACTTATGTAAAATTAGGATGATGAAGAGAAGGATGCCCTTAAGGAACAATGTCTGAAACTGAGTCAAGAAAATGGTGTGATGAAGAATGAAATACAAGCCCTAACTATGAGGATGTGCAAGGAGATTGAAGATCGGAAGAAGAATGAAAAAAATCTTGCTGTATCTTTCAAAGACAGATCTGTGGAATGCATTAGGTTGGCACATGAGAATGATATGTTGAAAACTGAATTGGTGCAATCATGAAACAATGAGCAAGAGTTGGAAAGAATGGTGACAATCCTAAGAGGAGATCTGGATGCTGCAAATGAATACAATGATAAGTTCAAGGTTAGTTTTGCTAAACTTGATGAGCTATTGAAGGATCAAAGGAACAAGGGAGACACTAGAGGACTTGGATTTGAACAAGGTTAGAGCTTCGGGACCGCAAATGAAGATCAGACATTCGGTATGTAGAGTAATCAAAAGGTCAACTAGAATCAGAGGTCACCAGTAAGGCAACCCAATGCACATAAATTCAATGGTAGATGTTTTGTTTGCAATAAATTTGGTCATATGGCAAGACATTGTATAAATAGAGCTGTTCCTGGTCAATGTTCAAATTGTAAAAGGTATGGTCATAAGGCAGAAGATTGTAGAAAAAATGTAAAATGTCATGCATGTGGAAATTCTGGACATATGGATAATTAATGTAGGTCAAGGAATGGTCAAGATTACAGTAAGGAAATTCAAAAGAATAATATCACTTGTTATGCATGCAACAAAGTAGGACATATTGCTAAATTTTGCAGAAGCAAGAACCTACCAACAGGAAGTGATAAATCTGATGAAAAAGGAAAGAAGAAGGTTGATGACATTCAGAAGAAGCATGAGAAGAAGTGGGTTATGAATTCTAAGGCTCAAACAATAAAATCAATTGCCCCATATGTTCATTTGGCTTAAGGATATACCTTGATTACTCAACCAATAGAACAGAATGTTCTTGCACCGGCAGGAAACTCATCCGGTAACTAAGGCATTCACCTTAAGGGGAGGCAAATTGATGACAAATCTTGAATTTTGTCTGGTAGTGGTCTGAAAGCCTATTTTAGATCTTTGGAGAAGTCAGTTTGAAGGTTAAACGATGAAGATTTGTTGAATCTTGGATCTGGTTTGGTTTAACGGTAAGTCACTTTATGAATTATGGTTTGGTCATTCCCCTACTCTTAAGTATTACAGAATCTTTAGAAGTAAGTGTTACATCAAAAGAGATGATTTCATTGGAAGTTTGATCCTAGAGGTGATGAAGGGATATTTCTTGGTTATACAACTAAAAGAAAAGCATATAGATGTTATAACAAATGACTGCAGAGAATTGTGAAGATTGTTAATCAAAATTTATAAATGAGAACCGGAAGTGGAGATGATCATAATTGAACCGATAGCACCTGTACCAGAATAGAATGTTGAACCAATTACCCCAACAACATTAGAAAGTTCAACAGTAACTGAAGATCAGAGCAGAGAAATAGAAAATCAGAAGACTCCTAGGTATGTAAGGTTGAATCATTCAAAAGATCAGATAATTGGACAAGAAGATGGTTGGCAGCTGATGAGGTATGTTTAATTTCTCAAGTTGAACCAGGATCAGTAATTGAAGCTTGTAAAGATAAATGTTGGATGTAAGATTTGGAAGATGAATTGGATTAGTTAGAAAAGGACAATACATAGGATTGGATGTTTTGGAACAAGGCTTGATTGGTTTGCAAAGGATACTCTTAGAACGAAGGAATTGATTATGTTGAATCCTTGCTCTGGTACTTAGGATTTTTAGAAACTTGTTTCAAGGATCAACAAGAACCAGTCATGTACTTCTGAAGCTGAGTATGTTGCTACTAATTGCACTCTAGCTCTATGGATGAAGCAAATGTTGAAGGATATAAGGGTAGATTGCAATGAACTGGTAGTTATTCACTATGATAGCTTTGCAGCTATTGACATATCAAAGAATCTGGTATTTCACTCCAAGTCTAAGCGTATTTCTATCAAGTATAATTTTCTGATGGAGAAGAAAATGAAGCCAGATTGGTTTGAGGAATCATTTGAGTACTTCAAAGATAGACTGGGAGTTTCTACCCCTCTAGTAGAGACTTGAGTGATGTTGATTGGCATCAGTTTGGTATGCATTTACAGAGGTTCTATTCATTCTGGATTGATGAGTTGGCGCTACTACTTAGGGGGAGTAGTCACTTGTGTGGTTCAGAGGCTCTATGTTTTTTCTTTGGTGTTTATGTTAGATTTCTGGCATTGATGTCAAAGGAGGAGATATATATATGTGAAAAAAAAGCTTAACGAGATATCAGTCTAAGGGAGAGATTGTTGGCACAAGGAGGAGAAACAAAATTTCAGATTGGTTGTATCCCATTGGGGGAGTTTGGTTCAGGTCTATGGATGGTTAATTGGTACAAAGATATTTGGTTCAGAGCTTCATTGCTATATTATTTTGTTGGAGATTGTTGGTTGTCTTCCATAGGGGGAGACTTGTTTGGCATTTCTTGGCACTTGGATGTTTTTCACATCTAGTGTTTCCATAAATACCAAAGGGGGAGATTGTTGGCAATATGAAGGAATTGATTATATGTTGCATTGATGTTTTGTCATTGATGTCAACACTAGTTGTTATGGTTGTTTACCGACTTCTGATAAAAGGATTGGATTGGGAAGATTATCAATAGATTGTCACCGGTATGATCTGAATGATGTAATAAGTTTGTATGAATGGTTCGTATGCTTTTGCAGTATGTTTCAGTCAGTTGGTACTGACTTGATGATTGGATGCTATCTTATGTTCTAGTAAGCCTGCTTTGTAGGTCTGGTAAGGGTTTCACCGACAAAGCTTTATTGAAGATCTTTGATATAATGCATAAGTCATGTTGGTGAAGCTTCTAGAAGGGATTCGGGATGCTAATGGTGATTGTGTTCATGCTTTGAAAGATTGGTGTCATTGCCTTGGCGAGTGTGGATCTAATTTAGGTCAGGTGCTATCTAGGTTATGGACTAGTTTCATGAAACGTGTTGGTGGATCCTTCTGATGCACTTCCAGGATGTTTTATTGATTGGATGATGTTTGTTTGGCCTTAGGCATACATGTTTTATGATTTTATTTCAAGATTATGCAATGGATCTATTGAATTATCATTTGGGTGGCCGACCTAATTGGTTAGGTCCTGGGGTGGTATAAAGTTATGTAAGAACTCATTGTAGATCATATATGTGTAGGCAAGGAGAGAATAATGTAACAATAATTTTGTGCATAGGATTTGGTCGATCATAGGTGATCAAATTGGGTTTATGTAAGAGGTTTTAGATCTCCAGTATTGAGCTTAACCTGAATTGTAATCTGGCATGTTTGATGCTATCATAGGCAGTTCTTCTTTTTGGATTGTTGTCCAAATATTTTGAGTTGGTTAACCTCTTTTGTAGTCAGTGAGACTCCATTGTGATGAGCAGTGTGCTCTAGGCAGTGCGCCTTCCTGCATGTGCAGGCTCCTTATTGTAATATTTATTCATCTGATCAGTGGATAGATATTGTGGGTCTCCAATCCCATCATGTTTTTTCCTCTTTGAGGTCTTCCATGTATAAATATATGGTGTTATGGTGTTCATCTTTGTGGTTGTGCTATTGCTTATTGTTATATACTTTTATGTTTACCAGTTGTTGAGTTGTTGTATTAATAAGGTTAAATTTCTCCATTCCGGTAGAACACTGATTCACTCCCCCCCCGCCTCTCAGTGTTCTTGGATTCCAACATATGTTGTATTATTCAATAGACTTATTGGGTGAATTTGATCTTCTAACTAGTCATTAATAAGACATGTTTTGCGCACTTTTAATTATATCATTTTACATATGTTTTCATTTTGTTGGTTGAGGTTGTGTTTATTGTTTATCTTTTGTTTGACATGTTTTGTTTAGTTTTGGTACCTCTTCCAAAATAAAAAGGCTTACCAAACTCATTTTGTAGGGGTTTTTCCTTTAGTTTCTCCACCAAAGACTTCCATCCTTTATAACTCCTCTGCTATAAATATGCTCCATTCCTTTAAATAAATAAAATTACCTTATTTTTTATATCTTCCCAGTTACTACATGTGTTGTTTAATTTTATCTTACCTTCATACCTAAATGATTCTTTTTTACACATGGATGTTGTGTATAAATTATTTAAGGGATTAGCTATGGATTTTATTCCTTCTAGTATCTACCAAATCACTTACCTTCATGCCTATATGTAGGAGTTCTTAAATGGAGACTTATGTGAGTCTAGGTGATTTTTTTGGTCTTATGTGCTATTATGGGTAAGGAATTGTAGCATTCTAAATTGTACCCCCTTACAATATAGTCCATATTTTGGGCCCTCATCTTAGTGTGTGTCTCTTGATGCCTGATTAAGTCCTAATTATGCCCTCATCATGCACATATGGCTTCATTTTCATCTCATGCATTGCATGGCCCCTTAGTTAGAGCCCAATATAGGGTAAGACCAAGGTGTGGTGCTCTGGTCCTCATTGGGACCACCACGCCATGCTCTGGTCCTCCTTAATTGGGCCCTATCTTGGCCCCCTCTTGCATTCTCAAATTTGGGCTGGAAATCCCTCCTCATCTTAGCCTATGTCAGAATATTAATACATTTTTTGATGGGCATGTATATAAGGATTTTTTCCCCTCTCATTTTGATATACACAAGATACATTAATAAGGAGATCATGATACAAGGGTGAAATTATAATCATCAATCATTTCTAGAGGTCTTCAAGGCTGCATTCTTCATTCATCAATTGTGGAGCAATATCACATCTTTTATTTGAAAGCATGTGTGTGTGATTAGGGTTTTGTCATGTTCATGCCATTTCATACAACATATGTGATTACATTCAAGAAGCAAAGCATCATTATCAGTCATTGCAGATCTGAGGTATATCTTTCCATTATTTATTTTAGTATTTACAATACTTCAATCAAAGTTAATTCCTTAATTGGGGTTTGACTTAGGCAAACCCCTATTCCCAACCTATTTCCCTTTCTTTGTATACACGAAACAAGTACGAAGATGCGATCTTCAGAATCAACATTATTTGCAGAGACAAATCAACCCCTTTTCGTGTGTAAAAAGTTAGGAGGACCGGAGCGATGGACGCTCCGATCCTGACATTTTTGGAGCTTTTTCAAGGATTAGGCTCGAATCTTCTTATACTGCTCAGATCTAGGTGTGTGCCTCAATTTGACGACTGTAACTCATTGTTTCTGTATTTTTACCTTCATTTTAAACACCTTTCCCTAATTTCAACAATTCAACTCACAAAAGAGGCAACCAAATTCACCCCTTTGAATCCAATCAGTATTTCAATCCTTATCATTACTGGTTTGTGACTAAATCTATTAGATTCATCCATCTTTTGAATGTAATGGTAAAATTAGTGGTTTTTACCCCTCTATGGTGGAAACCCTAACTTTCCACCCATTACAGGAATAAACTTTTATAAATCATGGTGCATCACCTTATTTTATTTTTTTGCAATCCTTGTATCCCTTTTCCCTAGTAGAATAGTAGTATATGAATAGTTGTATCTTTAATTTGTATTGCTTTGGTTTAACACATGCATCTATATTTTAGTAAAGGGACTAACCTTCTCTAGAGGTTTGATCTCTTTCACATGATACCACAACTTGAGACCATTCTTGTTGTATCACTAGAACTATTGAACTATATTTAGCAAAGGGTCCAAATTTTAGGAGACAATAATTTCATTACAATAAAAATTTGGTTTTGTTGATATTGTATAAAATATTTTGCTTTCCTCTTTGCTATCCATGACTTCATTGCCTAGTGGGGTAGAAATTGGTTCACATTGGTTAAAGACCACATAATTTTATTAAAATAATAGCTCTATTTGGTTGGTTGTAGGGATCTAGATTAGGTTATTATATATGATGTTCATGATTTAGTATTGCAAACTAGAGACAAATCTTAAGATAATTAAACTTGTTAGATCATTAGAGAATTTCAAAATGCATTACAACATTGTCATATGTAAGATATAAAACATTTAACTATCATCAGGGATAATAATAAAGTTGGCATCTATAGGTGCATGTGCAAGGTTTGTTATCAACTATATAGAGCTCGTACATAGCTAGTTGATCTTGACCTAGTGAAAACTATGGGGATAAAGTGTACATTTGGGTATAGTTGTTTATTACAATCATCTTATATTACAATTAATTTTAACAGTTATTAATATAAACCTCTCAGAATACCCTTGTGACCTCAAGTTGAGCCCTCAGTGTAGGAGAGATTACCCACTCTCAAAGTAGGCCTTTAATAATCTAAAATCTATTGATGAACTTTTTCTTTTTTTTCTTTTTGATGACATTGTTGGCATTTGGTCAACTGGTAATGTAATGTGTGTTTGCTTGATGCAACCGGTATATGTTTGTCTTGCATAGAGATTAGATTTATGTATGATGATTATTTTGTATGTTGTCATTGATGGCAACTATGTTTCTTAAGTCATCTAAGTCCTACAGTTCAACCAGCTAGACTTAACCGATAAAGGAGAGATAGTTTTATCAGAACTGATAATTAGGACTTCAACCGGTACATGAAATCTATGAAGGATGAAGGAATGCGGTTTTGCAACAATGTTGATGACTAGCAGTTGAAGACAACTTCATGAGTGCATGAGAAGATTTGATCAGATGAATGAGATTTGATCAACAAGGCAGAGACCAAGAAACACAGTTAACCGGTAGCGATGAAAATCACCCAGATCAGTAAAACGACACATAATTGGATTTGTTATGTCGGTGGACGACATAACTAAGACATACAATGCAAGATTGTCTAGATGTATTGAACCTAGGGAATTATAATAAGGCTCTAGCTGACCTTATGATAAGTTTAATTGTGTGATGAGGTATGAAAGGATATATATATATACATGAGCTTTTTAGTGTGATAAGTAATGAGTGAATTTTGTATTTCTGATAATGCGAAGATTAGAGGAGTTGAGAGATGAAATCTCTATGATGTTGCAATATTCTGAAGTGGATCTTATCAGACACAAAAGGTGTTATACTAAGACCATTTGTATTTGTTGTCTTCTTAACAATTGCAACAAAAAAATCCTCTTACAAGGTCACTCCTAACAGGGTGCAGTCAAATCCTAACAATTCTGATCATTAAATCCTCTAACCAGGTGACACATAAGGTTGTGTTTGAAAATCCCAGTTACCTGGGTAGCTCCTAACAGGGGTGATCCTCACAGGCCTTTTTGTAATGCTCTTAACCGGGCTTAGACACTTCTAACAGGGTGTGCCCCTAACAGGGTGTTGTAGACCTTAACCGGTCAGATCTCTATACTGCAATTAGTGGATCTTGTGGGTACTTACTCTCACCGTGGTTTTTCCCATTTGGGTCTTCCACGTATAAAATCTTGTGTCATGTGGTTTATGATTTATGTGGTGATTGCATACTTGGTGTTATTTCTTAAATGTCTATTGAGTTTTAAGTTGGTGAAATTGATATTCAGATTTGTATTGTTTTTAATAGCACTAATTTAGCCCCCCTCTTAGTGCCTTATAAGTTCATCAATTGGTATCATAGCCCAACTTCCTTAAGGGTTAACCACTTGGAAGGGATCTCTAATCCTAAGGCAAATATGGGTGAAGGAATGAGCTATAGAGAGATGGCTAGAGAACTTGCTGAAAGCAAGGATGAGCTAGAAACCCTAAGAGGCAAATACAAGGCTTCACAAGAAAAAAGGAAAGAACTGACTAAGCAATTATTGGAGATCTCTGACACCAGCTCTTCAGATGAGGCAAACATTGATGCATAGGTTGAGGAAGTGGAGAAACTAAATGGTGAGAAACTTAACCTAAGGAAAGAACTTGAAGCCCTTACAATCCGTATGAGTCATGAACTTGAAGCTAGGAGGGCAGCTGAAGACCATATCAAAGAGAAAGACCATGAGATCTTTAAGATAGAGCATGATAATGCAATGTTGTATGAACACTGGCATGAGGAGAAAGAGGAGAAAGAAAAAATCAAAGAAGATCTTGATATGGAAATGTCTTTTAGAGAGACTCTTATGAAGCAAAATGAAGATCTTATTGAAGAGCTTATAGAAGCCAATGAGAAGCTTGCAAAATTCAACAAGAGTTCTACTATGTTGGATGAACAGATGCAATCTCAGAGGATGAAAGGTGATACATCTGGGTTAGGATACAATACATCTGAGAAGGGAGAACCTTTCGGTACCAAGAGCGACATGCATGAAGGTAAAACTGCTCCTAAGGATCAGAAGCCTACCGGTAAGAAAGCTTACAAACCTATTTGCTTTAATTGTCATAAACCAGGACATACTGCTAATTTTTGTAGAAGTATATCTTATGGTAAAATTTTTTATAGACCTCATACTAGATATGTGCCTAGGAGATTTGAAGGTTATTGTTATACATGCAACATGTATGGGCATATATCAGTTGAATGCAGATATGGAGAAAATAATCATGCACATCACATGAATCCAAGACCTATTGGTGACTGGAGAAGGAATTTCACTAATCGAAGGAACACAAATTGGCAAAGACCCTATATTAACCGGTCTAGTCCTTATGAGATGAAAAAGAGAGTCAATGTGACTTGTTCAATCTGCAACAATTCTGGACATGTAGCAATGAACTGCAAAAGAAGAACAGGTAGAGGCAAGTCGGGACCTTGGAGAACATCTGGAATGGCATGTTAATATTGCAACAAATCGGGACACATTGCCAAGTTTTGCAGAACAAAGAAGAACCAACTGGTGAATCATCCTGCAGACTGGAAAGGAAAGCAGAAGGTTGATATTGAAGAAACCAGAGTTGAGATGAATAAGAACTAGAAGAAGAAGAGTGATGAAAAACCATATGAGGAATCAGATTCTTCACCTAATTTGGAGAATCCCTCTCCAACAAACTAAGTTGTTTCTACAACTTGGGGTGAGCTTATTGTCAAATATTGATTTGAACCCCTGGATGATGTACTAAAAGTTAAATCTATATATTTTGATGCATTTTGATGTTTTGATGTGCTTTGGGATCACAACTGGTAAATATCATTGAGTTTTTGCTATTGATAATATGCTTTAGAGTTTGCTAAGGCATTTTAGCGTTTTGTCTGTAATAACCCACTTTACTTAACCCAATAAAATTTGACCACTTTTTTTGTTTTTGTTTACTTTAATCATTTGTGTTTGATTCAATCACATACTCTGGGCATCCATCCATTAGGATTAGGCATTCATCCATCCGGGATGAGCATCTAACCATACGGGTTAGGCATCTGTCCATATAGAGCAGAAGGTTTCATCTATCCAATACGAGATAGGCATCTACCCATACGGGGTAGGCATCTATCCAATTGGGATAGGAGGTGCTCTAGCCAGAGACTTAGACTCATCGGGACCATTCGGGTCTTGAGTCACTCACTAAGTACTACACTCTTCTAATAGGAGTGCATCAAGGTCGCCGTCCTTAGGAGAAATCAAAATAACATAATACAAGCTTGAATTCTGCCTCAAAATTTGGCTTAAAGCATTGGGAAGTCAAGCGAATCCATACAGGATTCTTTTCGAGTATGCATTGAATTACTTTTTCCTTTTTATTATACTTATTCTTCAATTTAGGATTCTTCTCAATCCTTCTTCTTACCAAAACCTAGACCCCATCCACGAATGCCTGAGTACTAGGGACAACTCCGTCCCAAGACTGCCTACATACCCGTTTCGGCCCGAGATCAAGGCATAAAGTATGTAGTTCTATTTTCTACTCTATGGTTTGATGTAAACTGATTAGTGGGTACACAACCCTTTCTAGGGTCAATGTCCCAGACAGTTTCTCTGCGGTTGCTACCCATGGTGGTAGCACTTAAGCAATGGCTCAAGATGGCCTATTGCTTGTGGCCTAAAACAACTAGATCCTAATACCTATCATAAGCGTCACCCTTGACCCAATTATCAATCGTCAACAATTCTTCAAGATTAAATCGATTTCATAAAAGCATTTCACTCAATCATCCCTATAGGGGCTTACTATGGTTTAACTCAGCGGATGAAAGATCATTTTAGGATTATCTTATTAGATTATCGATCCAAGGGGGATTACCCGCCCCTTGGATTTTAACTTCCAAGTGTCCCTTACTCCTCGATGATTTATAGGGACGATGCCATAGACGTCGTTGATGCAGCTTTATTAGGCGTTAAATGCAGTAGTTCAACACGACGACATTACCCATAAGCGTGACCCAGAGGCACCGTAAATACCGAACGCTGCTAGGTTTTGGTTTTCCGACTTCCTTTATTTAGTTTTCTAACTAAGAAGCTATGAAAAACATCATGCTTGAAAACAATTATGAATTGAACGTGTATAATTAGACATTACAAAGCTTAATTAATTGAAACAACTACTTGATGAACCACGTGGAATAAAAACCATAACTATATTAATTAATATTCAAAACTTGAAATATAACTTGCATATTAATAATTAAACGTGTGACTTGCATGAAGATGAAGAAAATGTAACTTTGTCATCAATAAATGCAAATAAAGTATAAGTAATTCGCATGAAGCAAGGATAGTGTAAGTTACATGCAAGTTTAAGCAATGTGTTTATTTCTACCATGAGAATAATCACTTATAGAGTCACTAGTTCAAAAATAGTAATCAGTTTAGACATTAGACAAATTTTGAACTAATCATAATGATATGAATTTAATTGTTTTTTAATGAGTCTAAAATGCCAACTAAGTAACCCAATAAATCTCAATTAGCTTGAAAGATTCCAATTATATAACTAAATTTACAATCACGAATTTACTATACCATGATCCTAATTATTTATAAATTTTCTAAGTTTAGTTTACTAACTTTAAAATTCATACTAAAGAAATTAATAATAATTCCTAATTTGCAAATTCTATATATATATATATATATATAAAAGAAAAATAATCTAAAAATAATCAAAAAATATATAAGCGAACTTGTTTTAAAAGTTAATGGGAAAGTTAATGGGGGGGTGGGGGTCACGGCTCCCATCACCCCTGCGGACCTGTAAGTGCAGGCCCGCAGGGATGAGGGGACACCGTGGGCCCCCCCACTCCCCCTGCGGCCACTGCTGTAACAGTGACCGCAAGGGAAGTGGAGGGTACCACTTCCTCAATGGTTATATTAACTGCCTCCCCCTGCATGCCACCCGATACTTATTCAAAATAAATTTCGAAGACCACTTTTTTTTAAATAATCACTTTGTAATATTTTATATATTCATTATCGTTTTGGTATAAATATAAATATATATATACAAAAAGAATATTATTATAAAAATGAGAATATGAATTTAATCATAGGGATGAAATAAAATAGAGAAATCTGTTTTAGCAATATACAGATATAAATTTTCACAGAGATTGGTAAATGCTTAATTTTTGATCTCACAGTGAACATATCCAACAATTTTGCCCTTATGTTGAGATAAAACTTCCTTTGAGAGATTTTCAGGAAAGAAAAAATATATTCACAGAGAGAGATTTCTGGAATAAATAAATAATAGAACAATAATGAGAAGATTTCATACTTGATATACTATTTCTCATAGTGAGATTCCTAAATACAAATGAGAAAAAAATTACTTAGAGAGATAGAAAAAAAATTGAGTTTTTCAAAAAAATAAATAGAGATGTTGAAAAGCATGATTTATCTTTTTTTTTTTTTTTGATTCAAGATCTTCTCTAGATTTCAAAGAAAAAACAGAAAAACAAAATCTGATTTCTTTCTTTTAAATACATCAAATAAATAGATTAACAATTAAAGAGAAATCTGCATTTGTATTTTAAAAGAAAAGAAATTTTTATCACTGCATTTCTTTAATGAAAAAAAAAAAAAGATTTCCTTTCTGTCTAACAATTAAGAAATGATTTCTTTCAAAAAGCTATATTCAACTAAAGAATTTTAGGAGGAGATATTTCCTTTTGAAAATAAAAAGAATTTACATAAGGAATTAACATATGCAAAGAGGGAACCTGGAGAAGCCTTTTGATGTTGAATCCTCTCCAAATCCTCAAGCCTAGCCTTCCTTGATCCTTCCTTGCAAGCTTGGAAAAAATTCTTCAAAACAACCTTAACTATTCTCTAAATGAAGATATGACTACTAAAAACAAACTTATTTGAGAAAACTTTCTTCAAAGAATAACCAACTCCCTTTTTTGAAAACTTGCATACAATATATAGGAAAAATCCCTTAATTCCACTATCTAGAGAAATTAATTAAGAATGAGATTCTTTTCCAATATTGGACCCATGCAAAATTGATTAATATCTTAGTGGGGGAGTTACATGCAAGGTATTGAAGATTCCTCTAGAAGCTTCTAAATCCTCCTACAACATGTGCCATAATTGGGAATAAAAAAAATAAAAATAAATAATGCCTTTTGAATTATATTCTCCAAGTGTGTATGTGGGTCCATTATTTATTCTTTTATAATATCCATTCAATTATTTTTAATAGCTCAACCAAAAACATAATAGAATTGTATCAAATCAAAAGTGATAAAGGAGGGTTGTGACATTGTCGGTATATGCATTTATTGTGGTTGTTAAAGTGCAAATAAATATAACTTTTTGAATTTCATTTATCACTTTGCATCTTGATAACTTTTGGTGAAGCGAGTAGAGGAGAGATAATTTTGTGCAAGCAACATTCAGATCATTTACCAGCATCTGAACGATCGAAGTAAAGTTTGATTTGGTGATCGAGTATTGAAAGTTTTTTAGGGTTGGAAACCCTAGTACCAAAGAAGAATAGGTATTTATTAGCGAATCTTACTCTTTGCTTCAAATTTTTGTATATTGTAATATGGATACTCCACATCTAGCTGATGTGACCGAGAGGACAAGATGTGAATACAAATGGCATCCATACAAGTCAGAGGAAACTAACCCTGTCGGTGCCCTATCCAGTGTAAAGAACAATGTTTTGGATGTAGAGGATGTAAGATCCTTTTATCACTGCAAACTTGAAGACTTGAGAGTTGCAGTTATTTATGAGCAATACAGATCTCTATGTAATGAATAGGGAAAATTGAAAGAACAGTTCAAGAGTGTAGCCGATAAAGGTTTTCATCATGCGATCAATTTCACTGATGATTTTGATGACGAGTTGGTGAGATTTGTTTTGAGTCATATCCATGATCAGTTTATGTGGTTGGACAAACCTCACAAAATCACCGAGGCAATCCATGTTGTAACTGGCTTCTGCTCAATCAGCGAAGTGTCATTGCTTAGGTCTATACCTAAGGATGATGTTGTGAAGTTAACTGGATCCAGATGGGATAAAAGAGCCATGACTGTAAATGATATTAACGATCTTGCTGTTAAATTGGAATCTATGGTGATTGGCTATAGAATCTTCTATCCAAGCATAATGAACAATATACTGATAATAGCTATTCACACTGCCTATTAGATGATTAAGGAGGATGTTGATTATGATCTCTGTGAAGAAATGAGAAGTCAATTAATGGAAAATTTGGAAGCAGCGAGGAAGGACAAGAAACTGAAATTCAAGTTTGGACAACTTATCATGGGCTTATTCTTTTATTTCCTAAACTTTTTCCCCGGTATTGGTGATGTACAATGGATAACCGGGACACCTACCCTATTGCAGATGAAGAACATCATTATGATGCTGAAAAATAAGTTTGATGATATTTCATGGGGATATTTTAAGAAATTTCAGAAGGAAATCATGCTAGAGAACACATATCGACAAAGGTAGTCAATCAATATGATGATTCTATCTATTTTATGGTTGACACAGACACATGCTTGATGGAAGTTGTTATTCCCAGGACCACATGGGTAATGCCCATGGGTTATGAGGTAGATAAAGATCTAATTATTGCTTATGTTGATCATTTGTTAGCTCAAGCGGTCGATACCACCGCTGAGAGGTTTGGAACCTACAAGGAGAAAATATTGAAAGTGCACTATGAAATACAGACACTGGTGATTGCAAAGAAAGTAAGAAAAGAGGTACATGCCTTTGTTGAGAAGGCCGAATTCACAAAAGAACAAATAGCTACAACAAGAGCCAAACATGAGGCTCAACAAGGTGGAACTTCCAGTGTACCAACCGATACCCCCACCAGTAAGACCAGAGTAGTCAAAGCAACTAAGAAGAAGAAAGCAAAAGAAACTAAGGTGAAGTCTGTTGAATCTCAAAGAGGGAAACCCTCTAAAACATAATTTCGAAGGAAAGGTAAAACTGTTGAACCTCTTGTTGTGCCTGCCCAACTGAAAAAGAGAAAGAAGGAGAAAGCTCACAAACCGGTGACAAATATTAAGGAAATAGAATCAAAAGACCAGAGCACTAAGGGCAAGTGCTAAGAACTACCTGAAAAGGTAAAGAAACTACAAAAATATTGACTCTAGAAGATTTTTTCACTAGAATGATTAGAATTATTAAGGAGTATGGTATTTACAAAGGTTTAAACATATTGTTTACTCATTTTTCTGAAAGTCAATGAAGGGAGATTGAAGATGTAGTCATCTCCAGTATAAACAAGTTTAGTAGATCCCTCATTGAAATACAAGGGCAAATTCCAGATTCCTTATATAATTTGATTGATGCTAGGTGGCAAGGGGCAATTAGCCTTGATAAAGAATTTATTGATTATACAATTAAACACTTGCAACCGGAAGCAACTAAAGAGGAAACTGAACAGATAAAGGTAAATTCAAAATCTCTATTTAGATCAAAGAAGATATTAACTATAATGTTGATAGGTGATACCGAATCAGTCCAAAAGGAGACTGAAATTTTCATAAAGAAATCTTTAAGTCTCATCCCTGAAGAAAAAGATGAAGAAGATGAGGATGATACACCTGTTAAGTTAAAGGGAGAAAATTTTCCCGAGGGTGTTAAGCCTACAGATTTTGAGCCAGATAATAAGTCCATTGATGACCCTGTTGATACTAATCTTATAGATATATCGGATGATGATGACACTGGTAATGTAGTTAATAATGACATAGATAATGTCGATAATACCAGAGATAATGTAAATGTAGTAGATATTGATGTACAAATGGATGATCCCCAAGAGCAACAACAAGATGTAAATAATGAAGGTGAGAAGGAAATTGATAAGAGCTCAAGTGAGCAACCGGTGAATGGAAAGTCTTCAGAGACTCAGACTGCACCAGTCAATGTAAGTGCAGATGCAAATGTAAATGTTGCTACTGAGGATAATCAGAATGATTTAGTTGTTAAGGTAGAGGAGGCACCGACTACTGAACAAAGTGTGAAAATGCAACCACCACTAGTAAAGGAACATCATGTTGAAAGTCAACTGCTACCAGTCACTACAACAACACAGAAGGAACAACCAGAGACAGAGAAAGAGAAACCTGAGAAGAAGTCAAAAGAGAAAAATGATGAAGAGAAGAAAACAAAGGAGAAGAAGAAAACCTTGATCGATGATGATGATGAGGACTTCGTGAGTATTAAAGGTCCAATAGACATGGACAATCTGAGTTCCTCTGAATTAATAGAGATTGCTAATTTTATGCAATCCCGAGCACAAAAGAAGCGGTTGAAAGAGCATAAACGAGAAGCAAAGACCATTCAAACTGTTGTTGAAATTTTATCAAGTCTCCTATCAGAGACTGATACAGATAATCTATCCACCCCTATTGCAAAGCTTGGACAGTTAGTTGTTGATGGAGGTGAACAACTAAAATCACTTGAAGAGGCATCTCATGCTTTAGCGGAAAGAGATTACAAGAAGAAAAGGGGAGAATAGTTAATGGTTGAGATAGATAAAGGCAAAGTGGCTCTAATGGTGAACAAAGATCTTTTGAAAACCGGAATAGTAACCAGAGGTGAAATTTTGGCCACTATATCTAAAGTATCATTATTTTGTTTCGACTTAAAGAAGAAGAGAGAAGATATAGAGAAGGAACTAGAAAGGATAAGTGATGCTTACATACTGGTACACGACTCCGCAATAAATTTTGGTTAATCAGTTGATGCCCTACAACACATATTAGAAATTCATGATTTTGAACAGGTGAAGCAGATAAGATCCTTGAAGGAGATGAAGAATCAGTTAATTCTGAAGGTTGAAATATTACATAGAGCATACAAGGAGTCTGAAGCAATCTTGGCTACCCTGGCGATGAGCACTGTTGATGCTATGGACAAATTTGCTGCATAGATTTTGACACATGTTGAAATCATTGAGACACTGCATGGGACAGCGACCTTAAGTAGTTAAAGGTTCATTTCAGTGATATTTTCTTGCGAATTGCATTGTAAAGACTTCAAAACTCTTATATATATCTATATATGCAGTTTTTGTTGACAAATTTTGATGTAATATATGTAATTTACTTTTCTATTTGGCATTGTTGTCAAAGGAGGAGAATTAATTTAAGAGTCAAAATTTTGTATGTACTATTAAGGGGGAGTAATGATTTCATTTTTGTAATGGCATGCAATTTCTAAGGGGGAGTGTATGTCATGAAGTCATTTTTGTTTTGCACACTTAGTTGACAAAATTTTCCTAATTGTTTCCATCAATGCCAAAGGGGGATATTGTTGGCATTTGGTCAACTAGAATGTAATGTGTGTTTGCTTGATGCAATCGGTATATGTTTGTTGTGCATAGAGGTTAGATTTATGTATGATGACTATTTTGTATGTTTTCGTTGATGGCAACTACATTTCTTAAGTCATCTAAGTCCTATAGTTCAACCGACTAGACTTAACCGGTAAAACAGAGACAGTTTTATCAGAACCGGTAATTAGGACTTCAACTGGTACATGAAATCTATGAAGGATGAAGGAATACGGTTTTGCAACAACGTTGATGACTAGCAATTGAAGATAACTTAATGACCGCTAAAGCAGATTTGATCAGATTAATGAGATTTGATCAGCAAGGCAGAGACCAAGAAACACAGTTAACCGGTAGCAATGAAAATCACTCAGATTGGTAAAACAACACATAATTGGATTTGTTATGTTGATGACCGACATAACTAAAATGTACAATGCAAGATTGTCTAGATGCATTGAACCTAGGGAATTGTAATAAGGTTCTAGGCGACCTTATGATAATTTTAATTGTGTGATGAAGTATGAAAGGATATATATACATGAGCTTGTTAGTGTGATAGGTGATGAGCGAATTTTGTATTTCTGATAGTGCGAAGATCAGAGGAGTTGAGAGATGAATTCTCTGTGATGTTGTAATATTCTGAAGTAGACCTTGTCAGACACAGAAGGTGTTATATTGAGATCATTTGTACTTGTTGTCTTCCTAACAGTTGCAACAAGAAAATCCTCTTACAAGGTCACTCCTAACAGGGTGCAGTCAGATCCTAACAGTTTTGATCATTAAATACTCTAACCAAGTGACACATTAGCTTGTGTTTTCAAATCCCAGTTACTTGGGTAGCTCCTAACATGGTTGGTCTTCACAGGCCTTTTTGTAATTCTCTTAACTAATCTTAGACACTTCTAACAGGGTGTGCCCCTAACCGGGTGTTGTAGACCTTAACTGATCAGATCTCTATACTGCAGTTAGTGGATCTTGTGGGTACTTACTCCCACCGTGGATTTTCCCATTTGGGTTTTCCACGTATAAACTCTTGTGTCATGTGGTTTATGCTTTTTGTGGTGATTGCATACTTGGTGTTATTTCTTACATGTCTATTGAGTTTTAAGTTGGTGAAATTGAAATTCAGATTTGTATTGTTTTTACTAGCACTAATTCACCTCCCCCCTCTCAGTACCTTATAAGTTCATCAAACACATCCCTGACCTTGGAGAAAGAATAAGTTCTAAGATTGTGGACACGTCGTCTTGGGACCTAATGTTTGGCATTATTTCTAGTGGAATAAATATTTTTGGTGTAAGTTGGAAGGAATGATATTGTTGGGTTGAACAAAATTGAATACTCTATTGGTGGGTTGGACCTAGAATCGATTTATTACCTTGGAGACTAAATTTTCTTCAAGTATTCTCTCTTTCATGTAGAGGTCATGATTTAATTCTCTAGAATAATTTTTTTTTACTATTATATCTTAGTAATTTTTGTGTTTCAAGAACACATATCAAGTCTACAATCATTAGTTATCAGGTACATAGGTTTTTCTTTCAAATTTTTTGGCATATCAACTTATAATACCTCTATTTTTTGTTTTGTTTTGTGTGGTGGTGTATGATCAATTATAGTTGATTGTTATGGTTTCAACACTCCTTTGGGTGTTCATTAAATTTATAACCCTGAGAAATGTATTGAACCAATTTCCTATCAATATTATAATGATTCTTATTTTTGCTATTCAAATAGCTCCACATCATACAAAAATTGCTACTAGATTTGTATGTATTAATACAACAAGGTAAGAAAAAAATAGTGTGCTTGCTATAACAAAAGAAGAAGGTGAAGATAAAATAAAATAATTGCATTCCAATGGCTACATTGATGTTATAAATTAATTTTCTTAGCTCTCTATCATTCCCTTGGATCTTATTTACAAGAGTTTAGATCTCTATTGGGTAAATTATAAAAGGCAAGACATAAAATCTAAGATATTCAATCAAATGCATAGGTTTGTATAAGGTGATAGAAATTCGGTTCCACTACCTTAATGGGAAAGGCCATTAAATTCCATGGGATAACCTTACATTAAGGGAAAGGAATTGAACTTGATTGATCCAATTAGATTAGGTTAATTCTTCCCTTGTTAGATTTGAAATTAAATTGTAATTAGGGTTGATTTCCAATGCTAGATCTAGGAAAAACAATGAGAAATTGACATAAAACAATAGTAACAAATGTTCTAGATATCATGCAAAGTTGTAAACTAATATCTGAGTAGGGAAAATGGATTAGAATATGTGATGGAAGATTCATGTTAAATTATCGAGACTAAGGGGTTCAAGTTGCTTTGGTCCTCTAAATATCGAGGGCCGACAAATTGAATATTTTTCAGATTAGGATGACACACAGAATCCATTGTCGGAAGGTCGTTAGGAAATCTTGGGACCAAGGTGAGCCTAGTGTCTTGGTCCTCTTCTTTTTGTGCCTTCAAAATATGAGTTTTATTGTCCTCATCTACACAAACTGATTCCTTTCTCGTAGCTCCTGAGGCAATTCACTACACACAAAACAAAGGAAATATGTTTGGTTGATGGGGGTTTGCCTTCGGTCAAATCCCAGATTAGGAATTAACTTTGAATTGAATTGATAATTGAAATAAAATTGAACTAGAATAAAATACTCTCCTTTCGAGAGATAAGCTAGATCTGATATGAAAATGCTTGAAGTTGATACCTTGATGAAGTTTGCTTGAATCCTCATGCAAAGGCTTAGGATGTAATATAGAACGTCTTCACAAAAGGGTGATAATGGATTCTTGAACATGTATGCTTGATCTTGACTTCATCTTCTCCTACAATGCTTGATGTTGACTTCATCTTCTCCTCCAATGCTTGATGAATACTTAAATTCTTTCTCTCGTAGACTGGAATTGATCTTTCTATAGTGTAATTGAGAGCTCACTTATGATTTCCTAGTTACCAGATGAGGGAGGTAGGCTTCCCTTTACACCTAATTGTGCATCAAATGTTTGAGTTTTTGGAGTAGGCCAACACAAAGCCAAATTTCTTGCCCACATGAAGTGGTCGTTGTGAGATCCTATTTTGGGCCTTCACTGGGAGGACCAAGGTGCCCAGTGAATCTTAGTCCTATCAATCAGGACTCAAAATGAGACAGTGGTTAAATTAGGAGATGAAAATGCAAATTTCAAGATGGTAGGAGCAACATTAAGGCATCCATTAAGCACCAAAGGCCAGGACACCAAGGTGAGGGCTAGGAGAGGATGAAATTGTATAAGGATATGTTATCCCCAATTTATACATTTGGAAAAATTGGGGTAACCCCACTAATTTTGACTCATTTGTGTTTCAAATTCTCTATTTGAGCATCTCCAAACAACTTTTTTATCTCATGCGTGGTTTTTTCTTTACAATTCTAAGTTATCTTCCCTTTTAAAGTTCTAGGTGCACATTGGGCCTCTTAACCTGATTTACACCATTTTGAACTCTAAGTGCAAATTGGGTTCATAGATCCGATGTACACCTCCTTTTATGCCTTCCCATTTTTGAACTCTAGGTGCAAGTTGAGATCGTAAACTCAAAATGCACCTTGTTTTTGATAAGTGCAAATCGGGTTTACAAACCCAACCTACACTTATTAATAGCACTTTAGTTTTTATTAATTCTCTTTTAACAAATTCGATTAAGAGTCTTTATTGTTTTGTTTTTATATATATTTCCTCTGCATTTTCTTTTTGGTTTACCTTTTTGAGCTAAGGCAAGTTTCTATAAGTGTGCTCCACCTTTGAATTCGCAGCTATCTCTCCATAACCGATAAGTTTTCATTTTTCATATCATTTTTTTCGGTTTTGGTTCTTTCCTTTTGAATATGCCATTTCTTTGATTCGATAGGGTTTTAAAAATCCCATTTCTTTTTATTTTATGGCTTTCAGATTTTATTCAAACCATTTCTTATGCTTTTCACTAGTGAATGGTGTATTCGAGTTGATGAACCCAAACCACACTATTGAAAGGTGGTATTCAGGTTTATCAACTCAAATACCCACCTTGTTCTTCCCCTCCTTTTGGTGATATTTTGTACTATACAACCATTATACCATGGTGTTGCTCGAGTCAATGAACCCAAGCAACACCTGAGCTCTAGCACTTTGCAATTTACACACAATCTTTGGTGGATTTTTGGTTTACGGGCTTGCACCCCACCTTGCCTCTCTACCAATGCATGGTGTGTGGCGGGCCCATAGGTCCACCCTACACCGTGAATCTAATGCGAAGTGTTGGGTGGACCTATAAGCCCACCCTACACCAATTTTGAGCCTTTGCATTTCTTGGTGTATGGCAGGCCTATGGGTCTACCCTATACTTCATTTTTCCCTCTTTGGTGTATGGCGGACCCATAGGTCTAACCTACACTATTTTTGCCTTATGCACTCACCAAGAGTAGTTTGGACCTATGGGTTTGCCCTACACTTGTAAAAAGCTTTTCCCAAGGTACAGTTTGGGTCCATAGGTTTGAACTACACCTAGCCTTTTTTACCAAGTGTAGTTCAGGCCTACGAACCTGAACTACAACTTTGAACTACACTTAGACACAAGTGTAATTCAGGCCTACAAACCTGAATTATACCAATTGCACACATGTAAATAGGGTTTGTTTTCCCAATTCACACCTATACTACCATGATGCAATGAGGGTTTTTATAACCCAAATGACACCAAATGCGACACATGCATGATCCTCTTTGGTTAAAAATGATCAAGATAATTAATGTTTGATCTTCTCAAGTGTTGATGATTTCTCTATCCTACAGTGTTATTCATGTACAGATGACACAACCATCTCCGAGGAAGAAGGTCATGAAGTAAAAAAAGAAAGATCTGCATCTGGTCTTCCCTCCTTCGTCAGTCTCATCTATCATGATCACATAATGGACACTGAAATAGGTCATGTTGACCTAGCAGAGTTTCTTAAAATAATAGAGAAACCACCCTCATTCTATAAGATGGAACCTACTATCAATAGTGGTATTCATTTAGTCTCAGCATTCCCCATGTCTTCTTAGGATCTTGAATTTGTCATGGTAGCTACAAATCATTTTGATCCTGTTAGTAGGAGTGTGAAGGACACTAGAACGATAAAAAGCTAATCAGACTTGATGAAGACTTCTTTGGCACTATCTTCAACTATCCTAACATTGATAAGTACTCTGATATTACCATGCGATCATCACAAGCCTACTATGACAGGAATTCATATAAGTGTAGGAAGAATATGAATGACAATT
The DNA here is from genome assembly GCF_030272615.1 of Cryptomeria japonica. NCBI lineage: Eukaryota > Viridiplantae > Streptophyta > Pinopsida > Cupressales > Cupressaceae > Cryptomeria > Cryptomeria japonica. The sequence continues at coordinate 626,722,328 of NC_081408.1, read as the reverse complement.
GGTTGAAGACCTCGAGACCTAGAATTGGCCAAAGAGCTTTCCTAGAAGTGATCTTATTGAAGAGGTCAATGATTTGGTTACTCTCTTGAGAAGGGTGAAAGGAATCCTTACTTTAAATACTTATTATGAATGGATGTATCAATACATCCATGCCATCAGATAAAACAAGGAGAATATATTTTGGGGGAAGCAGATAGGTGATGCCATATGTGAACAACTTACCAAAGTGCCAACTACTCTCAAGTTCTACATGACATGTTATTTGGTGTATGCAACAACTTCTATGAGGCATTTCCCAAGATTGTCCACATCAGGAGATAGAAGGCAAGTTCTTGTAAATGAGTGCTATTCCTAGTTGGTATTGAAGAACACTTTCAATCATTTTCGAAGAGTGAATGATACATTCTTTGGTTATCACATGTACATGCTGAACAAAGATTTATACAATAAAAGAGTGTCTGATCATGCTTGGGAAGTTGTGAATGAAAATGGGCGCATTTTCCTACAATTCCCTACTTTCACGTATCTAAGGGTGGGATGTTTCAATGGTGAACCTTTCATGCTCCCAAGATATCTATTGGATAAAATTGTTTTGATGGAATTGGCCCATTAGATGGTGGTAGTGCATGAAGCACAATCTGGCTCACACAAAATAGGTCCAAAGTTCTCCTTGACCATTGGTAGGTACTCTATCAACTCAATCTTCAAGGCCAAGGAAATGGAAGAAGAGATGAGGAAAGTAGCTATGAGATTATTCAAGGCTAGGAGATAATTTGATTACAAAGGAATGATGAACAAACTAAAAAAAGAATATGTGCATGTGCATTGTATTGAAGACACTGGACTGATTGTAGATAAGAGCATGATATAAGGAAGCTTGATTATTGCCGGCTCACATTGGACTAGATTCGGGAATTTGATCTAGTAGATATCCTAGATGATCTAGAAGAGGATGGTAATGTTCTATACCTTACCTATGTAGAAAAGAAAGTTTCATCAAAACCCTTGCCTCTCTTTCAATGGTCACTGAAGGATTCAACTTCCATTAGAGACAGATTCTACAGTATTCTTACAAATACTAATGTTTGGCTTTCAAGAAAGGGAATTTAGTTGAAGCCTTTTTCTATATGTTTTGATGATGATACTGTTGGCTGTTACAATCTAGGGTTGTTGTTGCACCAAAAGATCAACCCGTCAATGCTTGATACAACCACTACACTTATAGAATCCACAGGAGGCTATTAAACCATGTTGCGAATCCCCGCGAGGGATGCTGGCCCACTACCAATAATCCTCCTCCCAGTGTTACTTGCTGCAACCTGTGTGGTTCGAACCTATGACCAAGCTCAGATACCACTTGTTACAAGCTAGGGTTGTCGTTGCACCAAAAGATCGACCTGTCAATGCCCAATACAACCACTACACTTATAGAATACACAGGAGGTTGTTAAACCATGTCGTGAATCCTCGCGAGGGACATTGGCCCACTGCCAACATTGACCCTATTGGTAGAATGTCAAAAATTAGAACAAAGAATAAACAAGATTTTGCCACTCCTTAGAAGGCTCCAAAGTTAAAATTCATAGTTGGGGCTAACAAATGAAAGACCCAAGGAGAACCATCCACTTCAAATGTTTAGGAAACAAAAGAGTCTAAAGTAAAAGATGAGCATTTGGATGATGAACATCTTTATCTAGATCCCATCGATATTGATCAAATTGAAGATGAGCAAGAGGATATTAAAGAGCATGATGAATATGATGAAGAAGGACTACCACAATTAGATAAGTCCCTTTAGTCCCTACCCCAAGTATCTCTCTCTTCTTCTACCATGGTTCATGCTCCTCTTTCTACCACCCAATCAGAACCTTTTGGATCTACTGTCACATGTGACACTCCTAGTACAATTATACATATTTATTCGACTAGTGCTAGTGAGTCTGCCTTCAATACCCAATGTGACAATATTGATAATTTTTTCTCTACTTTCCCAAATTTGTCTGAAGTATCGGCTACCATGTTGAATGACATTGATAAGTTCACGACGAAGATGAATCATAGACCCAATGAGTCATCTCTAGAAAATCCTCCTATTGTTGTTACCACAACATCACCCATTGTGACTACTACTTGTCAAGAGAAAATAGATCCCTCTCAATCTTTAGTCACACATGTTGATGATGATTCTTCCTTTCCACCATGGTTGTTCTCCAATGCCCCTAAGAGGAAGAAACAAGTTGTTTCTCCAGATGATTTTGATTTCAGTCAACTCATCCCACCAAGCCTAAGACCACCAAGAAAGCCAAGACTATATCAAGGGTGAAGGTGGATAAATCAAGAAACAAATATGTGGAGATTGTCATTCCTCCTCTTGATAAAAACATTGATCAGATCCAAGAATCAAATTATATCATCAACAAAGTTGAATTGAGCAAACAAACTCATGATTCTACCACAGGAGATGCTCAATCAGCTTTGGATGCCCTCTTTTCTAGGTATGATGAAGATAAAATCAAGAAGGATAAGCTCAAGGCATAGGTTGAATAGATCACCATTGTGCTAATTATGGTGACTAAGTCTTTAGAGGCCATTGAACCAGTGACTTCATCATTGGATGAATAGGTTATGAAGTGAGTTGAGAAAGAAGCTTCACGAAGCAGAGCAGTGGGTGAATGGATGGATATAATGCTTAGCCAAGATATGCGGCTCTTGAGCTTGGTTGTTACCATAGTCAATAATCTTGATACCATGAAAATTGAGGTGGATAACACCATAGAAATCTTCTCTCAAGAGTTAGAAGTGTAGGAAAAGGATTTTGATGCATGGTTGAAATTGGAAGATTTCGGTTTAGATGATCTTGTGCAAAACAGTGTCATCCCTTTTTGAAGTATGTATGTTGAGCAGTGAGAGGCATTAGAGCATCAAAAGAACATTCTGGAGCAGATTATCAAGGACATGAGGAAATCTCAAAAGGAATACATGGAAAAAAAGGAGATTGTTGATAAGATATAAAAAATTCCTTGTACTTTCATTGATGAAAATAAGGAAGCACTTGATGTGGCTATGATCATCAAGGAGTTTAGTTTATTTCTAAATACTGAAAGTGAGACAGAAGAATTATCTTTGTCCTCTATTGACAAATTGGTTGATCTACAATTTGTTTTGGATTTTTTGGACTTTTAAAGAAACATGAGAAACACTACATTGACTTAGGAGGTTCTATTATATGGGTCAAGGTCATCACCAATCATACGCAAGGACTCAATGAAGCTCAGATGAAGATTTCTCTACAAAAAAATGAAGAATTTCATAAACAACGTGAAGAAAATTATACTTAGTCATTTTTATGATTTTGTTGGGGCATTTTGTAATTCCAATTGACACCTTCAGTGTCATTTTGTATATGCTATAGTACACATGTAGGACTGCACGTGTCCTAAGTCAAATAGGCCTAATTTTGACTTAGTCACAATTAGTTGTAACTTTTCTTATTTTTATGCATCATCCCTCTTCTATATATATGAGGGATCTGATTGTAATAAGGATCTTTTTGGTAATATGTCGAAACTCTGCAGAATTGAAAAACTATCTTGTTCTTTGAGCTTATAGTGTATTTTAAAAAATTTAATCAAAGAAGAAAAGGAGTTGCACCCAGTCTTTGTGTTCGGACTACTTTATTGTGTGAGGGAATGTTCTTGTGTCATTCTTGTTTACTTTCTTTGAGGTTAAATCTTGCATTGTGAAAAGTATTTGAATTAGAAGAGGTTAAGTAGAATATTGTAAACTTTGTTTTATGATATTTAACTAAAAAAATTTGTATTAAGTGGGTAATAAGGTAAAGTATTTGTTCTTTATTGAGTTATCTTGTTAGAGTAGAAAGTTTTATGATATATGTGAAAGTCTTTGAGCTTGCAATATTTGGGTTAAAGTGGTTGATAGGACTTGAGTATTCAAGGAAAATTTGAGTTCTTTTGTATACAAAAGGCCTCTCCCTTAAGTCATTTTCAGGAAAAGGAAGCAATGGGATGATTTGTACTCTTATGGACACTTTACTTCCATTTAGCATAGATTTTTAAGATTACTTAAATTTAGAAACCTTTTGGTTACTCTTCTCTAAATAGAGAATTGGAGAGATACTTATTCTGAAAAAAGAAAATTAAGTTGTTGTACCATCTGAGATTAGTGTAAAGTTAGCAGGTAAAATAGGAATAGATAGACGTTGTAGTAGAAAGGGGGAGCCTTCCCTTATAATTAGGAGAGATTATATCTTGCCTTCTAAGAGGTATTATGTCATGTACTATCGTGAAACTCACATTTTGTAAACTTTTCCCAATTTACAAAATTTTCATCCAACATGATACAATTTATGATGCTACAGTTTGATGGGGGTGATATTCATGAAGGGGATACATATATTGTTGCATTTTCAAAATTTATGGAGATATTTCAATATGAAGATTATATTCTTTGTTAGGTCACCTTGTGGAAGCTTATGAAATGGTATGATGACTTTCTAGAGTATCATTGTAATTCTTGGAATGACCTTGTGGTTGTATTTGAAGATGATTTTGTGCTTGGCATTGACCTTATTGTTCTTGTCCATGAATTAACAAATATTAGATGACAAGAAGGAGAGTGAAGTATGGACCATAGCCTTGTTTTTTCTCTTTCAACTATTTCATATGATTTAATACCTAACACTATTTCTTGCATTAACAAGTTATTTGAAGTCTATGAAGTTGGCGTGAGCTCAATGTGATAATATTTTAAAATTACACAACAAGCTTATACATTCTTTGAATCTATGGATAAGGTGAGAAGTGAATATATTGAAATAATAATATCTTCATTTTCAAATGTTGCTAGTAATGAACAAAAACAATTTGTATGCAACACCTAAGATGAGTGAAATCTCAAATGATTATTGTGCATTTATATGATTAGAAGAAGATGTTGGTGTATCATATAACTATAGTATAGATGAAGAAGATAATTTTTTCACCTACCTTCAATTTGATAGGTCATATTCAGGCGATTACAATGATAAAATGAATGATCACCTTCATTCTAAGAATGGTGTGAATGATAGCTATTTGTGGCAATCACATGGGCAATGAGGATGGGTATGTACAAGTGAGTAGTAAAATGAATCAACTCATTAGATTGAATATATATAATGTTTGAAAGCATATGGAATAAAAAAGAAGCTACTCTATCATTTGATGTATTCCCTTCCTTTGTCTATGTTATTGGCTCAAATATAATATTTATTTGTATGAGAAAGACTTAGATATATATGACTAAATTTTATGGTAATTTTTCTAATTTAAATCTTAGTGCAATCATTGATTTTAAGTTTGAAGATCTTTCCCTTAATAAGTGTGAAGATAGTGATCACATGAGTACATATGAGAACCTACTTCTTTGGTGCAAGACTTATATTCTTGCTCATGTAGATTGTGCTTAATTTCTACCACAAGAAGGTGATAATACAATGATTACTATGGAAGAAGAAGTGTGTCATAGGTCTATTTCTAGTAGCACATATGGCACGACTGCATTAAAATGGAGATGCAATTTGAATAACATGATTTTTCATGTGAGGTATCTTATTTTTATTTTTTAATATTAAATGATGATAATAAGTATATGCATCAAATGAATGATACAAATATAGTGTATTATAATATGTAATTGCGATATATGTTGGCCACTTCTTGTCCAAAGGTTTGATATGGATGTAGTTGATTATGAGGCTTTCCTTTTTGAAGGTCGCACCTCTACTACTAAGAATAATATTTGAGTAAATTTTGAATGTTTTATTTAGTTCTATAAAACAAGCAATGATAAAGTTTAGCAACAACATGTGCATGGAAAATAAAATCAATATTTTATAGCCTAAATTGATAGTGTACCTATTTTCAAGGTATTCCATTTTGGAGTACAAAATGAATTTCATCCTTATGATTGGTAGGATCTGAGTTAGGTATTATTTTTTTTTCATGTGAGGTGGAGACATTTTTATTTTTCTATGATTTATATGAAGTAGTCAACAAAGATAATATGATTGAAGATTTAGATGGTGAATGTTTTATGTTACTCACATATGGTGTTCCTGATCCAATTTTAGTTTCACCCTTATTACAAAGGACATAAGTGATGCATTATGAAATAGCTCAAGAACCTATTATTTGCGGCTACCTTACAATAGTAACATTGAAATTGAAGCTAGCATTCACTTCTTGGGTAGTGGTCTCAGGATATTGCATGCATATAAGAGACTTCATTTGTTGTAGTTGGGTTCTTAAGTGATAAGATGTGAAAGAGAGCTAATAGTGTAACTAGTTAGGTAATAAACCTATTTAAACCAACATCATCATTAAGTACAACTTAGGGGGGACAAGAAAACATGCAAAGATGTAAAGATGGGTCCCAACTAATAGGCCATGTTTGGCATCCATGTATAAATAAAATGCAATCTCTCAAAACAAAGAAAAGGATAAAAACTAGTGCTACAAAAATCCTCTCCAAATGAGAGAAAAGAAAAAGAATCTATCAAAAGGATGAGAAGGAAAAAAATCTCATGCGAGGAAAAAGTTCCCCCATAAGAGATAATGAAAAAAGAAGGTGAAGTGACACCCCTAAAGAGATATCCCACACCCTGAATAGATCTTGCAAATGATGATAATTACTCTTAGTGAAATGTTTGGTGAAAATATCTACAACTTGCTTTGTTGTAGGATAATACTACAAATTAATGGCATTCTCATGTATAAACTCCCTGATGTAGTGCACATGGATCTTGATGTGTTTGGTCTATAGATATTGAACTAGGTTCTTCTAGATTTGGATGGCACTCTTATTGCCACAAAAAAGGATAGTGGGCCATGTAATGGTGAAGCAAAACTCAATCAAGGTATTTTGAAGCCAAATAGCCTTAGTAGCAGCATTAATAGCTCCTCGATACTTTGCCTTAGCATAGAAAGAGAAATTGCATGCTTCTTCTCACTTTGCTAAAAAATGGGTCCTAAACTAAAATGAAAGTTGTTGCTAGATGTGGATTTATGATCATCAAGCTCATTAGTACTATTAGAATCTATATATCCAACCAAGTGAAGTTCTATACATACTACATAATGAATTTCAGTGATGAGTACCCTATATACAATGTAAGACATGTTTGCTAATTTTCCAGTGAAGCTCATGTCACTCTTGCATAAAGCGTGAAACCATGTCAATCACAAAATAAATTCTAGGACGTTTGTGATTCAAGTAGACGAGGCTCCCAACAAGTTGATGATACAAAGTAGCATCAACTAGTAGAGTAGAACACTTGGCCTCAAGCTTGACTACTAGTAAAAAGAGAGTCGATGCAAGCTTGAAATTAGTTATGTGCAACTGAGCTAGAAGATCAAGAGCTTACATGGGGAAAGCAATAGTGAGTTATCTCAATCTCGAGAAAGTAGTACAAATGGCCCAAGTCAATCATAACAAATCTATCATGTAGAGAAGATATGACTCTGTCAATGATGGATGAGGAGATACTTATAATGATTGACATTAATCTAGTGAACTAAAATCAAATGAGACTCATCCTATCACAAAATATAGACATTAAGATTTGAGTGGCATTTGTGAATCCTTTTGAAAGAATAAATAAATCCATCTCGACATACCAAGCACTAGGGGCCTAATTGAGTGCCACTTCTCAACTTTTTGGTTGCAGTAATAATACAATAAACTAGTTGAGACTATTGGTTAATATTCTTATGATTATTTGATTATGGATAAACATGTTTGAAATTAGATGTTATTTCTAAATGAATGAAATTAAAATGATGATGAAATGATATATTTTGATTATGAGAAAAATAGGTTTTGAAGGGATCCCAAAACCCTTTACAAAAGATCCTTAAAAGCATTAAGAAACAAGAAAAGACATTCTACCAAAAAATCAGCACAGTTCTGGGCAAAAATCAGCATAAAAGCCCAACAAAACCAACAACAACCAGCCAAAACAGAAAAAAAGACAAAAGACAAATTACTTAATGTTTTTAAGGGCATTAGCCAAATTTCCGCTAATCCCTTACAAATCTTTACTATTATCCCTGAACATAGGGATATCCTTGGAAGAGGCCAAAGCAGTTTTTTTCATACTCGTCCTAGTTCTTTTTGCTGCACCACTAGGAGCACTTTCCACTATCCCTGCCTCAATAGCATCCTCATCAATATCTAGGTCCACAACAAGTTTGGAAATGTTGGAGCCATCAAGCAACTTGGTTATTTCCTCTAAATTCTTAGTCACAAAGGTAAGGATATCCATAATCATTACCAAAAAGTTTTTCATGGCTGTTTTTCCTTCCTCCAGTTTACTAATTTGAGCTTCCATCTTCTCCACTTTTTCCCCCATTCCCTTTTTCCAGTGCTCCTGGTTACTTTCAACTTTCTTTCCCTTCTCTTCCTGCTACTTATCAATTTTTTCTAGATTCTTGATTCTTTCATATACCCACCTGTCAAAACCCATTCGAGCCTCAGACTAGTTTTTGAGTTTATCTAGAATAATCCCATCTCCGGCTTTATCTTGATCCCTGCTCAATTTCTCCTTATCCTTCTCTTGCTCAGTTTCCATTTCCCTTTCCTCCTTATTAATTTGATTGTCCTGCTCCTCCATTGGCTGGTTGTTAACATTACCTATACTCACAATGTGGGTAGGGCTATTTTGATCATAAACATCCTCAACTTCTCCTTCCTCATCCCCCACTTCCTCTTCTTTCCAGCTCTCCTCTTTGTCAGACTCATCAGTCTCCATCTTTCTTCCATCTTTTCCCATGTCCTCAGAATCAACCTTCGTATCCTTTTGTTTACCCATGTCCTCTTGAATTTTCTCCATAGTGGCTTTTTCACCCTTTTTGCTCTGTGTCAACTCATCCTTGTTAGGCCCACCTTCCTCCATCTTTCTCTTTTCTTTCCCTGGTGACAACAACAATCTCTTGTTTTCCTAGATATCCAGAATCTTGCAATGCTCATAAATGATCAGAATAAGACCGTAATGAAGCACGGGCAAAGAAGGGTTCTTGCTATGCTTATTCAGAGATCGAGACAGAGACCTAAAGAGGTAATAGGGCAGAGAAATCCTCTTCTTATGTCTAAAATGATTTTAAAGCACAAAATGGTATGTGTGGACCCTGGTAAAATGACCCTCCATAGTAATATATTCCATAATTGAATTAAGCACACAACCCCAGATTTTCTTGATATTAGAAGCATCATAATACCCCCTGTGGCTTTTCCTAGTTTCGCTCTCTCCTTCTCTTTATGCAGAAAAAGCTTAACTACATTATTAGACACTTTCAGGTCTCTAGAGAAGTTAAGACTAGAATGGGGCATACTTTTGACCATCGAAATGAGGTCCACATCTAGCTTAAACCTAACACCATGAATTTTGAAGGAGCCATTTATCCAGTTTTCAGTAACTTTGGTGACCACTAGGTTTACTCTGCCTTTATCATAGTCGACCAACTTTTCCATGAAATTTGTCATGAATCATTTTTCTAGCTTTGTCCAAACCTTAGGCATCTCCCGCCATCTGGAAATATTATCAGGTTCCTCTCTTCTTAGATCGCCCCCATTTTAGATTTCGTTTTACAATTTCTCTGCTTCTGCAACTTCAGAGCTTTCTTCCAAATGACACTTGGCTTTTTGAAAATGCATACCCACAAAGTGTGCGGAAAATTAATATTCTTGTTTAGGACTCTGCCCTTCTGATGTGTCATCATCACCTTTCTAAAAAATTGAAGATTACTCATTAATACTTTCATATTTAACGTGCAATCCATCTTTCCCCATAAATCTGTCCTTTCTGATGAGTTCTTTAATATTAAAATCAATATTAACTTCCCCATTCCATATACGCTTCGGAAATTACGCCAAGATTCACTAGACCATCCGCTACAACATTTTTTTCTCTAAAGGCATGTTCAATGATAATAGATTTAAAGCTTGAAATAATTTCTCTAGCTTTAAAAATAATATTTTCTATAGTCTACAAAGGCTCAATTTCTCCCTTAAGGCATTTAATAATGTTAAGTGAGTCTCCCTCCAACCATAGATTATCATGATTGAGATTTTTTTCTATAATCAAAGTATTCAAAAGCACCGAGGCTTCAACATAATGACTAGTTTGGTTAGCCAAAGGGCCAGCAACAACCACAAGGCAACTTCCAGCAAAATTCCCGACAATGCCCCCATAACCAGCTTTCGTTGGGTTCCCCTCAAAAGCCCCATCAAAGTTGGCCTTAATCCATCCCTATGAAGGAAAGCACCAGAAAAGACCATTCCTACCCTTATCCTTACTATTTCTATTATTGGAGAGATTCCGTCTTTCATTAAGGTCTTCTTTAGTAGCTAAACCATTATCAACTCCATATAAACATTCAAAGATCCCTCTATAGATTTTATCCACCACCACTTCAGGGTTCACACTTTTATCCCTAAAAATATTGTTGTTGCACTCCTTCCAGATGTTCCATATGACATTAGGGAGAGTTAGTTTCCAAAGCTCAACATTCTTAGAATTGGAACTAGGGCAATAGCATTGCTGCCAAAACTCTTCCAGAGAGTTCAGGAAAACCCAGCTTAACTTTCACCTAATAAAAATAATATTCCAAATTTCCTGATTGAAAATAAATTGGTAGAGGATATGACAAGCAGACTCCTCCCTGCAGCAAAGAGAATACCTGTTAGGAAAAACAAATCCACGCTTATGGAGATTATCGAGATTTAGCACCTTATTTTGGATAAAAATCCAAAAGAAGATATTAATTTTGGGTGTCAACTTCTTTATCCACACTTTAGCCCACAAAGGGATCTCTTCCAGAACTTTGTTGTCGATAGACACCACTGAAGACACAAAATATTTCCCATTAGAAGTTTCCCTCCAAATCAAACAATCCTCAGAATTGTCCATACAAATTTTAGAAGAAAGCAAAATCTCTAAAAAATTTAATCTCAGACAAAGCTGGCTGAACTCAATCCACTTACCATTTCTCCAATAGTCTCTAACAAATACTCCATACCTTCTTTTGAACCAGTCTTTCCATTCCTTAAGGATGGGATTTCCTCCAGCAGTTTATCCGTAAGCCATCTGTCCTCCCAGAATCTAATAATTCTCCCATTCCCCAATTTCCACTTTCTTCCAGCTGTAGCCCAAGCTTTATGCGTTTGAACTGCATTCCAAATTGCATAGCCTTCCACAAAAAAAGAATTTTCCATAAATTCTTCCTCAGATGGTTGCATGTAAAGGTATTTCTTTTTCGAAATTAAATTCCATTCCCTTTCCTCCCCTTTCATTCTCCAAATTTATTTAGCTAACAAGGCATTATTCATAGTTATAATGTTCCTTAACCCCAAACCCCCAAAAGCCTTAGGAGTACAAATATTATTCAATGCAATAAGGGGGATTCTACTTTTATCTTCCGCTCCCGACCATAAGAATTTTTTTTGAATTCTTTCAATGGCCTCCGCAAACTTTCTGGTGATTTTGAATAGACTAAGGGCATAGATAGGCAAATTTTGAAGGGTAGCTTTAAGCAACGTCACCTTACCTACTTGGCTAAGGAGGGCTCCTTTCCATCCAGCCAGTTTGGAATTGAATCTATCAACCAGCTTCATCCAAAAATTCTCTGAAGGCTTTAAGCACAGTGGGAGACCTAGATAAGTTGAAGGAAACTCATCAATTTTGCATCCAAGGATTCTTTCAATCCTTCTTTGTCTATCCATTGGGGTATTGATGAAGAACAAAGAACACTTATCCCAATTTATTTTTTGACCAAAAGTAGCTTCATAGGAATCCATAACACTCTTCATATTTCTCGCTTCCCTTATGGTAGCTTCTCCCATAGTGATCGAATCATCAACAAACTGTTCATGAGTACAGGTTATGTTGGAAGATGAAGGTTTAAGGCATTTGAGTTTCCCTTCTTCCACATTTCTCATAATAAATCTACCAAACTTTCAGCCAGAATAGTAAACAAGATAGGAGAGATGGGATCCCCTTGTCTTAGGCCTCTAGAACTTTTGAAGAAACTAGAAGGGGATCCATTAATAATAACAGTAGAGGTTGAAGTTCCAGTCAACTGAGAACAAAGTTGAATCACCTTTTCCCCAAACCCAAAAGCTTTCATAATTCTGAAAATGAACTATGAATTCACTCTATCATAGTCCTTAGACATATCCAACTTAAGAAAAAAACCCTGTTTCTTAGCAGTAGTTAAAGAATGAATATTCTCATGAACAGAAATGATAGAATCCAGAATCTGTCTGCCAGGGACAAAACCGTTCTGCTGAGCCGAAATAATGCGAGGGAGAATATCCAGCATTCTAGAAGTAAGAACCTTAGATATAATCTTGTAAACAGAATTACAAAGACTGATAGGTCTAAACTTATTGAGAGAGTCAGCTCCAGAGACCTTAGGAATAAGAACAATAAAGGTAGCATTGAGTTCTTTTAGAAGCCGCCTTGAACCAAAGAATTCTTTAACTCCATTACAAATATCAATCTCCACAATATGCCAATTTTTTTGGAAGAACATAGGGAATCCATCTGGACCAAGAGACTTATCTCCAAGAAAGGAAAACACAACATTTTTGATTTCCTGATTCGAAGGGATTCAAGAGAGATTTTTGTTGTCATCCTCATTTAAAATGGGAGGGATAGCTTGAGCAAGTAGGTCTTGATTTCTGATATCCAGAACGTCCAAACCTCCCAAAGGATTGCTAAAGAAATCCATAGCTTCCTTTCTTATTTCATTTTCATCTGACAAAATCCCCCTATTGTAGGATAACCTGGAAATGTTGTTGGCTTCCCTATGCTTAAGAGTAGTCATGTGAAAAAACTAGGTGTTTTTATCACCTTCCTTCAAATACAAAGCTCTTGATCTTTGTCTCCAAAAAGTTTCTTCATTAGAGATAATTTCATGGTATTTGGACAACAACCCATTTTCAACATTTCTCAAATCCTCAAAAAGCCCTTTCTCTTGTATTTTATCTTGAACTTCTTTAATATCTATCTTAATTTGAGCTTTAATTTTAAAGATATATCTAAAAGTCTCTTTGTTCCAGATTTTAACTTTGGCCACTCTGAATAAGGTCATTCCCTCAACCTCCAAATTCTACCATTCAGCAACACAGACTTCCAAAGATGAGTGGGACAACCAAGCTTTTTCAAATCTAAAAGGAAAATTTCGCTTTGCAGAAGTTGAATTGGCAGTAAAAGAAATAGGGTAATGATCAAAACCAATCTTAATGATAGACGCCAAAGAACAATTATACTTAGAAAGCCAATCAGGAGAAATCAGGGATCTATCCAACCTAACTTGAATAAGATCAAAACTAGTTCTTCGATTAGTCCAAGTGTAATTAATCCCTTGGAGATCCACATCCATCAAAGCTTGATCATTAATAAAATCCATAAGATCTTGTCTTCCCTCCAACTGCAAAGGAAGGCCTCCCATCTTTTCATCCTCTTTTAAAGGGGTATTGAAATCTCCCATAATCATCCAACTTTTATCAGCAAAACTTAGTCTATCTTCAGCCAAACTCCTCCAAAATTTAGTTCTTTCAGCTTTAGAATTAGGCGCATAGATATTAGTGATAACCCAAACAAAGTTATCCTTAATATGCTCAAGAAAGACTGGGGTTCTATTGACCCCAGAAACAATTTCCTTACCTATAATAGTATTCTGATTCCAAAAGATAGTTGTACCTCCAGAGGCACCCTCTGAACTCATTCCAATTACCCCATTACTTTTGAATATTCTAATCCTTCCACTTTATCCTTACACATCTTAGTTTCCTGAATAAGGACTACATTCGATTTATGAATTCTTACCATATTACGCAACACATCCTGCTTATGGGGGGCGTTCAACCCTCTAATATTCCATGAAATTATCTTCATAATTTAATTGAGGATAAGGCTGACTCAATGGAGCTCTGTGTTCCATCATAACGGTTCTTCCAACTTTTCTGTTCCCTCTGATTCCTTAGAGAGGGTCTCCCCTACTTTTTGCTGTGACTTCCAACATCTACCACTTTCTTATTTTTGCTTCTGGTTGAAATACCTCCATTGGGTCCTCCATTATTTGACTTGCCTTCTTTAATACTGAAAATCCTAATATTTCCCTCAAGAGCCATCGTTTCCAAATTTTTAGGAGGAGTTTTGCATTGGGAGTTTAGGATCATATTTCCAGTCTGCTTAGGACTTTCATTGGTTAATAACAACATAGGCTTAGTATCCAAAATATTACAGTCTTGCGTTTCATTAAAGTCTTCCTCATTTTCTTTATTATTAGATGAAGTTGAAGCATCATCATAGGAACAATCATCAGCTTTACCCTGGATGATAGGACCAACCTTCAAATCCTCTGATTCAGATTTGAACCTTTTCTTCTTTCCCATACTCTTCCTCCTTCTTACTTTCTTTTTGACTGTTAGAACAGGCACAAACTAATTTTTCATTGTTATTATTCATACCCTTCTTTGAATAGGCACAAACTGATTTTTCATTGTTATTATTCACACCCTTCTTTTCCTCGTTTTCCATCTCGGTCACTTCCTTCTCAAGGACAACCTCTGAGGGTGGATCATCATTCTTCCTTTTCGTTTGCCATTTCTGCTTCGAGTTGCTATCATTTTTACCATTCTTACCCTTCTTGAGTAGACAAGATTTCACTCAATGACCTGACTTTTTACAATGAAAACAAACAAACGGGAGAGATTCATATTCAATCACTTGGGTCCATTTCCCCAATTTCGACAAAATATCAATAGTTTGAGGCATATCCGTCATTTGATTAACATTAACACAAATATGAGCAAAAACCAACCTTGATTTAGTTGCTGTCATTGGGTCGATCGAAAGAAGTTCACCAAATGATCCTGTAATCCCTTTAAAGACCTCCTCATTCTAGAACTCCAATGGAAGGCCAGGGAGATACGTCCACATAGGCGCTGACACAAAAAAGGAATGATCCAAAGGGAGGTTAGGAGCCCATTTCTGTAAAGCCAAGGTTGACTTGTCGAACATCCATGACCCTTCATAGAGCGCTTTATTCATATCTTCTTCATTATTAAAAGAAAAGGAAAAAAAAACCCCTAGGCAAAGCCGCCACATCCACTTGACCTTTGAGAACCCATCTCCTCCTTATAAAGTTCCTTATGACATCAATGTTAGGTCTAAACCCAGCAAACCGTCCAACCAAGGTCATAGCTAAGCCAGAGACAGTGAAATCAACCAGCTTATCTGGAACAGATATAAAAAAAACCCCTGTCACCGAACCAGAGAGATTTTTAACTTCCGGAAGACCAGATTTCACCAAAGGCCCGACTCCAAAAAGAGCAGACCATTTCTTTTCTTTACCTCTATCATGTGGGTCCCCAGGTTTGGAATCTCTATCTTCCACCGATTTGACTATCGCCTTGTCCCCCTCAGTACCCTGAGAAGCCTGGGGACCTGCATGATTACCAGCTCCAACCGTAGAAAGACCGTCAACCCCATGATTTCTGCCATCCCCAGGTTTGAAATTTGAATTTCCCGCTCACCGCTCCGCTTGTCGGTCCTGACCACCCATGTTGCCCTGTAGCAACTATCTGGTTAGTATAGGACGATGAAATGATATGTTGCATGTGCTTTGGCTATGGTTTTATGGACTAACCTATTAAAAATAATTGAGTGTGAATGAGTGCAGGAACATATCAAAGATGAGAACATGGTTGAGATATAAGTGTCCTCACTGCCAAACTATTCTCACACCACATAAGATGATTGGGAAAAAATAATTTTTATGACATGTGGGAAAACTGAAGTTTGCATTGAAATACAAACACCAAAGGAATTGATGGCACTTACATGCCCAAAATGGGGCGAAAATAGAAGATATGATGGGAAGTCTAGGCATTAAAAAATAGAGGTAATATATTTGTAAGAGGACACACACAGTGATGGAATTGAAAATTTACTGGAAAAAGAAACAACAATAGCATTGTAATTTACTAGCAAAGAACATCGATAGGATTGCAATTTACATATGCAATGAATTTAAAGTAGAAAATCACACTGCATCTAGAGGTTTTTGTTGGGAATTTATAGTAGTAGAAATTGAGGCATTTTACTAGGAAACCATAGAGGAATTGGGACACAATTACAAGCATGGATTTGGGGAATTTACTCCAACCAACTCGAGCACTAGTATTTTTGGTTTCTAGTACCTGTATATCTTACTTGTGATTTCTTGCATTAAAGTCTATAAATGGGATGAAAATATGTTTTATAGTGATTTCCAAATCTATATTTTGTTGTCTATGAAGGTTATGATCTATTCATATATATATATACTCTAACGAGATCCTCTCCCCAATTAGGTCTCTTCTCAATTATTGAAATATTTCAAGGGACTATGAATGTGTCTCTAAAGACATATTTTCTTACTATTTGTGTTGTAGATTATTTACTATTTCAGCATGATAAAATCTTTGCAAATTATTTTTAATTATATTATCTTTGATTTATATTAATAGTTTTTATCAATTGTGGATATTTATATTAGATATGATTATGTGATGAATCTAAATCTTTAACTTGTATTTGGATGATAGCCTGGTGTAATGTTGGTTCTCAGAGTTGGGTTTACATTAATGTTTGTATTCTTCCTAGGATTGGAATCAGTCACCTAAAGAACTAAGATACTAGTCTTTTTCATAACATGACCAATTCTTTATTTATACATTGTCCTTATTTTCCACTTGGACTAGTTTTAATTGCCTTTGTTATACCTAGTTCGGTTTTATAAATTATGATAAACTATGTTTCAACTCAAATTGGATACATCTTAAGAGAACATGTTTGTTGGAGTTCAAGCCACTTGCATTTTTTACTATTACAAATTTTGTTTAAGTCTCAGAGACTACATATTTAGAGAACTATGTTTGTGTGGATTCTATGTTGCATATAATTTTTGCAAATTTCAAGTGAATTTATTTGAAGAAACATAAAATTGTTTCAAATGTTTAGTGTGTATGCTAAAATCCATCATTAATTCAACTAGAAATAGAGGGAAATCACAAATTCCTATCTAATCAAAGAATCCTAAACAAAACCAATAAAATGATACAATCAAATAATAGGAATGTAAAATATTCAATAAAATCTCCCTATTCCATGACTGCATGTAGCTTCCATTGTTCTTCTCTTCTTTGTGGTATGATGGCTCTCAGATATCGCGTTGACAACCTGCAATTGACACAAAGATTCAAAGTTTGTGATTGTTGAAAATGGAGATCGAATGCTCAATTTATAGATTTTTGGAGAGGCTTGAATGAGAGGAACAAATTGATCAAGAGGTGGAACTCAGGAGAGCTCACATGTTGATTGATAGTTGAATTGCTGATTTGGAGGTGGAACATAATAGATTGAATAGATAAATGAGTTAACTGATTGAGAAAAAAGTTGATTGAAAGATTAAAAAGAATGATTGGAGGATAATTAATTGATGAAAAAGAAAGCTTTATTTAGAAAAAGCTAACTAGAAAATAGAAAAAGAATGATTGGAGAGAATTAAAGAAACTGAAATAGTTAACTGATCTGAAAGCTGATTGAATGTTTTTTGGAAAAAATCAAAGTGGAAGATAGAAATAGAGATCGAGAAGATTATAAATTTAATTAATTTAGCATGTGCTTGCACTTTGACTTTGATTTTCAATTTAATTTTTGCATGAGATTTAATTCAAATGTTGAATTTATTTTAAATTTAATTTATTATATGAATATATTTAGAACTTTGACTTTGGAATTCAATTTGGTTTTTGAAAACATGCACATGTATTTGAAATTGGAAGAATATGAATTTGAATTTGAATTTGAAGGATTAATGAAATTAGATGAAATTAGAAGAAATATGAAATTAAATGAAACTAGAATTTGAGAATTTGGAATTTGAATTAGATGAAATAATTAGTTAATTAAATAATTTAAAGTAATTATTTAATTATTTAGAAATTGAATTTAATTAAATAATAAAGATTATTTAACTTAAAGGAATTAAATCATAATTAATAAAATAATAAATATTTAGAAAAGGGTTTAATGATTAATTGATTAGAAATAGAAATAGAAAATGAATTTATTTAAATAATAAAGATTATTTGAATTGAAGGATTAGTAATCACAATTAATTAAATAATAAATATTTAATTAACTTTAGAAAATAGTTTAAATGATTAAACGATGATAAAATTGAAATAGAATAATTAGTAAGATGATGAAGAAATATGAAATTAGAAGAATAAGATTAAACTAATTAAAGAATTATTTAACTAATTAGAGGAATAATTATTACATGATCAATGAGATATTTTTAAGTGTCTCCACTTAGGAATACGTGGAACTGATTCTAATTGATGTAGGAGCATCTAGGGTGTAAGAGAAATCTTGTATCACCCAAAAATATTACTTAGTTTGCTAATAAGGGCTAATAATGACGGGGTTACTATTTTTAGTAAGTTGCCAATTTTGCACGAAATCTTACACAAACATCTTGGATGGTGAAATGTAGCCAATGGTGAAGGAATTATCACAATATCTCGTGGCATCTGAAAGATATTCAAACCACAAATGAATTTTTGGGGGCCTTAGAGGCTCTAGATTGGCTCATAAGTTGATAGGAGTATTGGTTGAAAATTTTGCAAACTAGAAGAGTTTTCAAAATTATGGTTCAACCACAACAACATGAGATTAATTCTCTTTTAATTGTTAAGGGAAGGCTCCCCTTGTGATTCACTACTCTAACTTGGGCGGTACATCACCCTATCTGTTAGATAGTTCAAATAACTGGAAGACAACTGAGAGGGGGGGGGGGTGAATCCATTGTTACAGATTACCGAAACCTTAAGCAATTTAAAACTTTAATACTAGAACCCAAAACATTAATACCAGAATGCTTAAACCAAATACCGGAATAATAGATAAACCAATTAAGCATAAACAATAATCAGAGAATAAATACCATCCACATGACACCAAGATTTATATGTGGAAAATCCAGTAAAGGAAAAAACCATAGTGGGAAGCCTACCCATAGTCAAATAATACTTCTGTAGTAAGTATGTGAATTACAATTGAGGGGCTTGCACTTACAGGAAGACCAATAGCCTAGAGCACACTGCTCATCACAAAAGGAGTCTTATTAACTACATAGAAATCCAGACTACAATCCAGAAGAAGGAATGAACTGCAAAGATAACATCTCCTATGCATGAATACAGTTCTGGTTAAGCTCAATAATGGAGGACTAAATCCTCTTACATAAAACCAATTCGATCTCCAATGATCAACCAAATCCTCTACCTGAATGATATTGCATTATTCACACATTACATCTCATGCCATGATGATCTATAATGAGATCTTACATCATATATATACAAACCCTCGACCATAAACAATCAGGTCGGTCACCAGACTATAAACCAATTACATAATTACAAAATATGTCGGCCTTAGACCAAAAAAATAATATCCAACCCATAAGACATCCCAGAAATACATCAAGAGGTCCAATCCACATGTTACATTAAGCCGATCCATAACCTAGATACACCGGGACCCAATATAGGTCCATACACGCTAAAGCAATGATCCAAATCCACCAAGTCTCAAACATGATCACCATCAACATCTCGAGACTCCACCAGAAGCCACACCAAAACCACTCATCCATATCGTCAATGATCTCCATCAAAGCTCTCTCGGTGAAACCCTTGCTGGAACCACAAACCAAGCTTCCAAGCAAACAGGATAGCATTTGATCACCAGATCAAAACTAACTAACTAATATGAACATGAGTAAGCCAATTCCATAACCAAATCATTCCGGGGCATACCGGATCATTTTCTGGATCCAATCCAACCAGAAAATACACAACCCATCGGGACTAGAAGGGTGCCGGTAAAGCATCCAAACTAGCTAGTGTTGACATCAATGACAAAACATCAATGCAACACATAATCAATTCCTCCAAATGGCCAACACTATCCTCTTTTTTCAAGATAGATGTTATTATTTTCTTCTCTTTTTAGGAAAAAATTTACAATATAGAGCAATAATAATTCTTGCAATTTCATTGTTACAAATTAACTTAAATTGCAAGAATGATACAATGTAGATAAGAAGAGAAACACGGTTTCTATAAAGGCACAAAGTTCTTTGTTGCTTCTCTGGGACGGGAAAGAGTTCTTAAGCTCAAAGTCTTAAAACTCACTGTTTTCCTATCAACCTTTTTACTAATACTTCTGCAACCCAATGTGTTATTTAAGAAAACTAAAGTAAAGCATAAAGTCTTTAAACTAACTCCTAATTACACTTTCGACAATATTTTTTCAGAATGATAATATGAAGCTCAAAGTCTTCAAGTTATAATTTCCTTTTCCAAGATAACACAATAAAGCACAAAGTCTTCAAATTGTAACCTTAATATATATTTCAACTAACTTTAACTTGAAAATACCAATATGAAGCACAAAGTCTTCGAAATGATATCACAATCTCCAATTCCTGATTCTATTAACAAGAGTCAAAATATGACACAAAGTTCACAAATTAACAATTACCTCTACACTTTAACAATATTCTCTCAACAACACCTTCACTTGGGAAAATAAGAATTTATAATAAAAATGATATAAGAACACTCACCATAAACCACAAATGAATCCAACACAAAGTCTAGATGCCAAAGCTTTCTTCTTATTTCATCAAGTTTGTAAAATCACAAAAGGAACACAAAGTTTCACTTTTTCTCTTCACTTCGACAAAGTTTTATCATATAGATTAAAGATTCTTGCTCTAAATTACAATAAGCAACCTCATATATATAGGAGAGGTGCATTGATAAAAACTAGGAAAAATTATGACTAATTTAAAGAAGATTCCTAATTGACTTTGGACTCGTGCATTGCCTAAGTGCAAAAACTAAATACAAAATGACACTTGAGGTGTCAAAGTCTTATTAAAAAATGCATCTACTATGAAAATTACTAAGTGTCACCAGACACTCCATTTTTACCTTGCTTCATGAATTCCTTGAACTTTTGCAAAACTACTTTCATCTATTCCTGATCAGGTCCTTTAGTCTGGCTTGTGATGACCTTGACCTGGGTGATAGAAACTCCAAGGATCATGTAGCATTTCTTATGATTTTTTAGAAGTGAGGCTAGATCATCCAAATTTACTTTGATATATATCTACTTATCAATTAAGGACAATGATAAATCTTGTTTATCGACCTCTTCACCAATTAGCAGACTAAATTATTTGATGATGGTATCTTCATGAAGGGGCTTCTATTTCTCATCGAGGAAAGTGCAAGGAAGGGTTGGTATCTTCTTTATGATGTCTTTCCCTTTATTGTTACATTCTTTCTATGTTTTCCTCAAATCTTTGATAAGCATCTCTATTGTGTTCATTTGATGTTCTAATATTTCTCTTTGCTCAATGTATATAGCCCTTGAAGGGAGCACTCCATTGTCAACTAGAACATCCAATTGGAAATCTTCTAACTTCAACCAAGAGTCGAAGTCCTTCTCTTGTGCTTCTAATTTATTTGAAAACAAATTCAAAGTTTTATCAATTTCAATTTTTATCTCCTTCAATTTGTTTACAAGAGTAACTATTGAACCTAGGAGATGAGTTCCTTGGCCAATAGTCTATCCATCCATTCACCAACAGTTCTTCCACGAGAATTTATTTGTTCAGATTGCTTAATGATTTGCTCATCCATTGAAGAAGTGATTAGCTCAACTACCTCTAATGATTTGGTAATCTTGATCAAGACCTCTATGAGTTGATCAACTTGTTTCTTCAAGTCATCTTTCTTAACTTTCTCTTCATTGAACATTGCCACAAGATGCTAGAAAGAATTTTGAGCATCTTCAATTGTACCTTCACGTGTTTGTTTTCTTAAATCAATTATTTTAATGACATAATCAATAGACTATACGTTATCCAAGTCTGTGTCCAAAGGAGGAATCTCCATTTCCACATACTTGTTCTTTGATTGATCTATTCTCAATCTGGACAAAACCTTGGCCTTCTTTATGACCTTGGGCTTAACAGGCACCAACTGGCTAAAATCAAAGTCATCTGGAGAGATAGCTTTCTTCTTTCTCTTGGGAGTGTTAAACACTAGTCAAGGTGGCAAACATGTGTCGTCATCCACTCCAGTAATCAACACTTGTGTTGCCAACTCTTGAGACTGAACACTTGTAGTAACAATGGGTGGAGTTGAGGTAACAATGGTGGGTGGATTTGAAGCAATAGAAAGCTGAGGAGGAACTTGGGTTTTCGACATGAACTGATCAAAATCTTCCAACATGGAAGAAGTAACCTCAAAAAAATTGGGAACAAAGATAGTATCAAGGTTGTCATGAGGTGTATCAAGTGTAGATTAACTTGTAGAAGTAGAAAGAATAACATGAACTTCAAGAACTTAGGATGAAAATGACACAGTGGAACCCAACGGAATAGTATTAGTAATTGTGACTGAAATAGTACCTGTGATATCACATGATGCAGGAGGAAAAACTTCTTGTGTCTCTTGAGCCTAGGAAGTACTTTAGATTTTAGGTAATCCCTCCTCATCAAATTCTCCTTCCTTTTGCTCCTACTCATTCTCAGGTTCATCTTCTTCTTGTTCTTCACCTTCAGTTTCTTATTCTTCTTCTTCATCACAAGCTTGAGTCTCTTGAGTTGAAGGTTCACCTTGGCTCTAACCTTTTCCAATAGTGAACTTGAATTTTGGACCTTTAGGAGCCATAGGATCTTGTCTATTTTTCGTCCTCAAATTTTAAGTATTTCCTTTAAGCCATGAAACATCCTCTTCAAATGATTTAGTTTGGAAAGGCTTCAACTAAACACCATGCAAATTCAAGCAAACATTGGTATTAGTAAGGATATTCTGGAATATGGCCCTTATTGAAGTATTCTTCTTTTATGACCATTGAATAAGAGGCAAAGGTGATCCAACAACTTTGTTCTTTTCATACATAGGATCTAGAATGTCTCCATCCTCTTCAAGATCCTTGGGAACATCAGCAAGGTTGAAACTCTCAATTTGTTCTACTGTCAAACAATAGTAGTCAAGTCTTTGGATGTCTTCTTCTACTCTACTATCAATCCATACATATTCAATCTGGTGGACATGAGTGTAGTTTTTCTTAATCTTGTTCTTCATTCCTTTGTAGTCAAAATATTTCTTGGCTTTGAAGAATCTCATCGCCACTCTTCTCATCTCCTCCTCCATGGCATGGGCCTTGTATATGGAGTTGATGGAATATCTCCCTATTGAAATGGAGAACTTGAGACCTGTCTTATGAGCTCTAGATTGACGCTCATGGATATATATATCATTTTGCGAACCATCTCCATAAGGATAATCTTATCTGACACATACCTTGGGAGCATGAAGGGTTATCCATCAAAGAATCCAATCCTGATATATGTTAATATGGGGAACTGCAAGAAAATACAACCACATTCATTCACCACCTTCCCAGCCTCATCTAACACTCTCTTATTTTGAAGATCTTTATCAAATAAGTGCATGTAATGAGAAAAGAAGGCATCATTGACCCTCCTAAAATGGTGCAAACTCTCCTTGAGAGTCAATTGAGTGAAATAATTGTAAATAGGAACCTGAGTCCTATTGCTTGTGGTAGATAAACCTAAAAAAATGCCTCATTAAGGTGGCTAAATAGACAAGATATGAAGTCATTAAAATTTCAAGATGGTGTGCACCTTGGTCAACTTCTCACACAATGAATCTGTAATTTGTTTGCCCCAGTAGATTTTCTTCTTATTTTGTCTGATAATGTGGATGTATTGATACATCCACTCGTGGTAAGTGTTGGAAGTCAGGAGACCTTTTACCCTTCTAAGAAGAGTAATGAGATCGTTGACCTCCTCAATGAAATCACTACGAGGAAGAGTCTTTGTCCACCTTGCAATTGTAAGCCTAAGTGTATTTAAGCAATTTTCATTTATATTTTTCATGCACTTATCTGAATTGTTGTCAAAGTAAGTCATAGCTAACTGCATATCAATATTGGCATATTTCTCTATGGGTGGACACTTGAAAATTGTGTCTGTATATGGTGAAGATGGATAACAATAATAACGATATTGAAAGGCTAAATAGATTCAACCACAAAACCCTAGCCTAACAACAACAAAGATCCACCATAACATATGAAGATTACTTAAGACAATGCAAATCAAACGAAATCACAAAGATTATACCTTCACATGTCCAATAGGGTTTTGATCTCCATTCTTCCTATCTCCATTGATCTTGCTTGATATATTTGCTCTCAGATTTTATGTGCACAAGAGCTCAACAAAGAATGGAATGTGGTTGCAAGTAGGATCGTAGTGTAGTCAAGTCCTTAAGATCATTCATTAGGGTTTGATAATGAGGGAAGCACCTCCTTATATAGAAGACACAATATGAAATGGAGGGATAAGATTGAGAGGTGAAAAAGGAGGTTGGCTATGATTAGAGGGTAGGTAAAAGAAATAATAAAATAATGAAAGGGGTAGGTAGTGTAGGAATTAAGAGATGAATGACATGTGTCATGAGTAGAAAAGGTTAATGAATTAATTAAATAAATAAAGATTTATTTAATTAATAGAAGAAATGAGATCAATTAAATAAAGAAGATATTTATTTAATTTAGGAAAAGGATAATTTAAATAAATAAATGTATTTATTTAAATGAGAAATAAGGCTAGAAGAGGATAAATGAATTAATTAAATAAATAAAAATTTATTTAATTAATAGAAGAATTAGGCTTCGATAATTAAATAAATAAAATATTTATTTAATTAGACTGGACAATTTTGGGTGTCTACATTTTGCCCCTCTTTGAGACAATGCGGCTTGTCGTGTTGTTTCAAAGAAGATAAGATGAACTGATACAGAGTTGCCCCAAGATGGGAATGATATGCCCCCTCGAGAGATTGGATGAAAAAAAATGTTTGAAAAGATCGCAGACAATCTCTCGATAAGAAAGACGGGATAGAATGGACTGACCGGATAAAGTGACAGAGCCATGGGATAAAGAAGACTGACTCGAGAAAAGAGGGCGAGGGCTAGGGTAGTCTATAAGATAGACCATGGGGGAAAATACATCCTCATTGTCATCTACACATCCATGAGAGCAGAGTGCAGAGCGAAAATAGAGCAGCAACAGTCAGCAGCGATGGCTTTCGTTCATAGATTTGACCGTGTTTGCCGATTTCAGAGGCCAACAGAGGCAGGAGAGCCGGTAAGTACCACGAAACCTCCTCGTACTTTGACGCATTTATTATTGTCATTAATGCATGGTAGATAGGGCAATAAATGCGCTTAGAATAGGGTCCAAAAAAAATGTCAAAAATGTTTAAGCGCGTCTGCGTTGGTGCCAGGCGTGTCTATGCTCGTGAGGCGCGTCTATGTTTGTGCCAGGCGCGTCTGCGTTTAAAACCGCGTTTGTGCAATCCTTAAGCGCGTTTATGTCAGGTAAGCGCGTTTGTGTTTAAAAATGTGAATTTTTTGTCTTCTAGGTCAAATCGGCAGTTCTGTGATGAACATACGCTGTCGATTAGATAAGCTGCTGAGAGGATACACTCAAGCAGGTCCTCTGGGGAAGACTAGGATAACAAATAAGGCTAGGATTGACAATTCTGTGATAGAACATACGTTGCTAATTAGGAAACTTCTCAAGAGGATTCACTCAAGGAGATCCTCTAGGGAAGACTAGGATAGATCAAGGCACTTTGTGATGAACAGTGAGTACCAAGATAGAGGACTTTGTGATGAACAGGGAGTACTTAAAATATGAGCAGCACTTTGTGATGAACAATGAGTGCAAATGTGAGCAACACTTTGTGATGAACAGGGAGTGCCACACACGTAGTACTTTGTGATGAATAGGGAGTACCACTAGGATAGAAGCAACACTTTGTGATGAACAGTGAGTGTCACTAGGGTAGAATGCCATATGCATTTAGATAAAAAGTAGCATTTTGTGATAAATAGGGAATGCCACTATGACTAACATGATTGATTTGCTTGATTGTAGGAGTATTTACCTATGTTGGAGTCACGGGAGAGATTCTCATTGACTCAGAGGTTGCGACCTGAGCTGATAGCCGAGGAGCAAGTGGCTATCGAGGCTATGGGATTGAGACATGTTCTATATGTGCCTGAGTTTTGGGCGAACATGGGACTGTTGATTGCACTGGCAGAGAGATGGCACTCCGAGACATGTACTTTTGATTTGCCGATGGGTGGGATGACAGTCACCCTTGAGGATGTATACAGGATCCTACGGATACCGATCAATGGGGAGCTGATCCCATACGATCGAGATGGAGATAGGGAGTCCCTAAGACGAGTGTTCCAGGACCCAGGACTAGAGATGAGGGTTGGACATGTGGCGTGGGATACTATGACAGCTACAGGGCTAGCGCTGCCAGCAGTGGTAGGAGGAGCGATCAGTGGGTTCTTGTGTCCGGATAGGGTGACACGGGGGTTGGCTATAGGCTGGGGAGGAGCATTGGAAACACTGGTGACACAGCACACCAGATATGCCTAGGGACCATGTGTGCTGGCACACCTCTATTATGAGTTGCATCAATTTGTATACCACAGATTAGTGGGATTAGGCTACGAGGTGACATTGCTGTAGGTGTGGGCTTATGAGCATCTGCCAGTGACGAGGCCGATACACTTCAGAGGCAGGGGTCGCGGATGCAGTTTTGTTCACTTGTATGATATGATCACGTCGCAGCCACGGATTGGCAGGTTGGAGCACTGGCAACGAGTGATAGATGACATTGACATGGTCATATGGAGACCATACCTGGGATGCGAGTAGTGGGAGGATGATGTAGTTGAGCTTCCCTACACCTTCCAAAGCAGGTATTTGATTGGGCGAACGACCTATGTGCTGGAGAGGCAGCTAGTGGTCAGGGTTGGCAGGCAGTTTGGCAGGATCCAGAGGATGCCACGGGGCTCAAGCATGTATGCATGGACTGTGAGAGATCAAGTGCAGTTTGGGCCCCTATTATCATATGATTAGGTGGTTACATAGCTGGTAGAGATGATGCCCCTACCTTGGGACATGTGGCCAGAGATTGAGGATGTCGGCATGGATGCCGAGTACACAACATACTGGGCGGAGCATCCCTTCCCACGCCTGACGGATCCAGGAGAGCCATTAGATGGGAATGGTGGTGGGGATGATGATGATGGTGGAGGTGATGGGGGCAGAGGCCGATGGAGGAGGAGGGGAGCAGTTGGAGAGAGGAGGGTTGCACCTCAGAGGGAGGGTGGAGAGGAGAGGCAGGCTTGGGTGGTGAGGGGTCGCGGTGGATTGCCGCTATAGGTGCCAGGAGCACAGGATCCCAGATAGGTACAGGTACAGGGACAGGGACAGATACAGGGACAGGTACCAGTACAGGCACCCGTATAGGTACAGGCACAGGCACAGGGGCAGGCACCCGTATAGGGGGAGGCACAGGCAGAGCCGGAGGGGGCTGATGCAGAGGAGGATGAGCTGATAGAGCTGAGGGAGATCTACCAAGGACAGGCAGATGAGATCTAGGAGTTGGAGAGGGAGAGGGATCACCTCAGGAGGAGGCTCAAAGATACTGAGTGGGAGCGGGATTAGGCTATTCAGCGTTATACAGAGGCTGAGACAACATTGAGGGCTCGGAGGCAGGCAGCAGAGGATACAGGGGCCAGATATTCTTATGTCTTGTAGGTAGGGGAGGAGATTGCCTACTGGCGGGATCTCTATTATGGTGCAGTGCCAATGGATCAGCGGGCGAGGAGCTTCCATAGACCATCGCGGACAGCGACAACTACGGGAGGGAGCCGGAGGAGACAAGCATCGAGTGGTGGGGTTATGGGTCCTCCACCACCACCAGATAGAGGAGACAAGAGGGATGATCCTGGGGTGGGTCCTTCAGGGGCTCAGATTCTATTGAGGCCAGGTGGCTCCGAGGGAGGGAGTTCATCATAGACATAGAGGGCTCCCTATGTATCAGTATTGTACCATTTTTGTATGATGATGTAGACACTTGCGGGAGCTTTTGTAGCCATATGATTTTGACATCATTGTATCATGACATTTTATGATTATATATATGAGATGATTCATTTTTGCGGCAGCTATATGCATGTGTACCTATATGATGAAATGTTCTTATGTGATGTTTATGATATGGATGCAAATATGTATATGATGCAATGCAATATTTTTGTTCTTTTATGTTTTATAATGTTGTGCCAATGCAAATGTGAATGTATGTAATGCAGATGAATATGATAATGCAAATGTAAATTGTGCTAACAGGTGTTGTGTGTAGGATGTGATGCAATTGCGATATCTATATGTATGTATGAAATGCTAATATGTGGAAATGCAGGTGCAACTACATGAGATGCAAATGTTTTTGGTGCGTCATTATACTTAGTCATGTGCTAGCAGGCTACGTGGACTCAAGAAGGATGATGGAAGTCAATCAAGAAAGGGGGATGAAAGATAGAAGATATGAAAGTGAAAGAGATTCTTGTGCATTATCATCATTGAGCTTTATTATGGCACGTAGGTTATGACAATCAAGGCATATGTTTGACCCAGAAAGTCATTGTACCTGTTTGCATGGAGATAAGACAGTCACAAAAAAGGAATGCCCCATTTCATACTAGACTCACAGTGTCCTCATATCCTTGGACAAGTCATAGCATTACTAAGAGACAATCCACAGACAACAAATAAATAGGTGACGATACCCCATCCTCGCCTTTCTAGTCAAAGACATCCTGGAGATAGAATCTCTAGTCAGAGACATTCTGGAAAAGCTAAAAGACATGTCACCAAAAAAGATGAAATCAAAAGAAAACCAAGACTCGACACCAACATCCACTGTAGTCCTCAAGTTTAGTGTCTCTTGTCACTTGTATAAGTCTTATTTGATTGTGGTCACAATGTTTACTTTCACAGAAAGGATAGATAGCACTGAACCATATGTTGTCTGAGTCTGTTGAAAGATTTGATTTGTTGAAGCCCATTGTTGCTGTTCTGTCTCATCTGAAACTGACTGAATCCATGAAACTGATACTTTATAGCGAAGAAGATGAAACTTTATTACAGATCTGTGATGCAAATGTTGCTTTATTGCGGATTATGCGCGGATAGACTGAAGGAAGCTGGAAGAAACTGTACTCCTCAAAACATGTGATGTTCTCAGTTCCACACCCATCACTAGACGTAGGATTTGCCTTAGCCACAGATAGGATCTGATTTATTATGGATGGAAAGGGATGAAAAGGACTGCTTATTATGAATGGCTAACCAATCTTAGGGAGATCAATAACAAGCCATGATGGGAATGGGTAAATTTATTATGGATGAATTGGTCGTGAGTGTGTGCAAAGTGAAAGGATGAGATGGAATCCTAAAGGAGGGAGGAGCAATGTCCCTACACATGGTGCCAGTGACCCAGTTTTCACCATGGTACTTGCCCAGGGCGCCACCGAAGTGGTTTTCACCGTTGGACGAAATTATTTCTCTTTACTTTTTTCGATTTTTCAATGTTTTTTGTGTCACAAGGTGCCTTTTTGCCAGGTTTTCACCAAGTAACGATTTTTTTGTTTTATAATTTTTTTGTATTTTTGATTTTTTTTTTATTTTTTTGTATTTTTCGAATTAGGATACTCTGAACAGATATGTATAAAACCTGCAAAGGTGCATGCTGTTGATAGGATCCTCTAAAGGTTCACCTTCTGTAGTTGAGAGCTGATATGCCCCAGATCCATATGCTGCTGTAATGATGTAAGGACCAAGCCAATTTGGTTTGAACTTGCCCTTCTTCTCTCTGTCTTGCTGATTTTTGGGGTTTTCTCTAAGAACCAAATTACTTACCTCAAATGTGCGAGATTTGACCTTGTGATTGTAGCTGCGACTCATTCATTGTTGGTAAGCCTTGAGATGATTAAAAACAGTTTGTCTTCGTTCATCTAGTAGTTCCAGCTCTTGTAAGTGAGAGACCCTATAGTCTTCATCACTGATGATGTTTTGCAAAGAGACCTGTAAAGAGGGTAGCTCGACCTTAATAGGCAAGATGGCTTCAGCGCCGTAGACAAGTGAATAGGGTGTAGCTCCTGTAGGTGTGCGGACACTTGTGCGGTAAGCCCAAAGTGCAGGATTAAGTTGGATATGCCAATTACGGCCAACATCGTCGACTGTCTTCTTTAAGATTTTAAGGATTGTTTTATTAGATGCCTCAGCTTGACCATTACCTTGGGGGTAATATGGTGTAGAGAAACGATGGGAAATATGGAAGCGGTCACAGAGTTCACGAACATCCTAATTTTTGAAGGGATGCCCGTTATCAGTGATAATGGAAAGAGGAATACCATATCGGCAAATGATATAGTTGAGGATAAATGTAGCAATTTGTTTTCCTGTGACTTGTGTGAGAGGCACGGCTTCAATCCATTTTGTAAAATACTCTGTGGCAGTGATAATGAATTTATGACCATTGGAAGAAGGAGGGTGAATCTTGCCTATGAGATCGAGTCCCCACTGACAAAAGGGCCAAGGAGATGCAAGTGGTTGAAGTTCTTGTGCTGGCGCACGTATGAGATCTCCATGAATTTGGCATTGCTTACATTTCTTGACAAACCGATATGAGTCTTTCTCCATATTGGGCCAGTAATATCCAGTCTTGATGAGTTTCTTGGCCAAGGTAGGACCACTAGCATGTGGACCACATATCCCTTCATGTACTTCACGTAACACAATCTGAGCTTTGTCGCTTTCTAAACATCTAAGAAGAGTGTCATCTAAACCTCACCGATATAGGATATCAGCTAAAATGACATATCGAGAGGATTGGCGAATAAAAGTGCGATGTTGGTTATTTGATAGATCACTAGGTAGAGTATTGTCATGAAGGTATGTGAAAATAGAACCATATAACTGGGACTCAGGACCGATGACACATATCGTCTCAGTAGGCATGATCTCATATGAAGGAACCAAAAGGTTATCCACCGAGAACTCATAGCGGGTCTCGTTTGGAGGTAGATCAATCAGTGAAGCAATTGTAGCCATGGCATCTACGGCGCGATTCTGCTCTCTTGGTATCTGCTCAAAGTCTATCTTTGTGAAGTGTTGTTTCAGGTCATCCACCATTTATTTATAAGGCATTAATTTTTCATCTTTTGTTTGGTAATCATCAGTTGCTTGACGGATGACAAGTTGGGAGTCCCCAAAAACACGAAGTTCCTGGATCTTCCGTTGAACTGCAATTCATAATCCTGTTGTTAATGCCTCATATTCTGCTATATTGTTAGTGCAAGGAAATGATAAGCGGTATGATTTTGGTATAGAATCCCCTTGAGGAGTTATAAAGAGGATGCCATCTCCTGCCCCATGCTGTGTGTATGAGCCGTCGAAGTACAGTTGCCATGGCTTTGCATGTGACATTGTTAAAGTAGATTCATCTGGAAATTTTGAACTTAGAGGAACATCATCTATCATGGGAGCATCTGCTAATTGATCGGCGATGGCTTGTCCTTTTATTTGTTTTCTGTCCACATACTCAATGTCGAATTCACTCAGGATCATTACCCATTTGGCCAATCGCCCAGTAAGTGTTGCTTTATTGAGAAGGTATTTCAATGGATCGATCCTTGCAACTAACTTAGTCTTATGAGTGAGCATGTAATGTCGTAATTTCTGTGAAGCAAAGACCACGGCGAGACATGCACGCTCAATTTGCGTGTAGTTTAGCTCATATCCCACCAATGTGCGACTGATATAGTATACTACTTTTTCTTTGCCCTCAGCAGTTTGTTGTGCTAAGAGTGCCCCCAGTGCTATTGGAGTAGCTGATATGTATAGTAACAGAGGTTGATTTGGAACTGGTGGCATCAAAACTGGCGGATTTAGAAGATAATCTTTGAGCATCTGGAAAGCCTGTTGACAGTTATCATCCCATTTGAATTTGATGTTTTTATGTAACAGGTGCTGAAAAGGATTACACTTATCTGCAAGTTGTGCTATGAATCTTTGGATGGACTGGAGTCTGCCTTGTAAGGATCGAAGTTGACTGATATTTCTTGGTGGTTGCATCTCCAAAATGGCTTTTACTTTTGTTGGATCAGCTTCGATTCCTCTTTTGGATACAATGAATCCTAGGAGCTTCCCGGAGGTTACTCTGAAGACACATTTCTTGGGGTTTAATCTTACTTTGTATTTTTCCAACCGATCAAAGACAACTGAAAGTATGTCCAAATGTGTATTTCTGTCTATTGATTTGCCCAAGAGGTCATTGACATAATCTTCCACGGTTACGTGCATGAGGTCATGAAAGATAGTAGTGTAGGAATTAAGAGACGAATGACATGTGTCATGGGTAGAAAAGGTTAATGAATTAATTAAATAAATAAAAATCTATTTAATTAATAGAAGAAATGTGATCAATTAAATAAAGAAGATATTTATTTAATTTAGGAAAAGGATAATTTAAATAAATAAATGTATTTATTTAAATAAGAAATAAGGCTAGAGGAGGATAAATGAATTAATTAAATAAATAAATAATTATTTAATTAATAGAAGAATTAGGCTTAGATAATTAAATAAATAAAATATTTATTTAATTAGACTGGACAATTTTGGGTTTCTACAGTGTCAAAGAAGACCTCATCAAGCTTGATGAGTGTCTTATTTCCATCTACATCCTTAATTGATCTAGTGGTCGGGTCATACTTATTGGCAAGAACCAACATAAATTTTGGATTCTATGTAGACATGCGAAAGGCCACCACCAGATGAATTCCATTGTTGATAGTGGGCTCCATTTTGTAAGATACTAGTTGTTCCTTGACTCTTTTCAAGAATTCATCGAGATCTACATGGCCAATCTTTGCATCTCTTATATTATCAATATTGGATGATACAGACGAAGGAGGAAAAACTAGATGAATCTCTTAATTCTTGAACTTCACTAATCTCTTACTATGTGAGGGCTCCATTATTCACAATAAATGCACCACAACATGGAAAGGTCATCATTTGAGATGATTAGTTTCTATAGGAATCTCATTTGGTAGGATAAAATCCATCAATCAATCACAAATTGTCATAAACCCACCAATTTATAAGTGTGTGAATTAGGTGCAAATCAAACTTATAAGTCTGATTTGCACTTAATATAAGTGGAAAATTAACAAGAAGTGCATATTGAACTTACAAGTCTGATTTTATCTCAATAGATATAAAAAAATCAGCTCAGTTGTATATCGGGTTTATATCCCCGATCTACACCTAAAAAAACCACAAAACACAAAATAAGGTGCATATACTTATAAGTCTGATATACACCATATAAGGGTATATCAACATATGGTATGAATTGGGGTTACATCCCCGGTTTACACCTAAAAGGACCGATTTGGTATTAGTCGGGGATGTAATCCCAATTAACACCTAAGGGAAAGGAACTACATAAAGGTGGTAAAAAACAAGGTGTCGAGTGAGGTTCTAAGCCCGATTGACACCTCAATGAAGAGAAAAGGCAATGGTGGGTGGTGGATTTATAACCCCGCCACGCACCATGAATTGATACTTAGCAAAGTAAAAACCAAAGGAGGTGTCGAGCAGGGTTCTAAACCCGATCGACGCTAAAAGATAGACAACAAGGATGGTGTGTGGTGGGTTTTTAACCCCACCACATACCATTGAAAGTGAAGGAAGCAAAAAATTAAAATAATGTAGGTCGAGGTTGAACCCAACACACATCGTAGCCATTTTCTACGATGTGTGTCGAGTTCAAAACCTGACTCAACACCATGCAAAGCCATAGTAAAATAAGGAAAGCAAACAATGGTGTAAGTCAATTTCAAAGGCCTGACACACATCAAAGTCGAGGCTTTGGTGTGTGTTGGGTCTTAAACCCAACTTCACACCAGTCTAGGGCACGATAAAAATCAATAAAAATGATACTGCATATTAGGAAAAACACAAAGAGAAGTACAAAATACATACAAAATCCAATTTTAAAGGAAATTTGGTTCCGTTATGAATCTCCTTAAGAATAATGAAAAAAAATAAGGGCACCAATCGATAATATATGAAAAGAGAAACCCGATATAAATCAAACTCTTCAAACAG
Source organism: Cryptomeria japonica (assembly GCF_030272615.1). Taxonomy (NCBI): domain Eukaryota; kingdom Viridiplantae; phylum Streptophyta; class Pinopsida; order Cupressales; family Cupressaceae; genus Cryptomeria; species Cryptomeria japonica. Next base: position 626,688,045 of record NC_081408.1, on the reverse strand, counting down.
TAAATGCAAAATCATGCTCAATAATGGTGTAAATCGGACCTATAGGTCCGATTTGTACCAAAATGACTTAAGAGGTGTAAATCGCGCCTATAGGTCCGATTTGCACCTAAAAGGGACTAATCAAGTGATTGCCGAGTTTAAAACTTGATTCTACACCTAGAACTTTAAAATGGTGTAGAGTCGGATTTAGACCTCGACTTTACACTAATCAAGAAAAAAAATCTCTCTTAAGTTAAAATTTGAATTTTAACTAGGAAGATGAGATTTCCAAGATTGAACACAAAGTGTTCAAAGACAAGTGAAGTGACAAAAATTCTTCAAAACTCACAACTTAGAGAAATGAGAACGAATAAATTAAGAAAAAATCATAGGGGTATCCTTATTTTCACTCAAAACAAAAACAAGGATAACAAGGAGCATACGTCAATGGACTCTACCATTATAGGTCTCCTCACAAGATTTCCAACAATATATGATAATTAAAGATCTAACAATTAGTTGAAAGTTCTAGCTTCTAGAGCTTCCAAAAAATTTAATAAAATATTTTCTTAACTTGAAAGTTGGTCGGTTAGGGTTTGGGCACTCAAAAAATAGGGAATTCCACTTTCCAGAACATTCTACGATGGTTATACATTCCAGATAAAGAAGGTGAATAGAGGGATAGAAGGATAGTTCTAATACTGCAAATTGCGGCTTTGACTTACTAATTATTGTAATGAGAAAGTCCCTGTGGCTATAACATGTTATTTTTTGAATGTTGTAACTTCATTTCATTGAGATAATAGAAAGCAAGTGTTTCCTCTTTTACATTTTCTGTTTATTTCTCTATTGTTTTTTGTTTGTAAGGGGAGTACCCTTCATCAAGTGGTTTTAGAGCATAATTTCATGAGTGTGTAAACAGATCATCGAATGTGAGGTATTTTACACCAAGATTGTGGTTGTGGGAAATCGGAAAAAATTCTCCACGAAGAAACTGCGGTGGAAGAAATATCAATGTGAGCCCTCTAGAGACAAGTTCAAGCATTGCAAGAGGAGTTGATATTAGGGAAAGAAATGAAAGTGAGGATGAGTTTGAAGGAGAAGACTAGTTTGTAGAATAAAAAGAAGTAGCCAAATATCCCAATGAGGCTAGGTTTTTGAGGACCATGTCCAAGAGTGGAAAAAGGCCAAATATTGAAGTTTCTACATTTTTAAGAAATGTTAATCCAAAAGAGTTAATCGATTGGATCAATGATATGGAAGACTATTTTTAGTATGAAGAAGTGGACGATCATAAAAGGGTGAAATTTCCAAAGACCAAACTAAAGGGTCATATGAGTATTTGGTTGAAGCAAGCGAAAAAATCTATCAAAGATTATACATAAGATTACTATTGAGTCTTCATTAAAACATACCATTCTGATCCCAACAAGGAGAAATTTGTTCATTACATAAATGGGTTGAAGCCAAGTATTCAAGAAGAGTTGAGTTTGGTAAGGATGTCTACCATTGAAGATGAATGCCAATATTGTTTGAAGGTAGAAGAGAAGCTAAATAAAAGATTTGAGAGCAAGCATAATGGAAGAGGTCATGGTGGAAATACTGGTGGACAGTCTTATGGAGGCAAAAAAGAAGACCAAAAGGAATCTCGGAGCAGTTGCAATCAGAAGGGAAGTAATTCCTACAATCTCTATGATCAAAATGGTGGGGATCAATGACAAAGAGGAAGAGAACGAGGATGGGGAAGAGGAGGCTTTCATGGAACATGTTTCCAGTGTGGAGAAGGTCATAGAGCCTATGAGTGTCACCAACATAAATGGAGGACAAATAGGAGGCCTGAGGGTAATGCATGAGTTTCCCATGTAGATGAAGATGTCGAGTCTTCACATTTTGAAAAATGCTAAGACAAGAGAGGTTCTTGTTACTAGAAGAGCCTTGTTGAATGATGAGGAGGAGTCAATTCAAAGGAAGAATCTATTTTGCCCAAGATGTAAGTGTAATGGTGAAGTTTGCAATGTCATTATAGATGGTGGTAGTACTGATAAATTTGTTTATAAGGAAATGGTTAGTAAATTGAAGCAAGAAAGGAGAAGGCACCCAAATCCTTATTGGATTGTTTGGTTGTAGAGGGATCATAAGGATTTGGTTGATGAACAATGTCTGGTAAAGTTCAAGATTGGAAACTATCATGATGAGGTATTATGCAATATTATGCCTAAAGATGTTTGTCATTTGTTGTTAGGGAGACCATGGCAATTTGATTGTCATGTAATACATGATGGGTATGGAAATACCTATTCTTTGATGAAGGGTGGATTTTGACACAAGTTGAAGCCATTGAAGGAGATAGAGGAAAAGGTATGCAGTAATGCAAGAATATGTTTAGTTTATTTAGTTGATGGAATAAAATTTCTAGATGGCATTAAGCATGAGCATCTATATTTTTCTTTAATCCTTAAAGTTAAAAAAAAAGTAGAAAATGTACCTATGGATGTTGTTGATTTGTTAGATGAGTTTTAATATACTATATTTGATAATGTACCTGAAGGCTTACCACCAGTGAGAAAGATTAGTCATCAAATGGACCTGATTCCTAGAGCTAGTTTGTCAAACAAGGTAGCCCATAGAATGACTCCAATGAATAGTGAAGAGTTGAATAGGCAACTGCAAGATTTGTTTTAAAAAGGGTTGATTCAAGAGAGTTTGATTCCATGTGGGCTACTTGTAGTACTAGCATAAAAAAAAAAAAGAGAACGGAGGATGTGTACAGACTCTCAAGCTATCAATAAGATTACTATCAAGTACAAATTTCCCTTGTTAGGGATGGATGACATTATGAAGTATTTGAGTGGAGCTGAGAACTTCACAAAAATAAATTTGAAGATAGGATATCACCAGATCTAGATTAGAGAAGGAGATGAATGGAGAATAGTCTTTGCAACAAAGGAAGGCATTTATGAGAGGTTAGTTATGCCTTTTGGGCTAACAAATGCACCAATCACATTCATGTGACTTGTGAGGCCCTACCCCGACTCATCCTAGCATTTCAGTGATTTTCATGTTGAGACTATTATGGATGCTTTATTTTTATGCATTATGGATTTAGAACTTATATGATTCCATGATTTGGATAACATTGGTGTATGTGGATGCTTCATTTCTATGCATTATAGATATAGAGCTCTATATGATTCTAGAATAGGATAAATTTGAGATGATGTATGTCATTATTGGATTTGCAGGACTTTACTGTGATGATAGAAATAAGATTCATGTCTTATGTATGGATCAAAATATGAGGATTATGATAATTGCTTCTGTGGATTTATTTGGATATACGATATATCAATTTGTTTAAATATAAATTATATGCAGAGTGTTTGATGTGTATTCTTATTCATGTGTTTAATATTATATGAGGTTATTTGGAATTACTAATGTGTAATTGAGATGCGCAGGAAAATTATCCATGTGACCATGGAAACATTATGGAGAACCAAACCTAGACCTATGTACGTTCGTAAAACCAAGGGTTGTTTATTTGGAGAGACAACACCCCGTATGTATCGTATTTTATTTGTGAAAGTAAATGTTACATGTGTGTTAAATTGAATTTATTAATTTGTGTAAATTCAACAAGAGACAAATTTCATGTGTAATTTTGTAATGTATTTAATGGTGTCACTCGACACATGTGCTGATTTATGTCTTGATTTTTGACTTGCTCTTGGAGGGAGTTGTTTCAACCATAGCCTTTTCAAACATTTGAGTGTGGTTCTAAATTTTCCTTGGGTAGAGAGTCTTTGGAGTGGTCAACTCAGGTTTGACCCGAAAGTTAACTTCAGATGGGTTTCTAAGGGGTCAAATGGACTCCTAGGGGTAGTTTAAAAGTTTTTCCTAAAGTCCATAAGGTATACCTATGGATTAGGAATATTTTTAGGCATGTGACTACTCCCATGTGACTGCTTAGTCACCTCAAAAAGTGGGTTTCCTAAAGTGAGCGAAAATTCAAATTAGAAGGTGCCATCTAGGTTAGATAACCTTCCTTTTTGATGTGAGATCCTTTTTCTCACTTTCTCTTACTTTTTCCTTTTTTAGTTTTAGTAACTTGTGAGAACTCTCACTGAAGTCTTTTTAGGCAAGGATTAGAGATTTTGTGGGTAATCACCCACTCTCCATTTTTTGGAGATCATGCAATTTTGAAAAAGAATAGTTTTGGGATAGAAATTTGGCTAAGTGTAGAAGAAAGGCTTGTGGAATTGGGCTGCTCATCCTCAAACTAGTTCTAGCAAACCTTTGGGCAGATTTAAGGTTGGTTCATCTTCTCCCTTTCACGCTGCATGTTTATGTTGGAAAGATTGTTTGTATGTAAAAGTTGTTTTCTTGTATTTTCCTTTGTGAAAATTATTATGTGACCTATCTTTTATTTCTTTTATGCATTTTTCTGTGATTTGGGAGTAACCAAGGCCTTCTATTCTTGGGAGAGTAGGATGGCCTTGTGAGTGGAAGGAGTTTGACAGCCCTTGAGTGAGAGGCTCTCTTTATGAGAGTGATCTCAAGGGTTGTATATGTGACCCTTGCTGCATAGCCTTGTGTATGCATTTGGGGGTCATAAGGAGAGAAAGAATGACATGAATGCCTTGGGGGGCATAAGGATGTGGAGTTAATGTACTTATGATATATCTTTGTTTGCCATGAGGTGGCTTTGTGATCTACCATTCTTGCAGTCTTCTCAGGGTATTTGGTCCACTTCCACCCGTGTGAAAACATCACATTTTGTGATGAAGTGTAGCCTTGGTTGGGAAAGTGTTTGTTGTATGTTTTTCCCTTGCTTGTTGTGTTTGCCTGAATGTAACCTGTCTAGGGTTGGTTCTCCAAGCTCGGGGGTGGCTTCTAGTAAGCCTAGGCTGGGAGGTGAGCACTCTATGGTCATAGCCTCATGATTTATTTGTAGGTTGCTTGGAAAGAAAAGAAAAAAAAAAAACAAGCTAGGAGTTGCTGGATTTACTTGATTTGCAGAAAAAGATTAGGGAATGGGATATTTTATATTTTAGTTGCAGCAATGTGAAAGAAAAGCTATATGTTGTATTCATTTTATTTATAGTCCTCATTTAATAGAAATGAGAGACTACTTGGGGTATCTCACCCATTTGTATTGTTGGCTATATTGTATTTTAAATATACTTTAAATAAATGCATTATTTTTATTAAATATTATTTTGTTGCAAAATGAAACATTTATGTTGGGTTCAAGTTATGTATTGTTCTTGAAATAATGTTGGTTGTATACATGGTATTTTGAAAATAAAAGTTCATTTTATCTCCTTATGCATATTGAAATAATGGAAATGAGTAAAGTAGAGAGCTTGCATGTTAGTAAGAGAAAATTAAGCATTAGTCCTAATTATTTATTCCCAAATACAAATCATGGTTTAATAGATTTAACATGTCTATCTCTAAGGTTAATTGAAAAGATTCTAGACTAATGTAGTTGCTGAATATAGTTTAATTAATTCTGTCACTTTTTCCTTATTTATTGCAGAATTAAAATCTAATATTTGCACATTTATGCCTAGATTTAAAAGAAGAAATATAAATATTTGACTATTGCTATGCTGGCATTTATTTTATTAATTTCCTGCAAGTTAAAAATAACAATATTTATCTATGAAAATCCATATTAAACCCACCCTTAATTTAACCAATGATAGATTATATATATGTGTGTGTGTGTGTGTGTGTGTGTGTGTAGACACACACACACACACACACACACACACACACACACACACACACACACACACACACACACACATATATATATAACAAAAATAAATAAATAAATAAATAAATAAAGAATTTTTTTTAATTTATAAAAAAAAATGAAGGTTTTCGGGGGCCGAACCCACTGTGTATAAACACAGTGGTCGGCGCGGCTCGGGCCACCACTGTGGCTACCCACAGTGGATGGCATGGGTGTCGCCACTGTGGGCAACCACAGTGGTCAGCATGGGGCCTCCCATTGTGGGTAACCACAATGGAAGGGCACCCGGCCGCCATTGTGTTTACCCTTAGTGGGCGGCGCCTGGTCGCCACAGTGGGGAAACACAGTGGTGTCCGGGGGTGCCTCACCCGACGCCCAATTTAAACCCTCCTTCGCTCCTCCCTCCATGACCATCGCCTCTAGCCACCTCCGCCGCTCTCGCTCGACCCTGCACAATAATATAAAACCCTAACCCAGTTCGGGTTAGGGTAGGTTTGAAGTATAAAAAAATAGAATGAAGGAAAAGAAATATAATAATAATGTTAGTATTATTTCCTTGTTTTATAACTTATAATTTTAGGGTTTGTTGTTATTCTATTATTTAGGAAACAAAATAATTCTATATATATATATCTACACATGATTATATATATGCATGTATAGGTCTAATTTTTAGATTATTATTTTATTATGTATTTATATTTTATATATGTTTTATATAAACATATGGGCATGTAAATATTCGATTATGATGTTTTAAATTTTAAATATCTTTTAGAGTTTAATCTTTTAGGAAATTTATAATGACTTTGTATGTTATTTTGGCCATAGGGGATTACTTTTTTTAGTTCACCCAAATTTAGGCTTGTCGAGATTAAACTTTATAGGGCAAATTTTATTATGGATTTATTTAGCCCTTTAGTCAAAATTTAGACACTTTATAATTACTGTTAAAATAATTCATGGGATTTAAAAATCCAATTGCTAGAGTTGATTTAATTAATTCCTACTATAATTAAAAAAATTAATTGAGAGTAATAATATCTCTTGTCAATTGATTTAGGGGTTTTTGCTTAAATGAATTTACTATTTAATTAATTAATGAGATAATTATAATTCTTTTGGAGAGTTAATATTCCGTATTTAATTTAAATTATTTTCGCTTACCTGAGTTAGTGGTTAGAGTTAACTCAAACATAGTTAAGACAAGACTTGTTATTGCGTTTCATATTAGCAAATTTAGTGTTATTAGGTTATGTTTTAAAAGAAAAATTTATTTCGTTCGTGCCCAAAAGGCTGGGCATGACAATTTGGTATCAGAGCAAGGTTTCCAACACTAGGAACCTTTCTCCATTACGTTTCGCTTTAATTAGTTAATTAGTTAATTTTATTTTATTTATTTTTAATTAATTAAATTTTTCTCCAAAAAATTATTTATTTATTTCATTTTTATTTTATTTTCTCATAAGGATGCCTCCAACTACGTGACAAGGTCGCAAACGTGGTAGGGGTCCTAGGTGTGTACACATGGCACGCGAAGAGGTCGATAGGGAGGAATCAGTTTCGGAAAGGAACCCAGAGGCTCCTCCCGAACGACCGGTTGACCCAAACCGAGACATCTTATTAGCACTCCAGAACCTAATAGGGATAGTCCAGGATAGGCTTCCAGCAGAGGATCATCATGTTGAAAACCAAAACTCAGGGAGCCATAGATCAACAGATAGGGAACGAAGTAGGAGTCCACCTCCTAATTCCGTAGAGAGTCAAGCTGGGCATGAGCCTGAGTCTGTTCAGCTACCAGGACCACCTCCAGTAGCAGAGCCAGTGTATTTTGAGAGATCACGTCGAGATCCAGGGGATCTAATCAGAGAGGTTATGCGCCTCCAGCCACCATCTTTTGGGGGATCTATCGACGGGGTAGAAGCTGAGGCTTGGCTTTTGAGCCTAGATAGGTGCTTTGCATTGCGCTCCTACGAGAGCAATCTAAAGGCATGTGTAGCAGTCCACTTGTTGAGAGGAAGGACCTCCACATGGTGGAGATAGGAGGAATACAAGTGTGGTTTAGTTGCAGATACCCTCACATGGGAGATTTTTACAGAGAGGTTCAGGGAGAGGTACTTGTCAGAGCATTACAGACAATGTAGGATAGATGAGTTCCATGACCTCCAACAGAAGGGTCTCTCAATGACCCAATACGAGAGCAAGTTCTTCGAGCTCTTGCCATACGTGGACTACCTGAAAGATGAGAAGCTTCTCGTCAACCATGTTATCAGAGGGCTGAATGTTGGCATAACAGGACCAGTGAGGATGGACGCTTCAGGGAGCCTTCGGGTTGCCATGGAGAAGGCCTTGATAGCAGAGGAGATTCAGGTTAGGCCATAGGATACAAGGGATCGGTTCCAGAATTGAAACCCTATACCCTAGACATATGGGTTTAAGAAACCCCATTGGAAGGGTAATAACAGACACACATCGGGGTTCTCCAAACCCCCTCCTCCGCAACAGTCACAATAGAACCAGAGGCAGAGGCCTCCACAAAGTCAGTAGGATGCAAAGCCCAAGCAGTGGTAGTCTCAGGGTCAAAGGTGAGATCAATGATCCCAAGTTCCTTACACACCTCCGATGAGGACTCAACAGTCCTCCAGGGGTGGGTACAGTGGTTCTAGTAGGACAGGGGGACAACCTTTCTCTAGGCCTCAGGGCATCCAGTTTCAGGCACACAGTGCTTGTTTCACGTGTGGAGCCATGGGACACATGGCGAGAGAGTGTCCTGAAGGTCAGATGACAGGAAATCAGAGGATGGCAACATCAGAGCCTACAACTGGAGATATGGGCAAGTCCCATAAAGTCTTTGGAGCGGTTGACAACCGCCAGGCAGAGCACTAGGCCACAGTCAGTGAGGCTGTAGGTATCTATATTATTTGATTCAGGAGCTATTGACGCCTTTATATCTCCATTGGTTGTGGAGCATTGCGGGCTAGTGGCAATTAGACAAGGTGTCAGTTGGGAAGTGGACTTAGCTTCAGCGGCTAGAGTGTCAGTGGAATCAGAGGTTAGGGGATGTTAGCTTCAGATTGGCAATACCACCACCTTAGTAGACCTTAGAGTTACACCACTTGGATCATATGGCATCGTACTTGGTATGGATTGGCTTTATTCCCACAGAGCCAAGATGGATTGCCACTTGAAAGTGATCGAGTGTGAGGATGATCATGGTTCGCCCATAGTAATCACCGGGATTCAGAGACCCATGTCTCTTCGTATGATTTCCGCAATGCAGCTTAAGCAGAGCATGTGAAAGGGATGTCAGTTATTTACCATCACCATCAGTGATAGAGAGGAAGAGGATGAAAGGGAAACATCAATTGACAACCATCCTATCCTTAAGGGGTATTCAGATGTGTTTCCTTTAGAGCTACCCGGAATGCCACCTCGTAGAGAGATTGAATTTCATATAGACCTTGTACTAGGAGCTGAGCCAGTTTCAAGAGCACCTTATAGGATGAACACAAATGAGCTTAATGAGCTCAAGATGCAGCTTGAGGAACTCCTAGAGAAGGGTCACATTCGTCCTAGCGTATCCCCTTGGGGTGCACCAGTCATCTTTGTGAAGAAGAAGGACGAATCTCTTCAGTTATGCATGGATTATCGTCAGTTGAACAAAGTAACCATCAATAACCGATCTCCCTTTCCCAGGATCAATGATTTATTCGACCAACTTCAGGGTGCCAAAGTATTTTCCAAAATTGATCTGAAGTTAGGATACCATCAGTTGAGAATAGTGGAAAGTGATATCCACAAGACCGCATTTCGCACTTGATATGGCCACTATGAGTTCACTGTGGTTCCATTCGGTCTTACGAATGCTCTAGCTGTTTTCATGAGCCTCATGAATGGGGTATTCCGCACATTTCTTGACCATTTTGTGATTGTGTTCCTTGATGACATATTGATATATTCTCAGAATGAGAAGGAGCATGAGGAGCACCTGAGGTAGGTTTTGCAGTGTTTGAGGGAATATCAATTGTTTGGCAGTTTGTCGAAGTGTGCCTTCTTTTGTTCAGAGGTCAAGTACCTTAGGCATGTTATTTCCGGTGATGGGATCTTAGTTGACCGATCAAAAATTAGAGCTATTATGGATTGGCCAACACCAACCAGTGTGATAGAGGTCAGGAGCTTCATGGGCTTAGCAGGTTATTACCGACGCTTTGTTGAGGGATTCTCTAGAGTCGCACATCCTATTACTTCTCTTCAGCATAAAGGGAAGAAATTTGAGTGGACAGAGAAGTGCGTGAGGGCCTTTTAGGAACTCAAAAAAGCACTTACTAGCACACCTATCCTTGTAGTACCAGATCCCTCAGCTGACTTCATGGTTTGCACAGATGCTTCCCTAGAGGGTTTAGGAGCAATCCTTATGTAGGATGGTAGGGCTATAGCTTTTGAGTCTAGGAAAATTAAGACTCGTGAGCTTAACTACCCTACTCATGACCTTGAGCTTGTAGTAGTAGTGCATGCACTTGTAAGGTGGAGACACTTCCTTTTGGGTCATCATTTTGAGCTTCATTCAGACCATCAGAGACTTCAATACATATTCACTCAGTCGAACCTTAATGCACGTAAGAGGAGATGGATGGAGTTCTTGTGTGAGTATGATTTTGACGTTCACTACATCAAAGGGAAAGAAAATGTAGCTGCAAATGCTTTGAGTAGGAGACGTCATGAGGTATACACCATATCTATGGGAACGAATTTGAGAGATCATATATTGCAGCAGTTGCTAGAGGATGGATGGTATTTAGAGGTTTGTCAGGTGATACGATCTCAATAAACTCTAGAAGGGAAATACGTGGATTATTCCTTGGAGTTTGATGGATTATTACGCCATAGAGGGCGCATCTATGTACCTTCTTCTGGGGGATTGCGAGAGTTCATTGTCACAGAGGCTCATAGAGCTCCTTATGCAACACATCCTGGAGTTAATAAGATGCATGCTAACTTGAGACAGTTATATCATTGGCCAGGAATGCGGTAGCTCATTACTGAGTTAGTAGCCCGATGCCTCGAGTGTTAGAGAGTCAAGGCGTAGCACCACTATCTAGGTGGGTTGCTCCAGTCTCACGCTATACTAGAGTGGAAGTGGGATACTATATCCATGGATTTCATCATTGGTCTCCCTATGTCATCTCATCACCATGATGCCATCTTGGTGACAGTTGACAAGTTGACCAAAGTGGCCCACTTTTCACCAGTTCGGACTACCTTCAGAGCACCAGCAGTAGCATAGGTGTTCTTACGAGACATTGTCAGACTTCATGGCATTCCACGCAAGATTATTTCTGACAGGGATTCCCTCTTCACTTCTTCCTTTTGGAAGGCATTACAGGCAGCTATGGGCACCAAGCTCAATTTCAGTACAGCCTATCATCCAAAAATGGATGGTCAGACAGAGAGGATTAACCAGGTGTTAGAGGATATGCTTCGCATGTATGTCATGGCTCATCAAACCAGATGGGAAGAGTACCTTCCCTTAGTGGAGTTTGTCTATAACAATGGGCATCACACTTCGTTGGGGATGCCACCCTATCAGGCATTATACGACAGGCCTTGTAGGACACCATTGAGCTGGGACCACATAGAGGACAGAGTCGCTATTGGTCCTGAGATAGTTCAGGATATGGAGCAGAAGGTGGGTTTGATTAGGCAGCATTTTAGGGAGGCACAGGATAGACAAAAGAAGTATGCAGATGCGAAGAGGATAGATCGTAGCTACTTGGTTGGAGACAGAGTCTTCTTGAGAGTGCGACTGCATAAGAGTCCAATCTGTTATGGAAAGGGTTCTAAGCTCACACCTCGCTTTGTAGGACCATTCAAAATCCTTGAAAGGATAGGACCAGTTGCCTATCGTTTAGCATTGCCACCTAGCCTGTCACGCATCCACGATATGTTTCATGTATCAGTTTTGAGGAAGTATATCTATGATGAGTCTCATATTTTAGATTGGGATGCCTTGCAGGTGGAGTCAGACGAACAACTAGCTTTGGAGCCCATTCGCATTTTGGCACACCGGACGCTGGCCCTTCAAGGTCGAGAGCTGGACCAAGTTAGGGTGCAGTGGGATTGCTATGATGAGGTTATGGCTTCATGGGAGGACACAACATGTATGAGATCATAGTACCCCCATCTTTTTGATGAACTCCAGGAGGAAGTTCATGCCTAGAGGGGGAGGGTGTGAGGCCCTACCTCGAATCATCCTAGCATTTTAGTGGTTTTCATGTTGAGACTATTATGGATGCTTTATTTTTATGCATTATGGATTTATAACTTATATGATTCCATGATTTGGATAACATTGGTGTATGTGGATGCTTCATTTCTATGCATTATAGATATAGAACTCTATATGATTCCAGAATAGGATAAATTTGAGATGATGTATGTCATTATTGGATTTGCAGGACTTTACTATGATGATAGAAATAGGATGCATGTCTTATGTATGCATCAAAATTATGAGGATTATGATAATTGCTTATGTGGATTTATTTGGATATAAGATATATCAATTTGTTTAAATGTAAATTGTATGCAGAGTGTTTGATGTGTATTCTTATTCATGTGTTTAATATTATATGAAGTTATTTGGAATTACTAAGGTGTAATTGAGATGCGCAGGAAAATTATCCATGTGACCATGGAAACATTATGAAGAACCAAACCTAGACCTATGTACGTTCGTAAAACCAGGGGTTGTCTATTTCGAGAGACAACACCCCGTATGTATCGTATTTTATTTGTGAAAGTAAATGTTGCATGTGTGTTAAATTGAATTTATTAATTTGTGTAAATTCAACAAGAGACAAATTTCATGTGTAATTTTGTAATGTATTTTATGGTGTCACTTGACACATGTGCTGATTTATGTCTTGATTTTTGACTTTCTCTTGGAGGGAGTTGTTTCAACCATAGCCTTTTCAAACATTTGAGTGTGGTTCTAAATTTTCCTTGGGTAGAGAGTCTTTGGAGTGGTCAACTTAGGTTTGACCTGAAAGTTAACTTTAGATGGGTTTCTAAGGGGTCAAATGGACTCCTAGGGGTAGTTTAAAGGTTTTTCCTAAAGTCCATAAGGTATACCTATGGGTTAGGAGTATTTTTAGGCATGTAACTACTTCCATGTGACTGTTTAGTCACCTCAAAAAGTGGGTTTCCTAAGGTGAGCGAAAATTCAAATTAGAAGGTACCATCTAGGTTAGATAACCTTCCTTTTTGATGTGAGATCCTTTTTCCCACTTTCTCTTACTTTTTCTTTTTTCAGTTTTAGTAACCTGTGAGAACTCTCATTGAGGTCTTTTTAGGCAAGGATTATAGATTTTGTGGGTAATCACCCACTCTCCATTTTTTTGGAGATCATGCAATTTTAAAAAAGAATAGTTTTGGAATAGAAATTTGGCTAAGTGTAGAAGAAAGGCTTGTGGAATTGGGTTGCTCATCCTCAAACTAGTTCTAGCAAACCTTTGGGCAGATTTAAGATTGGTTCATCTTCTCCCTTTCACGTTGCATGTTTATGTTGGAAAGATTGTTTGTATGTAAAAAGTTGTTTTCTTGTATTTTCCTTTGTGAAAATTATTATGTTACCTATCTTTTATTTCTTTTATGCATTTTTCTGTGATTTGGGAGTAACCAAGGCCTTCTACTCTTGGGAGAGTAGGATGGCCTTGTGGGTGGAAGGAGTTTGACAACCCCCGAGTGAGAGGCTCTCTTTATGAGAGTGATCTCAAGGGTTGTCTATGTGACCCTTGCTGCATAGCCTTGTGTATGCATTTGGGGGTCATAAGGAGAGAAAGTATGGCATAGATGCCTTGGGGGGCATAAGGATGTGGGGTTAATGTACTTATGATATATCTTTGTTTTCCATGAGGTGACTTTGTGATCTACCATTCTTGCAGTCTCCTCAGGGTATTTGGTCCACTTCCACCCATGTAAAAACATCACATTTTGTGATGAAGTGTAGCCTTGGTTGGGAAAGTGTTTGTTGTATGTTTTTCCCTTGCTTGTTGTGTTTGCCTGAATGTAACCTGTCTAGGGCTTGGTTCTCCAAGCTCGGGGGTGGCTTCTAGTAAGCCTAGGCTGGGAGGTGAGCACTCCATGGTCATAGCCTCATGATTTATTTGCAGGTTGCTTGGAAAGAAAAGAAAAGAAAAAAATAAGCTAGGAGTTGCTGGATTTACTTGATTTGCAAAAAAAGATTAGGGAATGAGATATTTTATATTTTAGTTGCAGCAATGTGAAAGAAAGGCTATATGTTGTATTCATTTAATTTATAGTCCTCATTTAATAGAAATGAGAGACTAGTTGGGGTATCTCACCCATTTGTATTGTTGGCTATATTGTATTTTAAATATACTTTAAATAAATGCATTATTTTTATTAAGTATTATTTTGTTGCAAAACGAAACATTTATGTTGGGTTTAAGTTGTGTATTGTTCTTGAAATAATGTTGGTTGTATACATGGTATTTTGAAAATAAAAGTTCATTTTATCTCCTTATGCATATTGAAATAATGAAAATGAGTAAAGTAGAAAGCTTGCATGTTAGTAAGAGAAGATTAAGCATTAGTCCTAATTATTTATTCTCAAATACAAATCATGGTTTCATAGATTTAAAATGTGTATCTCTAAGGTTAATTTAAAAGATTCTAGACTAATGTAGTTGCTGAATATAGTTTAATTAATTCTGTCACTTTCTCCTTATTTATTGCAGAATTAAAATCTAATATTTGCACTATAGATTTATGCCTAGATTTAAAAGAAGAAATATAAATATTTGACTATTGCTATGCTGCCATTTATTTTATTAATTTTCTGCAAGTTAAAAATAACAATATTTATCTATGAAAATCCATATTAAACCCACCCTTGATTTAACCAATGATATATACATATACATATATACACACACACACACACACACACACACACACACACACACACACACACACACACACACACACACACACACACACACACACACACACACACACACACATATATAACAAATTTTTTTTTTTTTTTTAAATTTATAAAAAAAAATGATGGTTTTCGGGGGCTGAACCCACTGTGTATAAACACAGTGGTCGGCACGGCTCGGGCCACCACTTTGGCCACCCACAGTGGACGGCACAGGGGCCGCCACTGTGGTCGACATGGGGCCTCCCACTATGGGTAACCACAATGGAAGGGCATCCAGCTGCCACTGTGTTTACTCACAGTGGGCGGCGCCCGGCCGCCACTGTGGGGAAACACAGTGGCATTCGGGGGTGCCCCACCCGACGCCCAATTCAAACCCTCCTCCGCTCCTCCCTCTATGGCCGCTGTCTCTAGCCGCCTCCGCTGCTCTCCCTTGACCTTGCACAATAATATAAAACCCTAACCTGGTTCGGGTTAGGGTAGGTTTGAAGTATAAAAAAATAGAATGAAAGAAAAAAAATATAATAATAATGTTAGTATGATTTCCTTATTTTTTAACTTATAATTTTAGGGTTTGTTGTTATTCTATTATTTAGGAAATAAAAGAATTCTATATATATATATATACACACACACACACACACATGATTATATATATGCATGTATAGGTCTAATTTTTAGATTATTATTTATATTTTATATATGTTTTATATAAACATATGCGCATGTAAATATTCGATTATGATGTTTTAAATTTTAAATATCTTTTAGAGTTTAATCTTTTAGGAAATTTATAATGACTTTGTATGTTTGGCCATAGGGGATTACTTTTTTTAGTTCACCCAAATTTAGGCTTGTCGAGATTAAACTTTATAGGGCAAATTTTATTATGGATTTATTTAGCCCTTTAGTCAAAATTTAGACACTTTATAATTAATGTTAAAATAATTCATGGGATTTAAAAATCCAATTGCTAGAGTTGATTTAATTAATTCCTACTATAATTAAAAAGATTAATTGAGAGTAATAATATCTCTTGTCAATTAATTTAGAGGTTTTTGCTTAAATGAATTTACTATTTAATTAATTAATGAGATAATTATAATTCTTTTGTAGAGTTAATATTCCGCATTTAATTTAAATTATTTTTGCTTACCTGAGTTAGTGGTTAGAGTTAACTCAAACATAGTTAAGACAAGACTTGTTATTGTGTTTCATATTAGCAAATTTAGTGTAATTAGGTTATATTTTTTTTTTTTAAATTATTCCATTCGTGCCCAAAAGGCTGGGCATGACATGACTCATGAATGAGGTATTAGAAGAGTTTTTTGGTAAGTTTGTTATTGTTTACTTGGATGATATTCTTTTTTGTAGTAAAACTTTGGAGGAGCATATAATGCATATTTGTAGGGTCTTTGAGAGGTCGAGACATGAAAAGTTATTGATTAAAGTTAAGAAGTACAGTTTTGTGAAGGAGTGAGTGTACCTGGGAATTGTTGTCTTAGAAGATGGTCTTAAAATGGACCCAGAGAAAGTAATTTCTATCCTTGAATGGGATACCCCAATGAGTGCTACTAAGGTGATATCTTTTCATGTTTTGGCTAGTTTTTACCAAAAAAAATCAAGAATTTCAGTAGTATTTGGTGAGTATTTGTGGACCCCCAACTAAAACAATGAGAGGGGATAGAAAATAATGTAAGTGGAGTACATGAGCAACAAAGAGTTTCTATTTGTTGAAAAATAAAGTCACAGAGCAACCTATTTTGACACTTCCTGATTTTAATAAGGAATTTTAGGTAGATTGTGATGCTAGTGGCAATGCCATTGGAGATGTTTAAGTCAAGAAGGTAAACCAATTTCGTATTTAAGTGAAAACTTGAATGATGCCAATAAAATATATTAAATTTATGATCAAGAGTTTTATGTGATGGTTCAGGAATCCAAGAAGTGGAGACATTATATTTTGCCAAAATTGTTTGTTTTATTTATTGATCATTAATCTTTACAATATTTGAATAGTCAAGGAAAGTTGAATCAAAGGCATTTAAAATGGGTTAATTTTTTGCAGAGTTGCACTTTTATTTTGAAGCATAGGAGTGGGAAGTATAATAGAGTTGTAGACGCCTTGAGTAGAAGACAAAATTTGTTGACAAAGATGCAAATTGAATTTGTTAGGTTCCATGAACTCAAAAGTTTGTATCTAGAGGACTCTAGTTTTGGAGAGGCTTGGAGTGCATGGATCCTGTTACTTTAGACAAGACCAAGTGGTTAGATTTTATAATCCAAGATGGGATGTTGTTTAGAGGAAGCTAGATGTGAATTCCAAAGAGTTTCATGAGGGAGAACCTAATTAAGGAGAAGCATAGTGGAGGGTTAGTTGGACACTTTAGTAGAGATAAGACCATTTCTCTAGTGAGTGAACATTATTTTTTGCTACAATAAGATGTTAAGAAGTTTGCACAAAGTTGTAGAGTATGTCAAAGTGCAAAAGGCACTAGGAAGAATATAGGGATATATCATCCATTACTTGCACCAAAGAAGCCATGAGAGGATATTAGTATGGATTTTCTTCTTGGTTGACCAAGGACCCAGAGAGGACATGATTCCATTTTTATGGTGGTGGGTAGATTCTATGAGATTGCACATTTTATTCCTTGTAAGAAGACTAATGATGTTGTTCATGTGGCAAAGTTATTTTTCAGATAGAGATGGTGAGACTACATGGTCTACCAAAGAGTATAGTTCCAGATCGAGACACCAAGTTTGTTGGGTAATTTTGGAGGACATTGTGAAAAATTTGTAGAGAGATTTAAAGTTTAGTTTAGTGCACCATCCATATACTGGAGTGGTGAATAGGAGTTTGGGTAACATACTAAGATAATTAGTAGGAGATAAACCCAATGGATGGGATTTGATGTTATCATAGGTGGATTTTGTATATAATAATTCTGCAATAGGAGCACTGGCAAATCACCATTACATATTATATATGAAAGTAGTCCTAGAAATGCTTTAGAGTTAAGGAAGATGCACAAATCATAAAAGAGTAGTGTTGAAGCTAAAGACTTTGCAAAGAACATGAATAATTTGCATGAATAAGTGAGAAAACATATTAATAAGATAAATATTTATTACAAGGCTAGGGAAGATTGGAAAATGAGATATAAGGAATTTGATATTGGAGGTGAAGTCATGACTCATTTGAGAAAGGAGAGATTTATAATGGGAACATATAATAAGTTGAAGATGAAGAAATTTGGACCATGCAGAATCTTGAAGAAGCATGATTCAGGAAATTCTTATGAGGTAGAGTTGCAAAGTGGACTTAACATTTCACCTATGTTTAATATTTTAGATTTGTCAGAGTATCATGAAGTATTACAGATGAAATAACAGAAGAACAATAGAATATTCTAGTACCTACTTTAGATAAGGAAGAGATAGAAGACATATTGGATAGTCATGTGGGTAGAAGAACAAGGAATAGGCAATATAAAGAATACCCGGTTAAATGAAAAGGAAGACCTATTTAAGATTCATCATGGCTATCTAAGGTAGAGGTTGACCATCTTAGTTTCCCTCATAACACTTAAGATGTGACAAGGTCACTTCTCAAAGCACCCCGAGTGTCTAATGCAGGAGCATCCAAGATGTAAGAGCAATCTTGCATCACCCAAAAATATTATTTATTTTGTTAATAAGGGCTAATAATGGTAGGGTTACTATTTTTAGTAAGTTGTCATTTTTGTACAAAATCTTACACAAACCTCCTAGATGGTGAAATGGAGCCAATAGTGAAGGAATTATCCCAATAGCTTGTGGCATTTGAGAGATATTTTTGGGGAAATTTCTCCAATAAAACCACAAATGCATTTTTGAGGGCCTTAGAGGCTCTGGATTGGCTGAAAATTTTACTATTATTGTATCAACACGCTTTATTGTTGTAGGTCTCCACATAAGGTTTCCAACGATGTATGATGAATGAAGATTTGATTGTTTGTTTAAAAGTTATGGCCCATAGCACTTTGTGTACCAAAATTTTAGTAAAATATTTTATTAAATTGAAAGTTGGCCAATTAGGGTTTTGCTGCCCAAAAATAGGGGATTCCACTTTCTAGAACATTCTATGGTGATTATACATTCTAGATAAAGAAGGTGAATATAGGGATAGAAGGATAGTTCCAGTAGTGCACATTATGGATTTGGCTTGTAGATTACTGTAACGAGAATGCCCATGTGGCTATAGCATGCTATTTTTTGAATTTTGTAACTTCATTCCATTGAGATAATAGAAAGCAACTTTTTGTTTGTTTCTCTATTATTTTTGTGTTTTTGTTTGTAAGGAGAGTACCCTTCATCACTTATCTACTTATTACAGGTTGTAGGTCATTAATATTGAACCAATATGCGAAGTATCTAGTGGTAATAATTTTGGCGTGTTTGTATACAAAGGGTATAGTAAAATCATAAATGGTTTATTTTTATGTCTCTTTAACTATTTTGTTTAGACATATTGGATCAACCTTCAAAGTCATGTAGAACCTAAAATGAAGATCTATCCTAATTTATTAATTATATCTTAGCTACAACAATTTGATAAATGTCTTTCTTCTTTTTCTAGGTTGACATACATCACTAGACCTAGATGTCTGGAATCTACTCCGGGATTGTGGATTTGTGGTTTTAGGAGGCATTATACTACACAAACCAAATTGTTACATCATCCATTGAAGGAGACTTTGGTTTTATTAAATATTACATTCCATATCTATTCCTCTTTTATTGTAGCTATATGATAACTTGATTTTGGGTATAATTTGATAAATAAATTCACATGTTGGAGTTAATCTAATAAACCATCTTTTTGTGTAAGAAAGTACCTATTTTGATAGTGATTTGTAGTAGAGAAATTGCTAAGTGAACTCCAATTGACTCCAATAGTCTAGTGTACTTGACCTAATTTTTATCAATAGTTTTGAAAAGACTATCCGAATATAATTTTCAATCTCTCTACCATAGCCAACTGATCTTTATCAATAGTTTTGAAATGACTAGAGATTACCAAAGAGATTTTTAATTTATAAAAAAATCATCATAAAATTCATTTCCATTTAAAGGGCTCCAAGGATTAATGTTCTCCCAAGTCATCCAAATGATTTTTCAAAAAAGTTATATATAATCTTGATGAGAATTTGTGTAATTAAAATACAATAGAAATCCAAATATCTCTTTGTTTGGGGTCTCATACGGGATTGACTTTTGTATGAATCACAATTTATTAAAGCATCTTCTAGACTTAGTTTCCTTTAATTTCCTTGACAATAAACTCAATACATACATAAATGTACCTTGATGTTGACATTAAACTAGGCCTATATCCACATATTCCTTAGGAAGGATTCAACACAAATTCTAAGCCATATAGTTAATGACTTTTCTTTCCCTGTATTTAGTCCAGTATTTAGTCCAGGGAAAATTTGAAAGTGAATTTCTCCAACTTGTGATAAGAGGCTTTAGAAGAACCCAAAAAATATGTGTGGCCAAGAGGTTAGTAAATATTTAAATGGGAAAAAATATCTCTACCTTCTCAATAATGTATTTCCAAAGAGGGGACAAAGTTCAATTTAATAAGAAAAAGGTAGAGGTAAAAAAAATCTATTTTTTTTCCATGATTAGTATATTTATGTATATATAGACTTGAAGTCAAGATAGAAGAGGTAAAAAATGTTTCTCATAACACTTGGTTTTGTGTTATTAGATGCTATAATTCAAAGATAAGAAGTAAATGTGAAGATATTTCAAAGCTTATTAAATATTATCTTCCTCCTCAATCAATGTGAGAAAAGAATCATTGGAAACATAATCTTTTACATGTCATTGTAAGCTATCATTGGGAAGGGAAATTTCATGAAATAAATATTGAAAAGTGACATTTTCTAGCAGGTATCTAAACCATTTTGTAGTAAGAATATAGATTATTGGTGCTAATAGGTAGTCCTTTTATAATAGATGTAATTTTTTTTGAGTTTCTTCAATTTAACTCTAACAATAATTAAACTAACATGAAAATAGAAGAAAATGAACAAATTGGAGGAACTTGGCATTAGAGCCAAGAGCCTAAAGCATAAAAATTGAGATATTCAATCTTATCATATATGATTTGATTTGAAGTCAATTTTGAGAAATATACCGTGTTAGTGTAGTGTCCCTCCTAAACTTGCATTTTGATTTGCATTTCGGAAGACTTATATAGACATATGATGGATTACTTAGATGGTTATTTATGACTCTATTGTTATCTTAGATGGTAACATTGATGCTAGAACTCTATGTGGACTTATGATATTGATATGACTCATTATGCTTGGAGATTCATGTGATTGATGATGTTAGACATATTATGTGATATATGACATTTGTGTTGGAAATGTGCCTCGAATTAACTTGATTTGTGTGCAGGCTGATCGGTATAACCTACCCCGATGGAATAGATGGAGAACATGATGTATCCTTCTTCATCAGAGCTCGGAGAAGCAGGTTTGAAGTCATCCCGATGACCCGACGAAGTCATCTTTGGTCATCGGGGTAGCATCGACTATCGGGTGGACCTACTCAGCGTTACGCCGATACCCGATGGAGTTGCCTTAGGTTTGTTGGCATGTGTGCAGTGTATGGTGACATGATGATATTGTGTTGTCATTGATGTCAATATGATGAAGAGTGAACCGATAATATGCTGAAGAGTGAACTAGTTTATTAAAGTTAAGCAACGGACAAAGAGAACAGGTATAATGTAGTGAACCGGTATATGTGCAAAAGGTGAAGCGGTATGTTGAAATGTGAACCGACATATGGAATGTTTTCTATCAAGGTTTAATATGGTATGACTACCAGTTGGTAATCTCAGCCTTAGGGTTTCCGGTTGAAGTGTTTTGAACCTATGTGATTCAATCGATGACATTGTGTGATGAGTTAGCATTGCAAAAGAGATCAAATCGTGTTGCCATGTCAGCCTCGTACGCGTGAAGGATCTTGCATGAAGGAGATTGATCCTATCTACCTCCAGAATGTGCGAAGTCCCTACAAACAGTGAAGAACGCGTGATGGGTTATCACCTCCAAGAAGCGTTGAAGAACAAACGATGGAGAATGTCTTGAGATCTGTTCAAGACCGTTGTATTCAAATGCAAAGTGTTCAACGGTCAGGATTGAACCGACTGAATTGCTCAACCTAAATGTTTAGGGTTTAGGGTTTATGCTACCAACCTATCTGTTTCCTATAAGGTCGATGTTGTATTTCATGTTGAAGTTGTTAGCAAATGTTGTGTGTGTATCTAAGTGCAGAGATATGTGATTCTTGCCAGACCAAATAAGAGAATTGATACCTACAAAGTGTGTGCGCAAAAGGAAGGAACTAAAACGGATCTGCATTGGCGTTGAGTGCTATTACCAGATCATTGTAATACCTATTGATCTCTAATCACTTCAAAAGTTGGAAAATCCCTTAACAGGGTAGCTTTAACCAACTTGTTGTAAATCCTTTAACATGGTGACTCAAAGCCATTGAGTTCATAAAATCCTCTAACAAGGTAACCTTTAACAGGGTTTAACTCTTAACCGGGTATTCTAGCCATCCCTTAACCAGGTGATCCTAATAGGATCTGTTCCTAACATAACCTATTGTAACAGTCTTTAACCGGACTAGGCTCCTGACAGAGCGGACTTCTGAAGAGTTCAAAAATAGCTTGTGGGTATTCATCCCCACCGTGGTTTTTCCCAGTTGGGTTTCCATGTGAAAAATATGTGTGTCATGTGTGATGCCTCTTTCATGTGATATTTTGTTGTTTCCTGTTTAGTGGTGAATCACATTGATCTAGTAAATTATTATATCTTTGATGATAGATTATCTGTTTATGCATAAGGATAAAATGGAAATGAGGGAGTAGATTGTATGGAAAGCTAAGTGTTGCCGGTTTATGTCTTTCACAGTCTCATTATGTTTAACCGGTAGTAATCTGGTTTAGACCGGTATTAGTGTTTGTCTGTCAAGTGCACTGTTTGCAGTCAAACCGGTTGAGGAAAAGAAGTTGTGTCTGTAATAATTCACCCCCCCTCTTAGTACCGGTTTGATACTCGTTGTTCATCATTGAGTTATCAAGGTTGACATCGGCTATTGGGTGAGCTTGGTTAGTGCTACACCGATGACCCGATGAAGTCGCCTTCGGCAATTGGGATGTCATCGAATATCAGAGGAGCTTGATGAATGCTATGTTGATACCCGATGGGTCCTCTTTGGTTGACTTCGGTGTTATCGAGGATCAGGGTAACCAGTTTGGGTGTGTTTTCGATGACCTGATGAAACTGACCAAGTGGTGGGGCCCGACAAAGAATAGCTTCATTCCGAGCAGTTAGTGAGGTCATGCTAAGGTGACAGGGAAGGGACTCCGAAGCCAATCAGGGGGTGCCACGTGGTGGAGCGCAAAAAGAGAGATTGAGTAGATCAAGGAAGATTGGACGATTGGGATAGCTGTTTGGTTGTCTTACTGATAACTCGATGGAATTTCCTTCGGTGATCGAGGTATCATCGGATATCAGGATGAAATGGTTGGTTTCTACACTGATACCAGATGAGTCTGCCTTTGCTGGTATTGAGGATCAGGGTAGTTAGTTAGATTGTCTTGCCGATGACCCAATGAGGTCGTCTTCATCGATCGGGTTGATATCAGCGATCGGGTTGATATCGACGATCGGGTTGACAAGATGGAAGCTATGTTAATGATCGATGGAGTCGCCTTCGGTGATCAGAGTATCATTGGAGATTGGGATGACATTGTTGGGTTATGTTGATGGCCCGATAGAGTTGTTGTGCTGTCATCGAGAGATCGGGTCTACCTGTTGAAGGCTATCCTGCTGAGCCGATGGAGCCGACCTGTTTGGAGTCGCATTAGTGGAGTCATCTATTGGTTCATCGGGAGATCAGAGCAACACATTTGTGGTCTTTCTGATGACCAATGGAGTAGAGACTAACTATGGGTGTGCGCTTGAACCGAAGTCCAAAAGGTGAACACTTGGACACTAAAGATGGTCTTGTCGGTGTATATGAATATGAACCAACCCGACATCCTGGTGCATGTGGGATATTGTGTTTCTCACGAATGCAGATCGACGCAGACAGTTAGATGTCTAACCGATTGGTGAAAACTAACAGTTGAATGATCGACATGGAAGATGTAATCAAAGTAGCCAGAGGAAACCGAAATGAATTGTTGGTTAGGTGGATGGATGTTACTGAATGACAGACCGTTGGACTCCATAACGGTTGTGCTTAACCAATACATTATAATCAATGGTTGATATATATGTTGCCAGAGATGTAACTGACAGTAAGAGAGGTTACTGTGTGACGTATGGTGTGGAGTCCTATATGTTGGAAGCCTGAGTGTTCTACATAGGTGATGATTGTGATCTGAACATAGATTCTGAGAGAAAATGCCTGTGAAGAGGATCTGTAACTCTATTGTAACCTTTTGTTAACTGTGAATAAAGTGATCTCTCTTTGGTGGTGGGTTTTTTACCCGTAAGGGTTTTCCCATGTAAATCAGGTGTTAAATCTCTGTTGTGTTTTCTGCGTGATTAGTTTTTCATTAGTTTGTGTATATCTTAATGTTCTGCAAAAGAATTTAAAGACATACTTGCTTGATTCCCCTTAGAATTGGTGTTAGGAGAGCATTTTCCGCATGGCGTTCATTACAAGTGGTATCAGAGCCATTTAGTTTTGTTATCCTTGTTGGGTAGGGTTGGTTTTTTGTGCCAATTTTGGTTTTCAGTGGGAGTCTAGCAAAGTGCTTATTTGTCTTGTTTACAGCTTAAGATGTTGAACACCTCTGGGCGAATGGACATTGAGAAGTTCAATGGCTCCAACTTTGAGTTGTGGAAACTTAAAGTTGAAGATTTGCTAGTTGATAGAGATCTTTGGATTACAGTGGCTAGAACTAAACCTTCAGGCATGAAACAAGAGGACTAGGAACTTGTAAATAGAAAAGCCAAAGGGTTGATCAGACTTTGTTTGGCAGACTCAGTTCTGTTAAATGTTCATGAGGAGAAGACTGATATTCTTCTGTGGAAGAAACTTGGTGATATTTATCAGGCAAAGTCTCTGGTAAATAAGTTGTTCTTGAGGAAGAAGTTGTATTCCTTGAAGATGGACGAGGGTACATCTTTAGTAGATTATCTAAATGTTTTTAACATGATTGTTGCACATTTAACCTTAGTAGAAGTCAAGATTGATGACTAGGATCGATGTATGCTTATGTTATGTTCTCTGCCTGACACATGGGATCATCTGGTAATGGCCATTAGGAGTACAACAACCACGCTCATAATGGAAGGTGTGGTTGCTTCGTTACTGTCAGAAGAAACATGAAGAAAATCTTCTGAGATGGTCAAGGAGACTCTTGTTGTTAGAGGAAAGCAAGAGGACAAGAAGTCTAAATCCAAGTCAGAGGAAAGTTCTAAGTCTCCTGGAAAGAAGTCCAAAGTGAAGTGTTGGAATTGTGGGCAGACTGGTCATATTCGAAAGGATTGCATAGTGAAGAAGAAAAATAAGAGTTCTTCAAATTTTGGGTCCTCTTAGAATGATGATGGAGATGCCTTCTGAGCTGCTTTGGCAAGTCAAACATCTATTGATGTCTGGTTCAATCTTCATGAAGAAGATATTTATCATGATGCCATGTAGGACTTGGTACCATGTTTGGCAGTGATGTATATTCATCACTTGATGGTGGATGATCTTCATGTGACTGAAGATGTTGAAATCTTGAGGATTCATAAGTCCTTGGTAGAGATGTTGTTTATGTTTTAACATTTTATTCTTGTTAAGTTGTTTTTATTGTGTCGTGGTACACTCTTGAGATGCATTTAGAGTTATGACATGATATGGAGGTGCTCATATGGAGCATGTTATCTCTTTGGATGAGATGTTTTAGATCATGGTTGTCATGTTTAAGTTCTTGATTCTGAAATTGGAATTTTGACATTGATCTTGGTTTTATGTTTTGAGGACACTGATCATTTGCTTGATACTTCATGATATTGTGGTTTTTCATTTGGAGTTTTGGCATGGGCTGATTAGTTAAAGGTACTCATGGATACATGGAAATATAGTATACCTTGGAGGTATGTATAGTTGGATGTGCTAGCACTTGTTGTAGGTGCTTTTCCAGCTATGTTTGTGACAAATGTTGGTACATTCGGTTAATCTTTTTGGATCTAGAGTTTTGTATTCTTGGGAGACAGAGTTATGTTTTTCTATGAGATAGATTATATGGTTTTCTCAGTGGATAGCTTCTATGTATGTCCAGTGGCAGTGGCATGGTAGAAGGTAGGTATGTCCATGAATGAGACGTGACTACTCTGCAAGTATCTCAATGATGCACATAATAAATTCTATTTCCTAATGATTTATGATCGAGTGGTATATCAACATTGATGGGCTTTAGAGTCCATGTTTCTCAGTGATGTCTGTAAGTGTTTAATAGTCTAGTGAATTCCTCATCAAGTGGGAGATTGTTGGAAATGTGCCTTGAATTAACTTGGTTTGTGTTCAGGCTGATCAGTATAACCTACCCCGATGGAACAGTTGGAGAACATGATGTATCCTTCTTCATCGAAGCTCGGAGAAGCAGGTTTGAAGTCATCCCGATGACTTGACAAAGTCATCTTCGATCATCGGGGTAGCATCGGCTATCGGGTGGACCTGTTCAGCGTTACGCCAATACTCGATGGAGTTGCCTTAGGTTGACATCGGCTATCTGGTGAGCTTGGTTAGCGTTACGCTGATGACCCGATGAAGTCGCCTTCGGTGATCGGGATGTCATCGGCTATCAGAGGAGCTTGTTGAATGCTATGCCAATACTCGATGGATCCGCTTTGGTCGACTTCAGTGTTATTGGAGATTGGGGTAGCCAGTTCGAGTGTGTTTCCGATAACCCGATGAAACTGACCAAGTGGTGGGGCCTGACAAAGAATAGCTTCATTTTAGGCAGTTAGTGTTGCCATGCTAAGGTGGTAGAGCAGGGACTCTAGAGCCAATCAGGGGGTGCCATGTGGCAGAGCACAGAAAGAGAGATCGAGCAGATCAAAGAAGACCGGACGATCGAGATAGCTGTTTGGTTGTCTTGTCGATAACCCGATGGATTTGCCTTCAGTGATTGAGGTATCATCGGATATCAGGATGACATGGTTGGTTGCTGCATCGATACCCAATGAGTCCACCTTTTTTGGTGTCAGGGATCGGGGTAGTTAGTTTGATTGTCTTGCCGATGACTCGATGAGGTCATCTTCGGCGATTGGGTTGATATTGGTAATTGGGTTGACAAGATGGAAGCTATGCCGATGTCCGATGGAGTCACCTCAGAGATCAGAGTATCATCGGAGATTGGGATGACATTGTTGGGTTATGTCGATGGCCTGATAGAGTCGTTGTGGTGTCATCGGGAGATCAGGTACCTGTTGAAGGCTATCCCGATGAGCTGATGGAGCCGACCTGTTTAGAGTTGCATTAGTGGAGTCATCTACTGGTTCATCGAAAGATTGGAGCAACGCATTTGTGGTCTTTTTGATGGCCGATAGAGTAGAGACTGACTACGGGTGTGCGCTCAAACTGAAGTCCAAAAGGTGAACACTTGGACACTAAAGATGGTCTTGTCGGTGTATATGAATACGAACCGACCCGACTTCCTGGTGCATGTGGGATATTGTGTTTCTCACGAATGTAGACCGACGCAGATAGTTAGATGTATAACCAATTGGTGAAAACCAATAATTGAATGATCGACATGGAAGATGTAATCAAAGTAGCCAGAGGAAACCAAAACAGACTGTTGGTTAGGTGGATGGATGTTGTTGAATGATAGACTGTTGGACTCCATAATGGTTGCGCTTAACTAATGCATTGTAATTGATGGGTGATATATATGTTGCCAGAGATGTAACTGATAGTAAGAGAGGTTACTGTGTGACGTATGGTATGGAGTCTTGTATGTTGGAAGCCTGAGTGTTCTGCATAGGTGATGACTGTGATCTGAACATAGATTTTGAGAGGAAATGCCTATGAAGAGGATCTGTAACTTTATTGTAACCTTTTGTTAACTGTGAATAAAGTGATCTCTCTTTGGTGGTGGATTTTTTACCCGTAAGGGTTTTCCCACGTAAATCAGGTGTTAACTCTCTATTGTGTTTTCTATGTGATTAGTTTTTCATTAGTCTGTGTATATCTTAATGTTCTGCAAAACAATTTTAAGACATACTTTCTTGATTCCCCTTAGAATTGGTGTTAGGAGAGCATTTTCCGCATGGCTTTCCTTACAATTTGATGGTTCTTGTGGATGTTAGTACATAGAATCACCTTGATGGATGGATGTATTTATATGATTCATGGATTTATATGTGATTATAGCTCATGTGGATTACATGACTTATGACGATATGATGGTACTAACCCTATTCCATGTTTATGATTTTATGTGATGATTGATGATTTATTGTGTGACTGTCTTCATGAGTAGAGACGATGTCATATCTCATTGTGAGCATGATATGTCGTCGCAATTCTCTATCACTTGTTTGTTAATAATGATGTATATGTATTGTATATGTTGTGTTTAATGTTGATGCAGGTTTGCAGGTACTAGACATCGACTCCACTTGGCTTCACATGTCTAAGCGTGTCTTTATCCCAATGGCAAGTTGCTGGAGATGACATAGTTTTCCTCACACACTCTAGGTCTAAGTTGTGTACCTTGTCGTTTGTGCCATGACACAAGTTGAGGTTAGAGTCTTGTGTTGTGTTTATTCCCTTGGCGTAAGTTGTTTTGAGTTTATGTTTATTTCCGGTTAGAGTTGTGTGATCATTTATTTATTTAATATTTATATTTAATTCACTTAAGGTTATTTGATTTAATGGTTAATTGAGGTTTAATTATTTATTGTTTATTTACTTACGTGATTGATTTATTATCCATTATTAATTGGTTATTTGATCATTGTTTAATCTATTTAATTTAATTTATTGATTTATTGTTTATTTAATTAATTGATATTTATTTGCTTGTATTATTGAATTTTATTGAATTATTATTTATTGGGATTTATATTTGAAATTCTATTTAAATTTAAATTTATTTGATGACTTTATTATTAATATTTATTTATAAATATTTAATATGGGTAAGTAGTGATTTTTGTGTGGAGGATTAATATTAATTGATTGAGTAAATAA
Organism: Cryptomeria japonica; assembly: GCF_030272615.1. Lineage (NCBI taxonomy): Eukaryota > Viridiplantae > Streptophyta > Pinopsida > Cupressales > Cupressaceae > Cryptomeria > Cryptomeria japonica. The sequence goes on along the minus strand of NC_081408.1, from coordinate 626,659,060 downwards.
TATTACCCACATTTATTAAGTTGCTTTGGAATTATGTTTTTACCTTTCATTTAATTGCTTCTTCCTACCCCTTTTAATTAATCTTGATATAACTTATCTACCCTCCTATTTTATTGGTCGATTGAAAAGGTAGGTAAATAATAAATATATTTTTATAATATTGTCTTGGATTATGTGTGGGGTAGGTATAACATATGCTTTTTAGAATATTTTGATTGGTCAGCCTTGATTAAGGTTTTGGAGTTTAATTTTTGTATTAATCTAGCTTCCTATGCATTCATGGGTGTGGAATTTTTCGGATACCTTTGGAGCTTTGGTTTTAGGAGGTTTTTCTTGGCTTTGGAATCAAATTGTTAGAGAATTTTTGCTGGATTGAGAGTCTCTACTTCAGATCTCATTTTCATTTCTTTGTTTTCCAAGTTGGACTTGTTTCTCCTGTACTTGGCATTTGATTAGGAAAAGATTGTTTGTCGTGTTTTGAAAAGATTGTCTGGGGATTTTAAAATAAATTTTAGCTGTTTATTTTTATCAAGAATTTGTAATGAAAGAGATTGAAATGGTCTGTATTTGTTTGGGAAAAATATGAGTTTATGTATTATCGGGATGGGAATTGTTTCCTGGATTTGTCTGAGACTTTGTGTGATGTTTTATGGCTTGAAATTGGTTTTGTTGAGGGTTCAATTGCCTTGTATATCCTATTTCAGTACCTATTGAGTTATTTCTCTCTTTGGATCAGATGTAAGGAAGGGGTTGTGTCTGCAACACTTCCTGGGCAATGTTTTTGGCTATAGGAGTTATAAATCTTGTGTGTTTAACCCTATTTGATTGGTGTAAACCCTATTATGTATTTTTGTTGTATTTTTATGAGTTTTGAGTCATTTTTGGGTCAATTGGAGGTCTAAGCCCAAATCTGGGCAAGGTTGACTAACCCTAGATCTCGTTTTCTGTGACTAAGACCCTTGATACAAAAGGGCTAAATCAGGAGACAAAAGTGCTACTTTGGGCTACAATAGCACCAGAGTTGTGACAAAAGTGCTAAAAAATGTTCAGTACATTTTTGGGCATGTTTTGGACTTCTCGGTTGATTTTCGTTGGTGGTTTTCGCTCCCATAGGCTATGTCTTGGATTATTGATGATTTTTGGGCACTGTTCTATGCTTTTATGAAGTGTTTGAATCCTATTCGGGCTCCAACAATTATTTTTGCAATTGACTATTGAGGTTTGGAAAGTTGCTCTAGCAAGAAGAATACATTCCTTGTTGAGGATGAATATGTGCAGCTCCAGCGAGAGGATATGTGTGCCTCACTGCTGAGGATTTGTGTGGTATCAATGGATTCATTTTTTGTGCCCTCTTTATGTGTTTATGTTACCATTGAGGATCTCTTAATTTTTGTGACCTCTTTATGCATGATTTAGTTCATATGGCATTTGTTGTAAGTTCATTGTATCCCTTATGATTCAGTTTACAACAATGTTGTATTTACTTTTGGATGTCTTCCTTGATGAACCTCATGTTGCATTGTGATGTATTTTGTTATGTGACACCCTATGGTTTTGGTCCATGGTAGGGAGAGTGGGTTCTTGCATGTGTGGTCCAGGGTCTTGAGCATTAGACCTCTAGGAGGGGGTCTAGACTTGTTGGAACCACATGAAGATTCTATTTGTAATTGAAAGTGATAATATTAATAATTTATTAGTGGGTTTGGGTATATAGGAATTCACTAAACAAGATAATAATTGTTTTTGTGGCCCCACCTCATAGCCTTGGAAGCGTGTGCACTCGGGATGAGCTTGGGAAGACCATTGGAGCGGTAAATCGATCTCCCTTGAATGGCTCCAAGGTTGAGATGGTTCCACATGTCTATCAGGGAGAGGCTTGGCCCCTTCTGTTGTGAGGATAGCATGTGATGACACTCTTGCCCTACATGTGTCCATTATCTATATGCCTATGTTGTTGATTATGCCTCTAGAAGTTTCATTTATTTGATTTAGCCTCGTGATGTGTTTTATAAATTATATTTATGTGTTGGAATCTTGTGGTGTCATGTTGTATCCTTTGGTTGTTAGGTGTCAAATTAGGCCTTGAGTGTGAGTTGGAACCTTATGGCATCTCCTAGCACAAGGGGTGGTTCCTTATTGGTTCCACATGGTCGGGTGGTCTGATGCCTTCTTCCATTGGGATAATCTTCTTTGATGCTAGCATGCATGGATTGGATCCTTGGATTCCTCATGTGACTATTCATTGGAGTTAATTTCTATGTTCATGGAAGAGAAGACTTTGTATCATGATGCTACGTAATTGTAAAAGAGATTATGTATTCACATGTTATGTATTTTCATATGATTGTTGATGTAATTGAGAAAGAGACATGATGTAATAGTTAGGAAAAGGTCTCCTTGTATATTCATGGATGGTGTTCAACCCAACAATAAGAATAATAAATTTAGTTGAAGTCTCAACCCAAAGTTTGGACATTCACTTGGTAAAGTCACTATTTCTATAGCTAGTGTTCATTTGATTGTCAACCCAGGGACATAATACTTGAAATGGGTCTGCACTATATATGCACTAAGTTCCTGCAACAGCTACTCTACATTACTGCAACAACTAACATTATGCGGAAAAGATAAGAAATAATTGAAACTATTGAAAGGCTACGGGAAAACTTATGCATTAACATAAATTCATTCAAGCAATACTAGCTAAGTTCAATGCTAATAAATAGAAATTACTCTGTTTTGGTTTGGCTGCAGGAACAATCAGTGGATCTATTTCTAGTGGCTGTAGGAACAGTCAATGCAAGAACCTCTACCATAGCTAAGGAAAGAAAACTAATCTTAACAAATGCACATGATCACTCACCAAGTGGGCCCCCTTGGGTGAGTGATTCCAGGCTTCCCAAAAACAACTCTAAGTTCTCAGAATAACATATTTTTTATTCATCATTCTTTGGAAGTCATTACTTGATTTAACATAAAAAAAACTCAAAAACACTTGTAAAAATTCTCTGCTCTTCTTTCTCTCTTTTCTATCTAACCTCTGAGAAGAGATGAAGAGATTATTTTAAAAGAAAACATCTACTTTAGGCAACACAGATCATGCTGAAGAGAAGAGGCGGATAACTAATCGAGAAAGGAGATAGTTGGAGTTAAGCTACAGAAAATGCGGATCTAAACCGAACCACAATCATAACATACTATGACGGTATTTACAACACCAATGTCCACTTGAGTTAGGCATCAGTAGTATCACGTGATTTCTTCTCCTATGTCGTTCCTTATGCTTTTCAACATTTTTGTTGTTCGATCTTTCAGTCATCTTCTTGAATATTTCTTCCTGCAACAGGCGTGATAGGCGAGCTTCCACCACAACATCATTTTTTCCCTACACTTCAAAATAAATAACATACAAGAACATACATACATATTTTATTTGATCAAGACATCTATTAATTTCACACATGATATTTCTCTAAACAATCTACATGGCCACAAGAATGAATAACATGGCTGCAAGAATAAACTGGCAAAGACAAAACATGTTTTAATAGGTTTAGGCTAACATTTGAAATACATATAGTAAACTTCCGATACATCATTACTATTATTTAAATCAAAATATGACAAAAGTTTAAGAGTTTTAAGGATAAAAATATGCCAATGTCTCAACTCATCATGCCCCCCAACTTTAAGATCTTGCTAATCCTCCAGCAAGAGGAAAATTTATGATTCTTGCACTAACTCTTAGGTCACCAATGGTCCCTTGACCTATTCCTCCTGAAGCTAAATTCGAGTAAAATCCTTTCATCTTTTCCAACCTGGATGATTTGGCCTCTTCTGCAACTGCTTGATAGGGCTTATCTGTAGTCTTACATCCCAATATTGGCCACATAAGAATAGGAGGCTGAAAGATCAAAGGTACCTAGTTATTGGTTTTCTCTTTGCCTAGTTGTATATATTTAGGGGCTCTTTGCATAGCTGCATGGAAATTTGGTAGTGAATGAGGTTCTCCCTGCTTCAATCCTTCTCGCAAGTTATTCCAGTGCTGAGTTAAGCCATCAATTGCAGTTGCACTTTCAGTTTGAACTAAATGCTCATATGCTTGGTATATTTCTTCCCTCATTGGCAGCACTAGATTCCTAACATCTTGCCTTACCAGCAACTTCTGCCATTCATAATAAAGAACTCTTGGCTCTTTTGCTTCCTTCCTCAATGACAATGGACAATCAAATTCGAAATCCTTGTGTACTTTGGCTTGTTCCCCCATGATGATCTCATTTTGAATCCATGACATTAAAGCTTTTATATGGATATCACCAATATATAACAAAGGATTTCACTCACTATCTGAAGCTACATCGTAGTTATATAAATAAAGTTCACATAACAATTTTTTCACAGCTGTTGGGGAAGTCTACTAAGCATCATAAAATTTCTCAGGGGTTTCTAAAGAGGGGCTAAGGTCCTTGATAATGCGGTTCAATTTGAAATTTAAATACCGCTCCCTTAAATGTAGAGCATAAACCCTTGGCAGTGCCCTACATTGCATCGATTCGGGGAACATACTAGTGATTATATCAACTTTAGCCTCTAATTCTTCAATTTTGTTATCCCTCTTTTCAATTTCTCTTTGGTGTTTGTCAATAACCCCCTGCAATCTAGCCCTCTCTATTTCCCATTGTCTATAAAATGTTAATGCAATAGATAAATTGGTTAGGGATGATGGAGGTCTAATAGGTGTTACCTTAGGCCATGGAATCTCTTCAAGAGGTTCGTCAAGCTGCTCTGCCACATATGCAAGATTTGAGACTCTATCAACATCATCTTCCTTCTGAGCTTCAAGATTTGTAGGGCTCCCTTCTTCTGATGTTTCCACTGAAATAACCTCTACCGGATCACCTGCTGTATGGGCCTTCTGGGTTTTACTCTGAGTCCTTCTCACATAAACCTTTGGAGTGGCAGCAAGAATGGTTTCTACCTATGGCTTTGCTGCAGGAGTATTTCTTTTAGACCTACGCCTCTTGGCTGCAGAAGAAACTTGAGTTGCCTATGGCTGAACCATAGGTTCTTCATCTGCATCAATTATTTCCATTTCCTTCCCTTTTATTTTAGAAGATGGTGATTCTATTTGAAAAGAAGTGGAGGGCTGCTCCACATTTGTCTCAACCATCACTTCCTCCATAATAGCCACAGCCCCTTCAACGATGAGCAATTCATTCTCTGCAAAAACTATAGGAGAAGAGGTCTCTTCTCTATTTTATTTTTCAAATATTGGCTCATCTACAACAGGAGCGTCTTAAACCCTAAACTCCAATATGTCTTTGAATACCCCCCATTCTATCTATTAAACATCTCTAAGAGAACGTTCTACAAGCAATTTAATCAAACCATGATGGCTGACAGAATGATTTCCATTCTTCCGTGTTTCTTTGGCACTTATGGAAATGAGGTGGAATAGAAAATTAGGGACATTCACTCTCCGGCCATGCCGTAAATGACTAAGCAATTTGAAATGGGGTGAATGTAAATTTGAATGCCTCCCTTCGCAAGTAATGTATTTTATTACATATAAAGCCACCTGGGGCCACTCTGCTGTTAGGGAAACCCTCCTGGTTCCTTGCTTGTCCATTGTTAGAGGTCCATATGTGGGAAGTGTAAACCCTGCTCTGGCACTTCTGGCGTCTTTTGATTCTGGAAATAATTCTCCTTCCTGCAGCAACCCTGTAACTTCAGCTATCTGCTGCGCCGTAGCAATGACCCTTAATCCTTTAACAGTAGCCTCTCCTTCATTGAATGAATGCATAAACTCTGCAGCAATTTCTTCATTATAATCCTTGATTTTTAGAAAGTAAACAATCCAACCATGTTGCCTAAAATAATTCTCACAAAGAGCATCCTGTAGCAACACATCATGGACTGTTGGATCATGGCGAATTGGATCTCCACCCATTTCTTACTCTGTTAATGTAGCAAACTCTGCAACTGAGAAACGGAGAACCAAAATATTCTACAAACTAAAAATTGAAACTTCCTTACATATCTCCAAATTTGGCGGTAGAGTTTATTACTTTCTTATGCCAAAGAATATTTTGTTAAAGAAATGATGGCAAACAATGAAATCAAGGTACCAAAAAGGACGAGTAATTACTAATTTTGGAAACCAAACCATAAAACACCCCCCCCCCCCCCAACTTACTTTGGCACGTGTCCACACAAGCTGAAAGGATTTAGGGAAGTGTATACGGATTTAGGAAAGACAATAATCATAATGAAATCATAAATGCGTAATTAAAATAAAATAAAATATGTACATACCTGCAATCGTATGAAAAGAAAGGTGAAATGGAATGAAATGACAGATAAGAAAATGAGATGGGATAACGTGGATGGAAATTTTATTTATGGAGAAGAATATTTCCATAAGACATGGAAATATTTTTGTGAAATAACATGAGGAGAATTATGAAGTGGCAAGCATGTTCACTGCAGTGGTTGCAGGAATCTTACCTCCATTACTTTGCTCAATTGCTGAAGGAACTTGATCAGTGGCTGCAAGAACCTGATCAATTGTTGCAGGAACTTTGGTTTTATCCTTTTGAACAAATTGTTGTAGGAACTCCTCTTTGTTGGCCGGCTTATGATAAAGATGCAATCTATGACCATTCACCAAAAGCTTAAACCGAACTGGGTCAATTATGGTCAAATGAACAGCTCCATTGTTGAAAACTTCCTCCATCTCATATGGACCTAACCATCTAGTTTGCAGCTTTCCCATAGTATCTTTACATCTGGAGTCATACAATATTGCCCAGTCACTGGCTTTGAACTTTTTCTCTTTGATATATTTATCATGCCACTTTGATCTCTAATTTTGTATCAGTTTTGTCTCCTGGACAACCATTTTTCTCCATTCATCCAAAGCATTCAATTGTTGAATTCATTCCTTTTGTGCTTCAGAAAGTGTCATATTTAATTGCAAAGTTGTCCTTAGAGTTTTATGCTCAAACTCAGTAGACATCATTGCTGCTTTTCCATACACCATCTTAAAAGGTGTAAAACCAATTGGTGTCTTCCAAGTTGTTATGTATGCCCAAATTTCTTTTGAAAGCCTATGAGACCAATCTTTTTTATGAACAACAACTGTCTTGGTAAGAGTAGCCTCAAGCTCCCTATTTGTAACCTCTACCTATCCATTAGCTTGTGGATGATATGGGGTAGATTTTCTGTGCCTTATATTGTATCCATTGACCAAGGCTGCAATCAATGTTGAAGTAAATTATGGGCCTTGGTCTAATATAATTTCCATTGGTACTCCATATCTTGTAAATATCTCCTCATAAAGAAACTCAGCCACCTTATTATCTCTTGCATGTGTCATGGCACGAGCCTCCACCCATTTAGTTACATAATCTGTACATACTAAAATGTAGGATTTGTCATTAGAAGGTGGATCAATTGGGCCAACAAAATCTAATCCCCATTTATCAAATAGTGCAACCAATATTTATGGATACAATGGCATCCCATCAGATTTAGTAGGTCTCCCCATGCGCTAGCATCTGTCACATTTTCTTGTATACTGTGTTGCATCCTTATATAATGTGGGCCAATAGTATCCTGTATTTAGTATTTTGAGTGTTGTTCTTTTAGCAGCAAAATGTCCTCCACATGGCTCATCATGACATGCATGCAAGATATCATATGTTTCATCTTCTCTTACACATCTTCTCATGACTTGGTCAGGTCCAGTATAAAACAAACAATCAACAATCCATGAGAAGTTAAAGCTTTTCTCTACTAAGAATCTTCTCTCTTTAGGAGAGAAATGAAGTGGCATTTTAGCAGCAGCTAAATAGTTGGCAATATCATCATACCAGGGAGTGTGGGCTTGTATAAGGAATAGATGTTCATCCAGAAAAGCATCATCTATGGCTATAGAATCTTCCTGTAACCGAAGTCTTGAAAGATAATCTGCAACCACATTGGACTTCCCTGGTTTATCAACAACTGTGATATCAAATTCCTGCATCAAGAATAACCAACAAGGTAATCTACCGGTAATTGAAGGCTTATTCATAAGATATATACTGCTAACATTTCCTTTTCAGTGACTGTGTAATTTAACTCAGGCCCTTGCATGTTCATGCTACTATAATATATTGCACTTTCCAAGTTATCAATCTTTTATCCTAATACTGCTCCTATTGCATAATCAAATGCATCTATATGAATTTGAAATGGTAAAGACCAATTCGAACCTTTAAGAACTGGTGCTTGGGCCAAAGCATGCTTAAGCTTCAAGAAAGATTCATTGCATGAAGAAGTCCATTTAAATTTCATATCCTTGGTAACTAGAGAATATAAGGGACTTGCAATTTTGCTAAAATCTTTGATAAACCTTCTATAGTATCTAGCATGACCAAGGCAACTTATTACATCTTTCTGCTTCACCAGTGCATTGATACTCTAAATGACTTCAATCTTTGCTGGGTCAACCTGTATTCCTTTTATAGAGATATGATGACCAAGGACTATTCCTTCTTGCATCATTATGAAGCACTTCTCACTGTTTAATGACAAACTATAGTCTTCACACCGTTGCGAAAAAAATTTCAGGTTCCCCAATGCTTCTTCAAATTCAGAACCATAAGTTATAAAGTCATCCATATAAATTTTCATGATGTCTTGAGAAATATTTGAAAAATATACTGATCACTACTCTTTGAAAAGTGGTTGGAGCATTACACAATCCAAAAGGAAGAACATAATATGCATATGGGCCCCAAGGACAAGTAAATATTGTCTTTTCTTGGTCCTTTAGGGCTATCTGAATCTGATTGTAACCACTGAATCCATCAAGAAATGAAAAGTATCTCTTCCCAGCTAAAGAGTTTGATACTTGATCCACAAATGGCAACGGAAAATGACCTTTTCTTGTTGCTAAGTTCAAAGCTCTATAATCAACACATACCCTCCATTTTCATCCTTTCTTAGGAACTATTACCAAAGGTGACACCCATTGGCTATTAGAGATAGGATAGATAAACCCAGCCTTTAACAACTTCTACAGTTCCTCTTTAACTATTTCTTTTAATGCCGGATTGATTCTTCTTTGTGGTTGTCTGAGTGGGCAACATTCTTCTTTTATATAAATACGGTGGGTGCAAACTGTTGGATCTATTCCATGCATTTCCTCGTAATCCCATGCAAAGGCATGTTTATGACATTTAAGCAAGTCCACGAGTGCTACCTTTTGAGTATTTGAAATATCACTATTGATATTCAAATATTTATTCAAAACAACTTCTATTTTGATAGTAAGATCAATCTAGGATATATCAGAAAAATAAGTACAGACTTCCAGTGGTAACAAGTATGCAATATATCAGTGGCTACAGGAAAGTCTAAATCTGCAATATTTGGTACCAACTCATACAATTGTTGTTCTTGTGTCAACTTATTTGTCAGAATTTTATAAAGAATGGAGTCTTCATCATGTAATTGCATGAATGACCCTTGATTAATCATCATAAGATGATTAATAGAGTCAACTCCCTCATATTGTTCTCCCAGAGTAGGCCAAACGACTTGTTGTTGATCAAACTGGGGTTGTTTAGGAGAATACAAAGCTAGTGTTTTTGTAGAGTTCCCATCTGAAATAGTCATATCCCCTGATCTACATCCAATATATGCATCAGTCGTGGCAAGCCAAGGTCTTCCCAAAATCACCAGATATTCTCCCAGTGTTGCCTTTGGAGACAGAATCATAAAGTCTGCAGGGTATTCCTAGGAATTCAAAATAACAACCACATCTTCAATCATACCATCAGGTCACAACGTAGAGCTATCAGCAAGCTGTAGAACTGTGGGTCGGCGTTAGACTATTAATTTCAAGCTGCTGCATTACTTCTCTTGTCATCACATTAATGGCTTCCCCTAAATCAACTAAAACATTCCTTATATGACTGCCATTAATGACTATACTCACAACAGGACTACCTGGATCAGAATATTTAGGAATTGAAACCTTTCCTAACATAATATCTACCAGTTGACCCATCACATGCACTGTTTGCAGATCCTTCTTCTTCCTGCCAGGTTTTTTTAGACATGCCTCTCTAAGTGCCTTACTGTATATAGGAACATCTTTTATTACTTGCAACAATGGAATTTTAACACAGACATGTTTCAGTTGATCTATGATATCAAAACCTTGCTCATGTTCTGTAAGAACTTCCTTTTCTAGAAATCTCTAGGGAAATGGTGGTAATCTCTTCTTCTGAGGTATTAGGGCTGTCGGATTAGAGATTTCTTGTTCTTCTTATACCTTAGTGATAATTGGAGGAGATGGATTAGGCAGAGTTGTCCTGGATCGGAGGTGAATATCACTTATAGATAGAGAATAGGTTGGGTATTGATTAGGGTTAGCTAAATAAGCTTGTTGTTATTGCTGAGATTTAATATTAGGATTTGGCATTGGTTGAGTGGGAAATTGCATTGGTTTAGGTGGGACAACAGTGGCTATAGGGGGAGGCATTATTGCAAGTGGTTGTGGTTGCTGAATAGGTTGTTGATAACCAGAAGATTGGGTAGTCCTTGGTTGACTCCCCCTCCATTGAGGAGTAGGTTGCCAATTCCCTTGAAACTGGATCCCTTGGTCCTGAGGTGGATACCAATTTCCCTGTGGCTGCTACCACTGTGGCATTTGATTAGAAAAATGCTACACTTGGCCTTGAGAACCATACCAGTTTGGATAATTACCAAAATTTTGAGCATATGGTAATTTCCATTGATTATTTGGTACATAAGAATTTCCACTATAACCAGAAAAAGAAAGTGGATCTGGAGGCATACCTTTTCTTTGGAAAATTGGCCTTCTTTGAGCAACATAGAAAACTTTCTCATCCTAACTTTGTATTGGCTTGTAGTCATGAACCTCAAGATTTGCAACCATTTTACATTTGCAGTCCTTTTTCTGTTGTCTACAATGAGGGCAAAATTCTGCAAGAAATGCATCAGCTTCTTCATGCTTCTTCTTAGCTGAGAGTGTATCCAACTGAGTAGCCATATTTTTTATGATGTCCTCCTTAAATTCCTTTAACAAATGGCTAAGCTCCATTCTAGAAACTCCAGTACCAGATGCTGATGAAGGCGCTCCTAGCTTGAAACACCTGTTCTTTTTAGAAACGGATCTAGAATACTTCTTACAAATTTGTCCTATTTCATTCCACGTGGACTGTGTAATGTCACCTCCTCCCATAAGATCCAAAGAATCAGTGCATTTATCACCGATTCCCCTCAAAAATATCAACTTGAGGGACTCTTCATTTAGAGTACTATGCTTGGACTTTTTGACACTAAACAAAAACCTTTCCAGATAATCTTCAAGACTCTCATCTTCTTTCTGTGTCATTCTAAAGATATAATCCCCATGATGATCAATGCCTCTACAATAATCTTTATACTTTACAAGAAACAATTGTTTCATCTCATCCCATGTATTAATTATGCTACTACCCAAGCTCATAAACCATCTTAAAGATGATTCCTTCAAAGTGGCAGGAAATATTTTGAGTCTATGGGCATCTATAGTATAATCAAAACTCCTACAGAGAACATCAAACTCAAACAGAAATGTGTCTAGATCCTCTGTCACTAATCCATAGAATTTAGGGAGGGAAGAAGCTGGAATGTTCTTGAGATTAGTATTATCATGCTAATCAGATATGGGGAACTCAAATGTTGGGTCCAAAGGTGGTGGTGGTGGATTATTTCCACCAAGAGGTGGGTTTCCTTGCATTGGACTTGTGGGGGGAGTTACTATATGAAATTATTCTTCTAAGGGTCCAAAGAGGAACTGAAGACTTCCTTCTGGAAATTCAGATTTAGGGTGGTTCAAATTCTTTGGGGTTTGATAAAGTTCAGCTAAAGGATTTATATATGGGGAATTAATTTTTGCATGATTAGGATGACTGGGCAAAAATCTACCTAGAATATCTCTTCTTCACCTATGCATGCAAATTCATGAATTTTTCTTGAACAATCAGGTTTGCCAGAAAAACAATTAATTGAAAACTGAAAAGACAATAACAATAACAGGTTCTTAGTTTGACACCATCCCCGACAACGATGCCAAAAATGTTAAACCCAACAATAAGAATAATAACTCTAGTTGAAGTCTCAACCCAAAGTTTGGACATTCACTTGGTAAAGTCATTATTTCTATAGCTAGTGTTCATTTGATTGTCAACCCAGGGACATAACACTTGAAATGGGTCTGCACTATATATGCACTAAGTTCCTGCAACAGCTACTCTGCATTACTGCAACAACTAACATTATGCGGAAAAGATAAGCAAGAATTGAAACTATTTAAAGGCTACAGGAAAACTTCTGCATTAACATAAATTCATTCAAGCAATACTGGCTAAGTTCAATGCTGATAAATAGAAATTACTCTATTGTGGTTTGGCTGCAGGAACAGTCAGTGGATCTGTTTCCAGTGGTTGCAGGAATAGTCAATGCAAGAACGTCTACTGCAGCTAAGGAAAGAAAACTAATCTTAATAAATGCATAGGAACACTCACCAAGTGGGCCCCCTTGGGTGAGTGATTCCAGGCTTCCCAAAAACAACTCTAAGTGCTTATAATAACATATTTTTTATTCATCATTCTTTGGAAGTCATTACATGATTTAACATAAAAAGAAACTCAAAAACACTTGTAAAAATTCTCTGCTCTGCTTCCTCTCTTTTCTATCTAACCTCTAAGAAGAGATGAAGAGCTTATTTTAAAAGAAAACATCTACTTTAGACAACGCAGATCACGCCAAAGAGAAGAGGCGGATAACTAATCGAGAAAGGAGATAGTTGGAGTTAAGCTACGAAAAATGTGGATCTAAACTGAACCACAGTCATAACATACTATGGCGGTATTTACAACACTGATGTCCACTTGAGTTAGACATCAGTAGTATCGTGTGATTGCTTCTTCTATGTCATTCCTTACACTTTTCAGCATTTATGTTGTTCGATCTTTCAGTCATCTTCTTGAATATCTTTTCCTGCAATAGGCATGATAGGAGAGCTTCCACCACAACATCGTTTATTCCCTACACTTTAAAAGAAATAACATACAAGAACATACATACATGTTTTATTTAATCAGGAATCTATTAATTTCACACATGATATTGCCCTAAACAATCTGCATGGCAACTGGAATGAATAACATGGCTACGGGAATAAACTGACAAAGACAAAACATGTTTTAATAGGTTCAGGCTAACATCTGAAATACATATAGTAAACTTCTGATACATCATTACTATTATGTAAATCAAAATATGACAAAAGCTCAAGAATTCTAAGGATAAAAATATGCCAATGTCTCAACTCATCAGATGGTTTGGATATCCAATATGTAAATATAGACTATAGCTTTAAGTGAATGGAAGAGTAGTATTTATACAATCACATTGTGTTGATTTTCCATGATGAATGTGTATATGTATTAGCTTATGGAGTTAAAATTTGAAGGGTAGTAGTTGCTATTATAAATTTGGTTATAATAATGGGAATCATTTAGGTGTGAAGGTTAGAATTATATAAAAGACTAAGCTTCTTGTCTTAGAAAATTAGTGCTAAAGTTTAAAGAATGCTCTAGTTTTATTAAAGAGAATGGCTATGTTACTTATGTTGCTTTTGTAGTGTATGAAATAAAGGATATTATGAGTGTTTGATTTGTTGATTTCTAATAGTGTGAAAGGACATGGTATGTAATTAGATTATGCTTATGTGTTAAATATTTGATATAGTTGAATGGAAAGTAAATGGATGGAATGTATGATTATATTATGATGTCTAAATGGTTATGTGATGAGTTGGTTTTATGTCAAGTAGTGACGTTGAGATACCCTAAGGAAAGGTTATGCATTGTATAGTCTTATTATGGGGTTAAGTTAATGAGTGAATGTTTATTCTTCTTGCGTAGTATGATTCATGTTTATGCTTTTGTATTCATGTAAATAGTTAATGATGCAATGATGTCATGTTAGCAGCAAGACTGAGAGGGGGGGTGAATCAGTCTTCACCGGATCTCAACAGATTAAACTTCAAAACATAAAATATTAAATAGCAGTAAAAGATAGATAAGAAAATTAACAGTACAACACATAAGACCAATATTTTGACGTGGAAAACTTGGTTAAGGGAAAAACCACAGTGGGAACCTACCCATAGTAAGATGATACTCTTCAGTAGTATGTGAAAATATTACAATGGGGAATGCACATGCATTTAGGCACACTGCCTAGAGCTCACTGCTCAAAAGATATATGCCCAGAAGGCTACAACCCTCATGAAAGTCTCACTGACTTACAATATGATTCAGACTACAATCCGGAAGGAACGAACTGCAATGATAACATCTACAAATGCTTGATGACAGCTTCGGTTAAGCACAGTTGTCTGCTTTGCAACACCAAACATACCTCAAAATGATATATCCTTGTTCACACATTTACCTCTCTCTGATAATGCAGACATAATGCCGACACCTAAATTACACAAGTATATCACCTATATATACAAATCATCAACCTTGATAACAAGGTCGGCTAAACCCTCAACCCTCAACTCATAATTACAAAAATTATATTACACAATACAAAGATCGACCACCAGACCAATATTATGATTTACATTACATATAATGGACCTAATTCATATTGTCAAATGATTACATCCACCGGAAATCCCACCAAGATCAACCGCAACACGCTGCACCACCAGAAATACTACATAACACGCAAATCATCACTGGTTCATAGAAATAACCAAAAAATCGCACAGCGATCAATGCAGATCATCAAAAAAAATAGGACATGACTAGGAAACACCAGCAATTGGAACAGTTGCACCAATACCTCTTTTAAAATCTTCATCGGTCAACATCTCAAAGCTCAAGAACACAACCAATCAACAACTGTCACAAGGAAAGATAACTTTCATAGCACCAAATCACAAACCATCTGAAATGAAGATACGCAAGATCATCCCAAACAATAATCCAAAGTCTCAGCACAATATCTGATCACACTGGAATATATCGAAGGAAATACTGAATTCTGCAAAACAGTGATCAACTCAACCAAACTACAAAACCAGACCAAAAACTCTTCCCAAACTCACCAGAATAACTCACAGGAATATGTTGATATCAATGACAACAATATATCCTACAAGCAACAATGAACAACCAAATCCAATAATCTCCCCCTTTGGCATTGATGACAACATATGAATGTGAAAAAGAGTCGATGCAAAGAAAGAAGATATCACCAACAAACTCCCCCTAAGATCAAGATAGATAAAATAGTTTTTAACATGATCTCTCTCCCCCTTTGACAACAATTCCAAAGATCACCAAAACAGAAAACCAAAATCTCTCCCATAATAGAAACATGAATCTCTCCCCCCTGGGATATACAACCAAATCAATAGACTACTCCAGCAGAGGACCAACACCAACTCATCAATCCAGATAAAATAATAAGTCTCTGAATTTTATTGGATTGATGCAACTCAATGCATCTAGTTCTCATCAGGAGGGGTGGATACCCCTAAGTTGTCTCTCAAATAGACAAATGTATCTACAGGCAAATTCTTAGTGAAAATATCAACAATTTTGTTCCTTTGTAGATACATATTCCAACTTCACCTTCTGTTCACTGACTTGCTCTCTCAAGTAATTATATTTGATTGATATATGCTTTGTTTTTTAATGTTGCACCAGATTCTTTGACATGTTTATAGCACTGGAATTATCACAGTATATAACAATAGGCTCATCATAAATAACTCTAATATCTTTTAACATTTGCTTCATCCAAACTATCTGAATGCAATTATTGGCAGCAACAATGTACTCAGCTTCAGCAATAGATAAAGATATTGAATCTTGTTTCTTGCTAGCCCATGAAACCAACTTATTACCTAAAAAGAATGCTCCACCGGTAGTACTCTTCTAGTCATCAACATCACCTGCCCAATTTGCATCAGTGTAAGCACACAACATGAAATCATCATTCTTTGGATACCATAAACCACAATCTTCAGTTCCCTTTAGATATCTGAATATTCTTTTAACAATAGTGACTCTCCTTCAGATCAACTTGATATCTAGCAGCCATACACACAACATGCATAATGTCAGGCCTATTCTGAGTGAGATATAGCAGTCAACCAACCATAGATCTGTACAAACTCTAATTAGCTTTAGGAGATTCATCATTTTTAGACAATTTACAACCAGTCACCATAGAGGTTCTAACCAGTTTGGAATCATCTAGCCCAAACTTCTTCAACAATTCCTTCACATACTTAGTTTGAGATACAAATATACCTTTTCCTATCTGTGCAATTTGCAAATCTAAGAAAAATTTCATTTCACCAATCATAGACATCTCAAATTATTTTTGCATGTCACCGACAATCTTCATACTCATATCATCATCACCAGCAAAGATAATGTCATCAACAAAGACTTCAACAATCAAAATGTTATCATTTTCAATCTTAAAGTACATATTACTATCGGTAGCACCTTTGATATATCCCAAATTTAGCAAGTATTTGTCTAATCTAGCATACTAGGCTCTAGGAGCTTGTTTTAATCCATAAAGTGCTTTTTTCAACTTACATACCATGTCTCCATCATCTGACAGTGAAAATCCATTAGGTTGTTCAATGTAGACTTCTTCTAAATCACCATTCAAAAATGCAAATTTGACATCCGTCTGATATACCTTGAAATCTTTATAAGCAGCATAAGTAAGAAACAATCTAACAACTTCAATTCTGGCAACTGAAACAAAATTTCTTCCCAAACTCATCGGAATAACTCACAGGAATATGTTGACATCAATGACAACAACATATCCTAGCAGTAGCAATGAACAACCAAATCCAACAATCTCCCCAATAATTCAACAGTTCAATGGTAGTAATGTTGTGCTCTAGATGTTAGTGTCTGTTTTGTTATGAAGATTAATCTAAGAAAAAAATTATCTCCTTTTTGTTAGTAGATTTTGGTTTATTTCTCTAAGGTATTTTGGTGGGCATTACAGTTGGTTTGACTTTATTTCCCAGGTAATGTACCTTCTCAAATCTTGTTTAATTATCTTAAATGAATACACTTTTAATAAACTTTGACTTCTCAAGTTGAACATAAAGCAAGAACAAGTTGTATATGTGAAGTATGAGAACTTTGGAATAATAGTGTAGGAGATATAAAGCAGGGAACTTATAGGTCTATTTGGTTACAAATTAATTTAGGATCACCTAGCCAATGTTTGAATTTAATATTTCATTTATGGATCTAGTCTTTTTGAATAATTTTGAATTAAAAGCTTCCAAATATTGATGTAGAGTGATTCATGGTCGAAAATATCTCAAAGTGATTTATAAAAATTGTAAGTAAACAAATCACAACATGGTGCTTTATCATTGGCCATGCTTAGAATTACTTCAAATAGGGCATCAAGGAAAGTAACTAGTCTGGGGTCACTAATTGAGAGTCATGAAAATTCAACACAACATCAAGGTATTATTGAATGGATTTCTCTTGTGTCTAAGAAGGATATTTCACTTGAAATTTTTATAGTGTTGAACAAAGGCTTGCTACACGTTAGGTATTTTA
This sequence comes from Cryptomeria japonica, assembly GCF_030272615.1. Classification (NCBI taxonomy): domain Eukaryota; kingdom Viridiplantae; phylum Streptophyta; class Pinopsida; order Cupressales; family Cupressaceae; genus Cryptomeria; species Cryptomeria japonica. Next base: position 626,641,361 of record NC_081408.1, on the reverse strand, counting down.
GTCAAATGCCTAGTTCCTCATTAATGGATTAATTTTTTTATGCAACATTCCTAGCACAAAGGGTTTTAAATTTTTCTTTAGAAACATTATTACCAACCTTTAATTAATGAAACCTAGTTTTGATTTGTGCACTTCATGCATTGTGTGTATCTAAAATCTAAAACTCATAGTGTAACTTTTCCACCTAGAGTTGTACTGACTAAGGGATGATATTTGATATCTATAAAAACATGACTAATATTTTAGCTCATAGCAACATATGACTTGTAACATACACAACCCAATCAATGGTCATAGATATACACTTATTAGTGGAATATATCTACCAAACAATTCAGTTGTTATCACTCTATAGATGTGGCACAAGGTTTTAAACATGTAAATGTGCACAAATGTGAGACCATATTGGATGAGAGATATTTTCAATGAAAAATTAATTTTCTCAATCTTTGGCTTAAATTTAAAATTTTACTCAACTTGGAATTGGATTAGAAAGTTATTGGAATACTTAGCATCTAATGATGAATTCATTAGGGGGGAATAAAAAGTAACTAAAAAGAAGTATGATTGAGAAGAAATCTCAACTCTATCAAGACTCTTGAAAACCTTTTAGTTCTATGGTGGAGACCACACCACTATAACATGTATCGAGGATTCCTTTTATTGATCTAAATTGGGATCATAATAAGCAAATTTATTGCACATAAAAATCCATGTCCTCTCTCTCATGTCTAAATCACATTAGGAGAAACCTCTCTTTATGTATTGCTATCTCAACTATTTAAGTTGCCAATAAGATCCATTATGCATTAGCCAACTTTTTGACAAGCCAACAACAAATTTGAGCTATTTCAACTATGCCATTTGATGCATAAATAGCCCAATTATTAATTTTTAATTTTGAGAATTACTCACAAGGCCTAATTGGATAGGTCACATCCATGATCATACGATGTATCTACCATATTTGAGAAGCAACTAAACCCCCATATCCCTACTCCTTATTACTATTGAAAATTAAACTATTTGGTCATATGACACGATGACATGATATTCTAGGGATATATTGTTGGATTCTAACCCTTGAAAAATATAATTATTTTTCAAAATCTTCAAATTTATTTGGTGTGAAATTACTAACTTAAAATGATCACTAATTTTTTGGTACTACTCACTTTTAAGTGAAGATGTGATTTGGGCTAGATAAGAATACCTAAGTGAATACAAGGTTGTAAATTGACATTTAAATCCTTTGAAGAAAAAACATAAGTTGTGACATTTTTTTTTTTAATACTATTGTTTCCTAACCTCTAAGTAGAGGTTTCTCCGATGGCATGAATCACCTCTTGAATGGGCTCCACTACACTAATTAATTGACTTTCTCAATGGTAAAAGTGTCGCAGCCAATAATAAAAATTAACGAATTTCTTGGAGAACCATTAATGGCACTGAAGTTGGGGCTAAAGCTTTAGAAGCATTGTAGACAACCTTTTAGCCACCAACTAAAATACATCCTTTCTCACTTTTTATTAATTAGGTGATTCCATTTTTTACTTGGTTTTGGATGTAGTAAATGAGAAATATTGAATCTTGTGATTAGAAGATTGACCAGAAAAAGAAAGTACTTTTAAAACAATTGATGCATAACACATGTAATAAAATTGGATTCCAATAGACTCCTTGGGACAATTTGAAAAAAAAATTCAACACAAGTGACTCTTTGAGGAATACTAGACTCCGCTAAAGGCTAGCAAGGAAAAGTTACTTGATAAATTCAATGTATATAAGGACCTTGAGAGCTTCTTATTTAACACAACAAAATTGTGAGTCTTAGGGGGAATAAAAGAAATGAGCTACAAACATACCGAGGTCCTTGCTTGAAGGTGGCAAAAACTTGATTGGATTCAACAAAATGAAACAAAAATACCCCTTAGTCAAAATTTAAAGTACATCTAATCTAACTCCACTTGACACGTAGGATGTATTCACACAAATTTGAAGGAAGATTTTTGAGGGGATTCTATCCATAAAATGTCCTATGAAAATGCAACATTAAATCCATTTTCTTGTTTTTATCAAAAATTAAAATAGAGAACATAACACTTGGAAGATTGTTAGAAACTTCACATTATGAAAAAACTTGCGAATGAATTTTCTAGGTTTCTTCATCAACAATACAATCCTTAAACTCTAGAAGGTCTACAAATTAAATATTACAACTACCAAATCTAAAAGCTTTATAGAGGCAAGGTATTGTCTTAAAAAAAAAAAAACCTACATAAATTGTAATATATGTAATAAATTTAAATTAAATCCTTAACATATATATAAAGAAATAATGTAATAAATAAGGGAGGACAAATAATCTCACAAGGATCATCGAATTGAATTGATCTTTTCAACAATAAGTTTCATCTTGCAATAAGGCTTTTGAAAGCATGATTCCGGGTAGTATCTTAACCTTGGAGGATGATTTTTGGAGATGGATCTCATTCTTGCAAGTTAAACTTATTTCATAATTTCCTACTGAGGTAGCATATCATAGGTCTTTGATTTGCCAACAATTTAAAGCTTGTTGTAAATTTGACTTGCTATGAAGAGTTTTGAAAGCTTTTTGTTTTATGGTACATGAATGATATATTTGAATATGAAGATGCAACAATCATGCATATGAAGATGAACTTAATTGGTTCTTGGAGGGAGAGGTTTAAATTTTATTTTTTTAATTTTTTAGGAAATTAAAAATAAGTGCATAGATACATATGATTAGAACATAAGTAAGAAGATTGTAGATGGAAATTGAAACATAAGAGTGAGATAAAGGGTAAGCACATAGGAATGTGCAATCGTAAGAATAAAGTAAGACATTAATATGAATGTGGATGTGATAAAATTCTAGGATAAGATGAATGTATAAAAGTGCCCATGAAAGTTAAGCTTCATATGAAGCATACCTATAGACATGTCAAAGACATCCATTTTACATACTTTTACATACCTTGCATGCACAAACATAAAAAGATATCATAAGCTTTTGCTAGTGTCATATTCCTTGCCATATGCATGATAGGGATATCAATTAATACATAAATAAAAAATTTGGTGGAAGGAGAGGGCTGGATGAGGAGACTACATCAAGGTATGGACGATATTCATTTCCATGATCCTAGTGAAAGGAACAAATTAAATGTGAAGCATGGAAGTAACCTGCCATGCCATTAAAGAAACATGACGTCCATCTATAGAGAAGCACAACAACCTTGAATAATTGAAGTAGACTTAAATAGGTAGGCACATGTATGGATGTCCACCAAAGTATTAAGGATGGAGCATTTTGTGATAAATTGATGCAATCTTAACAAAAGAAAGCATACTTCCGGTCTCCATGCCATTAAAGAAACATGACGCCCATCTATAGAGAAGCACAACAACCTTGAATATTCAAAGTAAACTTAAATAGTTAAGCACGTGTATGGATGTCCACCAAAGTATCCAGAAGATAAGATTTTGTGATAAATTGATGCAATCTTAACAAAAGAAAACATATAGTGTGCAAGTTGCAGAATACAATGTTTACAACTTTGTCAACCATTTCAAAGGATGGCAGGTCAAGAGTTCAGATAAACAACATTCCACTTCATCCTTAATAATAAAACTCATAGTTACTACGGTATATATCTTATAAATAATCTATATAAAAAACATCAATAGTTATCTGCAAAATACAATATATTTACACCATGTCAAGAATGATAGATCAAGAATTCAGAGAAACAACTTTCCCTTCATCCTTAATAATAAAACTAATAATTATTAATTTTGCCTATAGCTAATTTTAGATAGCAGATCAGACGATTTCTTTGTGGTGGTTAAAACACACACCATATCTATCAGTATCACCATGCATGTAATTCAAGAAAATAGTAGAATTTAAACATATAATTGAAAAACATTTCTTCAACAATGCCTGTGTTTTTGAGACGTTCCCCACCTCTATAATGAGCATACATTCAGGTTGGTTTGTATGTTATTTTACATGGTTAATTGAGCTTAAATCTAACCAATTTAGAAGGCGTTTCTTTTGAGTTTACTTAGACAAATTCAATAAACAGCATCATAATAACTTTTCATAAAATTAAACGCAGAGGGATGATCCAATTAGATGAAAATCTCTACTTACTGACAACCCAAATAGGGTTCATTGATGGGCTAGAATTACAATTCCATTTAACTGACAGTGTAAATCAATTCCATTCAACAAGTTATAATTAATCTGGCAGAGAGATTGTATGAATTTAGGGCAAATCCCTTGAACACACTAAATCTGTGTGTGAAGGGAAAGTTTTTTATAATCTATTAAGCAAAATCTTAGAGTCATGTAATTTCCAGTCTATGATGTTCAATTTTTTTCTTTTGGTTTAAACTGTGTGTGAAATCGATTCAGATAAAAAAAACTCATATAATATGATCTGAAACATTGATGATAAAAAGATTTCACACAAAATTAAAACCAGAAAAAAAAAAATCTAAGCAAAATCTTAGCCAATGCAAATATTCTTTAAAACCTAATCCAGCTCCTGAAAAGCATAGAATCACATTATACTTGCCATCAGACTCACTGTAACATCTGGACCACAATACATTTCAACCCACCTCACAAAATACATTGGCAGTCCTGAAACACACTTACACAACCATTTGAAATTCTATTTTTTCATATCTGAAAAGACTTTAAAAAACCTCGTTTCTAAGGCTAGGTAGTTATTGAAACAAAAACTTCTTTTATCTATCACAGTTTTCTTCATCAATATGTCTTACTGAATTCTAACCATTGACTACCCAGAAAAATTACATTCCATAAGTTCAAAAGATAATCTTTACATATAACATTCCATAATTTTAAAAGACAATCTGTACATACATCTTACCTAAATTCTAACTATTGACTACCCAAAAGACTACATTCCATGAGTTCAAAAGATAATCTGTACATATAACATTCCATAAGTTCAAAAAGATAATCTCTACATACATCTTATGAATCTGTTAGGAAATTCACATGATAGGAAACTCAGGGAATTCTATTTCTACATACATGAGAACACTTCAAAAAATAAGTTCAACTGCTAGGTAGTGCATAGATACTGACTTCCTTTGTCTATCACAGTTTTCTTCATCAATATATCTTATCTAAATTCTAACTATTGACTACCCAAAAAAACACACATTCCATAAGTTCAAATGATAATCTGTACATATATCTTTCCTGTTTACACTACATATATGTTCTATAATCTAAGGTCCTGTGACAAAAACTAACTTTAACCTAGCCATTGACATGGGAGCCAATGAATTTACTGACAGCCTTTGTTCCTTCTGAAACAGCATGTTTGGCCAGCTCTCCAGGTAGAACCAGTCTCACAGCAGTCTGAATCTCCCTAGCAGTAATAGTGTTCTTCTTGTTATAACGAGCCAGCTTGGAAGCCTCCATGACCACCCTCTCAAACAGATCATTCACAAAGCTGTTCATAATACCCATTGCATTGAATGAAATTCCCATATCTGGGTGCACCTGCTTCATCACTCTGTAAATGAATATCTTGTATGTTTCACCTGATTGCAGGTTTTTCCTTCCTCTCCTCCCATTCTTAAGTTTGCCCGGTTTCTTAACTGCAAAATTCTCTTTAGTTTTCCCAGCCCCACTAGAACTAGCCATTCTCAGCAGATGATGAATTCCCAGTTTTCACATTGTAGACTTTATAACATCTTGGAATGATAGCCATGGAAAGGCCAACTATTTTTGCAGTAGTTTTAGTTTTGTAATGATTAAATCGGATTTAACTTGTAATAATGAAGCAGACGCCCATTGTACTTGAGCTGCTTTTGGACTGTGTGGAATAGACGTTCATATTAGGGTTTGTAAGGAAACACTTATTGCCAGGGTATGGGAAGGCTTTGTAATCATTGGATGACATTTATTTCACGTGGGGTTTGTGATTCTGATTCAACATTAGGAGATTTCAAGGTACAAAATGTTTATTATTAAATAATAAAAAGCTGTTTACACTAAGTGGAATCAAATGGGTTTCAATGTTCATCGTATTCACAATGTAAATTGCAAGTACATCAACTCTCTAATTTCGCTTCATCAAATGATTCAGGGTTGTTTCATCAAGATAAAGCTAATATTTTTTGAAACAAAAACTATATAATTTGATAATAGAAATATATAATTTTATATATATTTTTGAAAAATTATCAAAAATATATAATTTGGTAATAGAAATTACTTGTGATTTGTAATTTCTATTGGATTAGATTGCATGTGAATTTTTTTATTATAAATGTTTTAAATTACACTTCCTATTCATTATTATCTTACATCTCCTTATAACTCTCTTTCATTCTAATTTTGAATCACTATATGATTCAAAACATTGATGATAAAAAAAAGTTCATACGCAATCTAATTCAAAAGTTACTAGCGAATATTTGCATGGATTGTAGAAATATGATAGCATTAATATAATAAAGTGTTATGTAATGACTAGTATATATCCTTTTTAATATTGTAATATAAGTGTTGAGTTGTATAATTGATATTTAACTTGTTTCTTATAATTAATTTTGGAGTCCTTTGAGAAGTAGGTAGAGAAAAATATTAGAATAAGAAATAGTTATAATTATATTGGTATTTAGTAGTAAATATTTTAAATTTTGAATTTAAAAAACTTGATATGAAGTTGCCTTCCATTTTTAATAAATGGAAGTAAATTTTATACCCTGAGTATTTCAATTATTATTTGCTTAAGTATTATATTGTTTTGCAATGCGAATATCTAGGCATGGTTGTTTCCATAATATATCAAATTTGATGATTAGTTTTTAATTTTTACAAGAACAAATAATAGTATGGATTATTATAGTTGAAATTTAATTTTTTGTTAGAGTTATTGAAATTGTTCTATCTAGATAGAAGATAAAGATTAGAATAAATATTAGCTACACCTATATTAGTGTTTATTAGTAAATATGTCAAATTATATATTTTTTAAAATTGATATAAAGTTGAATATGTGAAAATAATTATATCTATGTTTGTCAACATGAAAATTTTAATTTTCAATAATAAAAAATAAAAAATAATAGTTATATTGTTCTAATTATAATATGATAAAAATAACACGTATATTGCTCTATGTTGATAAAAAAATATTATGAAAAAAGGGGACACAAAAGTCCACCCCTCCTCAGGATTGCTTTCCCTCAATAAATTCAAATTTAGATGCTTCAAGATGTTGGCTCTTTCTCATTTTGCATCTTCAATTGGTAGATTCTTCCACCTCATCAAATACTCACAAATTGTTTTATCCCTCATCTTTCTTTCTTGAGTATCCACGATCTAGTTTCTTGTATTAGAATGAGTCTTCCTTCATCATCCAAAGGTGGTCAGTCTTTGGATGGTATAATCCGCTACCACAATGCCCTTTTAAACTAATATGGAAGATGTTGTGGATTATATTGGTCTTGGATAACTCTAGTTCATAGGATACTTCTCCCACCTTTCTTATAATCTTGTAGGGGTCATAAAATTTAGATTTCATTTTTTTCTCTTTTCTTCTTCAATGAAGAATGCCTATAGGGTGTCACCTTAAAGATAAGCCGTGTCTTCAACTTCAAAAAATTTGTTTGAATGTTTTTGGTTTGCACATAAATATTATACTAGTTAGATATGTATATTCAAGATGGTCCTTGAGGGATTTCAATACCTCTTGAATTTGCATGATCATATATGCTTTTCTAAGTACCTTTTTATTATTACAAGATCCACAAAGATTAAACCATTATCCATACAAAGCCATGAAAGGTGATATACTTATGGACATACTATAAGAGGTATTGTAATAATGCTCTCCCAAATATAACCACTTGACCCAAGCTATTTTTTAATCCAAAAACATATTGTATTACATACCCTTCTATCCATTTGTTGACAATTTTAATTTTCCTAGCTATTTGGGGGTGATAATTTGTGTTAGGAGTGAACTCTATTTCTACCAAATATTGCATCTATTGCTAAATGTAACTCAATTTTTTATTATCCCTATCACGACCAACATTCTTAGGTAACCCATGTAATATGAAAACCTCTTTGAAGAATACATTAGCACTTTGGAAAGCCTTAAAATAAAAGGATATGGCATACAGTTGTGCATTCTTGGTGAATCTATCCACCACAAAAAATATGTATCTTTGCCACCCAACGTAATGATTAAATCCATAGACATAATTTCTAATGTTTTTTCAAGAATGAGTCATGGATAATTTCTAGACTTGTTTTATTTTATTTTGTTAGCAAGATGAACATTCCTTAAAGTGCTTGAGAACAGCTCATTTTATTCCTTTATAGAATAATCACACTTCGATCAATTTGTGTGTCTTAAAAATAGCTTGGATGCACAACCAATGGAGTATCATGCATGGGTGTAAAATATTTTTACTCATCTTTGATTCATAAATCAAATATGTCCTCTCTATATGATAAATTAGGTAACCCACCACTTTAAACCTATCATCTTGTACCCTCCCATCTAACAATTAATAACAAAAATATTCTTGGTATATATTCAAATACGATGGTGGTGATTCAATCAACAAAGATACAAAAAATGAAACATAAAGTGGGTCTTCAAGATAATGCATCAACAACTACATTATTTATATCCTTCACATATTCAATTTTAAAATTATATGCTTGCAAATTGCTTACCCACTTCCATTGTCTATTATTTAGGTATTTTTAACTTATAAACTACTCAAGGTTGTTGTGATTAGTTTTAACCATAATCATGCCACAAAGAATGTATTATCTAAACTTCATTAAGATATGCATGATTGATAGCATCTTCAAATCATAAAAAAGAAAACATATGTTCTACCTATGAGTCTCCTAATTTTAAAATAAATGGGATGCTTACTACATAAAAACAACTCTAATGTCTTCATTAGAAGCATCACAATCCAACACAAAGGAAGTGAAATCCAAGACATCAATCACTGGATATGAACACGTTGCCTTTTTTAATTGTTAATTTTTTTTCTTAGAAACATTTATCCACTTAAATACTCTCTTCTTAGTTAGATTTATGAGCAATGGCATGATCTAAGAGAATCTTTTTATAAACCTTACATAGTGGTTGCATAATCCTAGGAAACTTCTTAACTATGACACATTCTTATGGGTGGGCAATCCCTAATGTCTCAAATCTTTTGTTGGTCTACTTGGACCCCTTATTTTTTGATGACATGACTTGAGTACAAATTATCCTTTAGCCCAAATTCACACTTAGAATATTTAACAAAGAATACTTGTGTTTCTCTAATATGGCCAAAAATTCTCCAAATGCTTCAAATTCTCTTCTCAAGTTTTACTATATTCAAGACATACCATGAAAAAAAAATGAGATAAAATTTCTTAATTACTTGGTAATACCTTATTCATGCATGATTGAAAGGTTGTAAAACCATTAGTCAAGCCAAAGGCTATGAATAAGAATTTGAAGTGTCTACATTAACACTTGAAATTATTCTTATGAACATCTTCATTCCTAATCCAGATATTATGGTACCCTGAGTGTATATCGATCTTGAGAAGCATATATCTCATTCATCAATTCATCAATCTTGGGAATGGGGTCTATTCTTGATTATTTTCTTATATAATGCTCAGTTGTTAATACACATCTTCATCGTTTCATCATTTTTCTTCACCGACACTACTGAAGAGGATAATAAGTTAGACCTTGGCCTTATATGTCCTATATCCAAAATATACTTTCTTGTAATCTTAATTTCTTCCTTCCAGATCTTGGGGTGATGATAAGGAGTAATCTTCTTTAGGTTTGTACTAGTTTCAATCTCATTGATGTGCTAGAACCATCAATTAGATGATAGTCATGGGGATATATTTCTAAAAACAATTGTTGTGCTTGTACAACACAACTTGAACATCAACATGGTAAGAATACTTCATGTTCATGAATGATTTTTTTGGTGTGGATCAAGCAACTAGATTTTGAATCTATTTGTCCTCTCTTTAAATATCCTTCCATCCCTTTAGAAATAATTAATTAGGGTGCTCCATTTTGGATTCTATCAATATTTTATCTTTCTTTTTAAAATTCTCAATTGAATTTCATAGATTGGTAGTTTTGTGTGAGTTCTCCCAAATATTATATCCACCATACTCTGAGAACCATGTTGGTATCCCACAATATGATCGCATAGAAATCATCACATATAAAAATGATCTCCAAGAGCCATATTTAGATACCAAATTGTTTGTGCATATGGTATGGTAAACTAATAAAACATAGTCACATTGAATCCCTTGAAAGTGTAAGCTACTAAGCCCCTTCTTTCCACTAGAGACTCATTTATAAAATTGTGGGTTGCCTCACTATCAATCAAGACAATCATCATTTGACCTACTAAAACTCAACAAATTTTGAACGGATCTCGATAATTCCTTCATTTAGATCTTTTCCTTTATCAAATTCTCCATTTTACTTATTCTCCCCATCTTCTTCTATTTCCTCATTTTACATGACTTCAATATAATGCACTTTATCTTTACTAGGGAACTTGTCTCCCTTCTCCTAGGGTTATTTGCAATGGAAATAGAGTTACTTCTTCTTGAATTTATTTTTGTTGTCTTCATTTCTTTTTAATGGCAGTAGAATCTTGAGTGTGCTTTATTCTCCATTATATAACTTCTTCTAGTTTATATGTGGATAATTATCATGGTAAGGAAGAATATAAAGTAAGAGCCCTATTGATTGCTTCTTTAAGAGTGGAGGCTCTAATGCCTTAACCAACCCCTTTAGTGGCTTTGTTCATCTTTTTTAAACATAATCATTATTTTTTTCTCAAATAGATTAGGAACTTTGGTAGCTATCCAAGTTGAATTCATGTGTCTAGTATTTCATTCATCCGCAGTGTTTTAGTTGTACCAATTCTTGAAAGTATTTTTTTTTATTCAAACTCTATCAAATATTTCACTTAATCCTTTAATTAAACTCTTAAAAATTAGTGATGAAATTATGCTCTTGTGCTACTATGCCATGGTATCACCATTTATGGGCTACCACATTCAAATGGAGGGAAGCAAACATGATGGCTTATTCTTTTAATATTTTATTTAGAGATAGGTGTTGATTTTTTGGATCTACGAATAGGTTGAAGAGTTTTGTGTCCCATCAAAAAAAATTATAGGAACCTTGCCCAAATATTGTTGTAATTCCTTGTTAGAGTGATTTTGAACTATTTTCATCTTATTTTGAGGAGCATTTTGGATTTTGAGTCTATTGAGTGTGGAAAATGGTAGATCATACCAAATTTATTATTGTAGGGCTTTATATTTAGCATTAAGCCTTGAAAAATCTCTATCATATTTGTCACCTCTTTTTTATATGGATTTAATATCTTTTGAAGGAACTTGGGTTGGAAGAATTTGGGTTAAGAATCAACCATTTGGTTAATGGTTGATGCACTTACCCTTTGAGTATGCCATTCTAGAGCTCCCAAAAATTTCTAACTTTGTAGGACTTGATTCATCACTGTCATTGCATATTTAAGTTCTTGAGCCATTTCTCTCCAACCTATATTGAAATTGATCACCACTTCAAACATTTATTGAGCCTTTTCTTCCTCTATAAATTTATGTCTCTATTTATCTACCTTTTCACGAAAATGAATCATCTCTTAACACCCTAGGTGGTAATATGAAGGTTTTGATACCATTGTAATATCCTTGTTTAGGGATATTATATATTTTTTCTTGATTTAATTCCCCATGGTAATAATGATTAAATCCTATTTCAATTAAAATCTATTGTAATAGATAATATACTTAATATAATATGATAAAACTAATGATAAACCCTTATAAAATGATCAATCAATATAACATATTATAATAACTAGTTAATCCTAGATTATTACAACAAATAACTACACTTATAGATCATTTAGTTTGTCCAAAATTTAAAGAACATTAGTAGTAGTAGTATTATGAAAAATATATAAATACATAAAAATTATAATTATAATTCCTAGGTGGTAAGAGAGCCACCTAAATATTTAGACAAACATGCATTGTAGGAGTCACCCAAACAATAAATTAGTGAAGCCCAAATGATATCCCTTTGCGAGACTGTTGAGACTAGTTCAAGGGTTTTTTTTAACACTACTAGAAGCTGAGAGTGGGGGTGAATCAACATTCACAAAATATTACCAAATTAAAGTGATTCTAACTTTGTCATTCATCCATATCAATGAGGTGAAAGTAAATAGCAATAACAACAAAAACATCCACACATGAACACCATATTTTTATGTGGAAAACCCAAACTGGGAAAAACCATAGTGAGAATTGAACTCACAATATATGGTAACCATTTTACAATAAACAAGGCTTCCTGCCAAAAAGAGCTTATTGCTCCAGACTTGCAGATTGAGGCACACAACCTCAGGCAAGATACAAAAAGAGACTCACTCAATCGAAGGTCACTTCTTCAAGGCAAGAAACAAAAATTGATCTCATAAAAATAGTAGGAATAGTAGATCGAACTGTATACAAAAAGCATATGTCAAAATGCAGATAACAGCTCACTGACTATACTCATATGTATGCTTTGTACACCTCTGAAGCTTTGCACTTACTTACTTCGCATCTACCGGTCATTCATCTCACTCTCTGTATCCATCTCCCATACACATATACAAATGCATGCACACACACTTCACTTCTAACATAGCCAATCTGCTCAATATGTACCAATCAGGTTAAAAAAAAGCAACACTACTAGGTTGGCCAAAAGAGTATGTAATGTGTACATAGAATCGACCCAAATTTACATTATTCAGAAGGTAAAAATGATGTGTGAGGATTTACTCCAAGTTGGCACACCTTCCAATCAACATCAAAAATATTTTACACCCAACGACTTTGATCAAAGTGCCTAAACCGGTACCAAACTTGTTCTGCAAAATACACTATCTAATCCCAAACCAAAAGCAAATAAAGTGATTCATCCAAAAGAACCATGACATCTGTCACATTAAGAATAGAAACTTATAATCTCCTAAGACATATCCGGTACAAATTCTTATTCAAGTCCATGATAAGTTTCTCCAGAGAAAACAACATAAATACTTCCAGACCAAGTAAAGAACACCAAACCTCCGAAAACATATTGAAACATCATTTCATATCATCTCATCAACACAATGTAAACCTATAGATGTTTCTATAGCATAGTATCAAGAAAACAAACATCCGGACCATTAACCAAATACACTGTACATCAACTTAGCCTGACTATATCCGAATTACCAATAACAACCAAGGCAACATGAGATTGACAAAGGTTTGACATCAATGACAACAATGGCATCCATATGTGCAACAATATCCCCCTTTGTCATTGATGGAAGAAAAAAACATACATTCCATCTCCCTCTAACAATATTTATCCCCCTTTGACAACAATGACAAAGGGTAAACACCTTAAACCAAATAGGAACATACATAATCAAAATCACAACCTCCTTGAATAGAATTTATTTGAAAACAAATGAGAAAAAAAATTGGCGGTCAAACATTTCCAAGCTAAATGTCCTTGTATTGATTCTTCAAACCAACAAAGGATGAGTTCCAAGCACACATAGCAACAGACGGTATCATGTTCTAACATTTAAAATCAACACATAAATTTACTGCAACATCAAAAATATCAGAATTAAACACACTCTGTTCAAATTTTTTCGCATCAGCCAGCAATCTGAGAAACAGGGACAATCGCAATTCCATGTCATCTTTGAGTCCACAAAATAATTTCACACTCTTCTCTTTTCTTTTGTATCATTGTCAATCGAGAATGAATATTTTGAGCCTTGGAGCTCATAACACCATTAGCATCTTTGTACATATTGAAAGTTAGGGACAACTTTATAAGCTGAGACTCAATGGAGTCTATCTCATCTTTGAATTTCTTAATAGCCACAAAGCACCTTAGATAATATCTGTACAGTTGAGATGCATTGTCCATCATCTTCCTGAAATTAATCAAATTTAATTGGAGTTCATGGTGTGCCTTTAGGCACCTTTTAGTCATCTTCTTCGATACATTTCCTTCAATGAAAGGTTCATTGGATTTACTATCTTCTCTGGCAACTATAGCCATCCACTCAATCAACAAATATATCAACACTTATGGAAGAACATCAGCAACATTTAAAGGAACAATATTGTTCCAGAGAAAATATGTAGCACAAGTCTATTCAATAGTGTCCTGGTCATAGGATGAAACAGTGAGATACAACTCACCAACTCTTTTGAAACCATCAAGATTTGCAAGAATCTGAATAACTCTGTTTTCATCAAATGTACCTGATGTAGTAGGTGGGGTTCAATTTCACAACCAACATTCCATTCTTATCCTCTACAAGTTAAGGTTCCTTCGTAATGGCACTATGCTTCAATGGCTACAAACAAGTCAATTTTGGTTTAGGATTTCACAATGTTGGACCTGACATTGATAAAATTCTAAATCAAATAAATATAACATAAATGAACCATAAACATCCTCCAAAGCTTCAGGTTATCTCAACTTGTATCATGTCCACACAACTAGGCCTAGAATCTAGTAGCTCTTCAATTTAGGATGATCAATGATAAATTTTGAATAAGACCTAATAACTTAACTATAAAAACATATTTGAGTACCCATTTGGATTATTTAAAACAAATACAAGGATTAGGTAGGGTTTTTTTGGACCAAACCTCTCAAATAATGACTTTACTTTTGCAATTAGGTCTATCTAGGTTTTTTTTTTTCTCTGAGACAAGAAAATAGTTATCCATAACTTTTGAAAAAAACATAATGAACACAATCTCTTCGATGAGGTTGTAGATAAGATAGATACAAACGTTTCTTGAAATTTTTATGAAGATGTATTGGTCAAAAGGGAGTTATGGCATTTTTCCAAAGACTGAGAACCCTAGGTAGGGTTCAGACCTGCACTCACCAAAATTGCAATATTTGCACAAAACTTAACCAAATAACATGAAACCAACTTTGTAGGAAATTAGATTCAAATTAATTTTATATAAAATCAATAACATTTCATTTTTATGGTCGTACCAGGTCGTACAGTACTGAGACACAACATGTAAAGTTATAAAATATAGAAAATCTGAATTCTTACATTATATTCTTCACCACCACATACTGCTCTTTCTTCCAAATGACCACAATAGGAATATTTAACCATGTTACAAGGCTTTTCAATTATTTTTCCACCTTCCAACTACTCAACTACCTAATAACAACCCTTGACCTTTCATATTCTTAACATCACAACTTTTCATTTTTTACAACTTGACAATTTCTTGACATCTTTTACGACATTTTACATACTTTGACAATTTGAAACCAAATGACCCTAAGAACATTATAAATGATCTTTTAAGACCTTATTACATCATAAAATGAATTTTTTATGCCTAGACCCTATCTACTTGACCCCCCCTTACATCGAAATTTGAACATGTTTTAGGTGCTCCTGCACTAGTACCTTCCTCAGAAGAGGCAGGGGAAGCAATCACCAACTTCATAGCTGAAGCACTCTTCTGCACATTAACCTTCTCCAAATTTTTGTCATCACTCTCAATAATAACAAATTCTGCAAATCCCTTTGCATGAGATTTGTTAGAATGCTTATTAGCTAAATAGGGTTGATAATGAAGGAGAGTATCCTCTTATATAGAAGACACTATAAGAAATGGAGTGATGAGATTAAGAGGTGTAAAGATAAATGGTCGGATATGATTAAAGGGTGGGTAGAAGAAATAATAAAATGATGAGAGGGTAGGTAGTGTAGGAATTAAGAGATGAATGACATGTGTCATAGGTAGAAAAGGCTAATGAATGAATTAATTAAATAAATATTTAATTAATTAATAGAAGAAGTGGGATCAATTAAATAAATAAAATATTTATTTAATTTAGGAAAAAGACAATTTAAATAAATAAAAGTATTTATTTAAATGAGGAAAGGCTTAGAAGAGGATAAATGAATTAATTAAATAAATAAAAATTGATTTAATTAATAGAAGAATTAGGCTTAAATAATAAAATAAATAAAAATGTTTATTTAATTAGATAGGACAATTTTAGGTGTCTACATTTTTCCCCTCTTTGAGACAATGCAGCTCGTCGTGTTGGCTCAAAGAAGATAAGATAAACTGATACAAAGTTTCCCCATGACAGGAATGATATGCCCCTTGAGATATTGGATGAAAATGTTTGAAAAGATTGCAAACAATCTCTCGATAAGAAAGAAAGGCTAGAAAGGACTGACAAGATAGGGTGACAAGGTCACACATGAAAAACACTAACTCAAGAGGAATCAACATAATCGTGTCTATGTCTTAAGAGGCCAAAATTGATAGTTTCGTGATGAACATATGCTATCAATTGGATAAGATGCTAAGAGGATTCACTCAAATAGGTGCCCTAGGGAAGACAAACTGAAAACAAGGCTAGAATTGGCAATTTTGTGATAAACATACGTTGCCAATTGGATAAGCTGCTAAGAGGATTCACTCAATAGGTGCCCTAAAATAGGTAGGTTTGCTAAGTTGAATATAGGATAAGTCATCGAATTGATAAAATCTGGTGAGCACTCTAGCAAGATAGGATATAGTGCACTGTGACAAACATATACACTAGGATACAACACCATGTGATAAACATAAGCACTAGGATAGAGCCTAATGAGCAGCACCATGTGATGGACATAGATGCCACTAGGCTAGGATAGGATAAGATAAGAAGCACTATGTGATGAACATGAGTACCACTAGGATTGGTACAATTGATTTGATTGGATACAGGAGTACTTACCTCGGATTGGGTCTAGAGAGCAATTCCCTATGACACAACAGTTACAAACAAATTTCACTGTCGAGGACCACGCCGCAATCAAGGTGATGGGATTGAGACACAATATGTATATGCCTAAGATTTGGGCAAAAACAAGACTATTAACTGCTTTGGTGAAAAGATGGCCCCAAAAAGTCTGCAAGAGGGGACAAACGAGATGATTCAAATTGTATCAGTTTTTGTATGATGATGTAGACACCTTTGGCTGATTTTGTAGCCATATGAGATATTTTGACATCATTGTATCATGACACTGATATTATTTTGATATATATGAGATGATTCATTCTTGAAACAGCTATATGCATGTGTACTATGTGTTTATGTTCTATATGCTTCTATATGATTTTATGATGCTTATGATATGGATGCAAATATGTACATGATGAAATGCAATATGTTTTTGTTCTTTTATATTTTTATATGAGGATGCAAATGTGAATGTACTATATGTAGATGAATGTTATGATTATTTACAGGATGAGATGCATGATGTGTTATTATTTTGGCATTTCATGTTTTATATGAGAATGCAAATACTAACTAATGATATATGCAAGATGCAATGCGATTGTGATATCTATATGTATGTATGAAATGAGATATGCTATCATGTGATGATGCATGCAAGTGGAAACTACATGAAATGCAGATATTTTTGGCGTGTCATTATACTCAGTCATGTGATAGTGGGCTACATGGACTCAAGGAAGGATGATAGAGGTCAATCAAGAAAGGGGGATGGAAGGTCGAAGATATGAAAGTGAAAGAACGTCTTTTGCTATTATCATCATTGAGCTTTATTATGGCAAATAGGTTATGACAATCGAGGTATAGGTTCGACCCAGAAAGTCATTGTACCTATTTGCATGGAGATTAGACAGTCGCAAACAAGGAATGCCCCAATTCATACTAGACTCACAGTGTCCTCATATCCTTGGACAAGTCATAGCATTACTAAGAGACAATCCACAGACAGCAAAACAATAGGTGAACATATCCCATCCTCGCCTTTCTAGTCAAAGACATCCTGGAGATATAATCTCTAGTTAGAGACATCCTAGAAAAGCTAAAAGACATGTCACCAAAAGATAAAATCAAAAGAAAAACAAGGCGTGACACCAACACACAATGAAATCTTCAATTTATTTGTGTTTCTTGCCACATATGTTAACACGTTTGATTTGGTCACAATGTTGTTATCCTGATAAAGGACGGATCATGCTGAAAGCCATGTTGTTGCCAAAGTCTACTAAAATATTTGATTTGTTGAAAGCCCATTACTGCTTGTGTCTCATCTGAAACTGACTGAATCCATGAAACTGATACTTTATTGTGAAGAAGATCGAAACTTTATTATGGATTGGCGATGCAAATGACCTTTTATTGCGGATTGTGCGCGAAAAGGAGGAATGAAAAGACAATGCTCCTCAAAACATGCAATGCTTAGGGTCCCACTTCCATCACTAGATTTAGGATTTTTCCCTAGTTCTAGATTGGACCTGATTTATTAGGATGGAAAGGGGTGAAAAGAGAGGATTATTATGAATGGCTAACCAATCTTAGGTAGATCAATAACAAGCCATGATGGGAATGGGTAAGTTAATTATGGATGGATAGGTTGTGAGTGTGTGCAAGGTGAAAGGATGAGATTGAATCTTGAAGGAGGGAGGAGCAATGTCTCTACACATGGCATCGATAAATCGGTTTTCACCATGGCACTTGCCCAAGGCGCCACTGAAGTGGTTTTCACCGTTGGACGAATTTATTTCTTTTTTCAATTTTTCATTTTTTTTTTGTGTCACAAGGCGCCTGTTTGCTAGGTTTTCACCAAGTAACGATTTTTTATTTTTTATGATTTTTTATGATTTTTGATAATTTTTTGGTTTTTTTTGTATTTTTTATATTAGGATATTCTAAAGAGCTATGAGTAAAACCTATGAAGGTGCATGTTGTTGATAGGATCTTCCAAAGGTTCTCCATCTGGTGTTGAGAGTTGATATGCACCTGATCCATAAGTTGTGATGACGTAAGGACCAGGCCAATTTGGTTTGAACTTGCCCTTCTTCTCTCTGTCTTGTTGATTTTTAGGATTTTCTTTGAGAACTAAGTCACCCACCTCAAATGTACGAGGCTTTACTTTATGATTGTAGTTGCATTGTTCCTTGACTAAATGATGTGTAGCTCCATTGATTGCCTTCCTTGATGAAGGAACTAAGATAGAATTACTAATGTGTGGACAACACAGGCCCATATGTGTGTCACCTAAAGAAGTTTGGGCATCCCTAATAACAAAGTCCCTCGAGGAAGCTCCATTAAAGTTCCATGATGTATCACCAGAAGGGAAAGGATGTGCAAAACAAGTGGATGAGTTATGAAGGCTTATGATTGTGAAAAGAAGTGAAAGTATCATGACATGATGGAGACTTAGGATCAACACGTATTCTTTTTTACTTGAAATTTTATAACTTATTCCCCCAGTTATTTTGATATTAGGGGAGATCAACTCTTGCTCTTTTTCTTTCATAGCATTTTTATCATTGACCTTGATTTTTGCAAAGTCCAATAGCTTTTGATTTTGATTTGGACTAAAGGACTTTTCTTTATTTTTGGCTTTTAGATTTTTCTTTTCATAGCTTGTTTTTCTATCCCCAATGAGTAAGGTCTTTTGTGATTCTTGTTGATCCAAGTCTGGAAGTGGAGTGGAAATGGAAGGAGTGGATGAAATGGTAAAGCTATATGATTTCTCAAGAGGGTTGGTGATATGCTCAATAGATTCTTCGTTGGAACCACTCTTAGGATTATCGATATCAAGAGTTGCTTGCACCGCTAGAGGAGATTTGAATTCAGACTTAGTAGCCACAACACTAGGTGGTTCACACCCAATTCCTTGCAAATTTTTTATGGATTGTTCCTATCGACTGAATACCTTAGGAGATAGTGGGAGTTTATCAACATGAAATATATTCTCACCACATCCCATGTCTTTAACCTTGAATTTTTCTTTTAGCTATGTTTGTTTGGATGTAGAAGCTTTCAATGATTCTGGATCCACATATGTTGATGAAGGAATAACTTCTCGATTGACTGGGATTTTTATTTTTGATCTTTCTCACAGGTTATTGCAATATATGAATGGATTCAGGTCACCTTTGGCGGTCACTTCAACTCCATTGTGTGGGAACTTGATAGATTGATGATATGTTGAGGGAACGTCTCTCATTTCGTGAATCCATGGGCGTCCCAAGAGTATATTGTATGTGAGATCTAAATCAAGGACTTGACAAACCACATCCTTTGTAACTGGCCCAACTCTGAGAGGTAAGGTGACTATGCCCTTGGATGAGCGTTCTTCATCATCACATGCCTTTATGGTGATAGCATGTGTAGAATTCACAAGTTTTTTAGAATATCCCAATTGTTTAATGGTGCTCAATGTACAAATATTTAGACCCCCTTCTCCATCTATCAAGACTCATTTGATACAGTTTTTATAGATAAAGGCTTCAATATGTAGAGGTGCATTATGAGGTTGGGTGACAGATGCGTCATCAGCTTTTGAAATGTAAGGCTATGCGGAACGGAAAGGTATCCCACCATGGCTTGAAACTGGTCCACGTTCAGATCAGTGGGTACAAAAGTCTCTCTCAAGGTCTTATCAAGGATGGCCTTATGTGTGGGGGATATGCATAAAAGATCAAGGATGGAAATGAGGGCTAGTGTCTTCCCTAACTGATCTACAAGGTCATACTCATTCTTTGTGGATGAAGAGGTTGCAGTCTTAGATGGAAGGCCTTGCAAGGTGACTTTACCTCGATAAGTTATGACATTACATTCAGAGGTTTTTTCTTTAGAAGATGAGGAAGATGGTCCAATGCCTTTCAAAACAACTTTACTCCTTTGGGTAGGACCTTCAGGAGTTTTGTCCTTTATAATGATAGTAGAAACATGATTATCCATTGAAATATGATTAATAGTGGAATCATAGTCATAGGGCATCTTCATATAATTAGCTTGATTATCGGTAGTTTTTGCTTTTCCCTTGTCATGTTTAGGAAATGGCTCCTTGAACATTGCATGCTCTTCATTGGAGGTATGATCATCCACTTCTATGTCACCTCTGTCAATGAGATCTTGAATAATATTCTTCAATCTATGACAATTGCTAGTTAAATGCCCTTTACTCTTGTGATATTCACAATATTCATCATCATTCCACCAATTTGGTTTTACCTTTGGCTCATATGGTGGATTATCTGGTAGTGTTATGAGCTTGTTTGCCACTAACTTCTTCATTCAATTGGTTCTCCCAACGGGGTGTATTTTCTTTGAGGTTTTGATTGCCTTTGATTGTTCACTTGATTATTTGAGTTAGAAGAACTTGCACCGGGGAAAGTTATCTTAGGTTTCACAACATTTGCGTCTACTACCCCGTCATTGACTGTATTCTTACTCTTGTTCCAAAAGCGGGGTTTGTATTTCCCATTTGATTCCTCTTTGTTTTCTTTGAATATCTTGATGACACCTTGTTCAATAAGGAGTTTTTTTATCGCCATTCATTTCTCAATGACCTCTTTGAAGGTAGACAAACATGCTTTTCTTAACTCATATCAGATATCCTTGTTGAAGTTTTGTGTGAACATTTCTACCAGTTGTTTTTGTAGTATATCACAAGAGCATCGACTAGAAAGACCTCTCCATCGTTGTAAAAATGAAGAGAAGGATTCTCCATGTTTCTTATTAGTATTGCATAAGGTGGCTACTAACACATCTATTTCAATATTGTATGAGAAGTGTTGTATAAAAGCCTCTACTAGATCACCCCATGACTTAATTCCAACTAAAAGTTGGGAGAACCATTCCATAGCTTTTTCTCCTAATCTTTGTGGGAACAATCTCATCGAGTATGTTTCTTTTGCTACTACCTCAATGCAAGCTTTGAAAAACTGTCTTATGTGTGCCTTTGGATCCCCTTTGCCTTTGTATTTATTGAACCTTGGTCTTACAAAATGTGGAGGGAATGGAGGCATTGGAATGCTTCTATCAAATGGGTAAGGACATATATCTCTCATTGTGTATTGTGGCTTTGGTGTATTTATGTCTGTCATTTGATTTTGTAAGTCCTCTATCTGTTGTTGCAAGCCATTCTTAGGTGGTGTCTTTTCTCCTTCAGCTAGGCCCATGCTTGAGCTACTAGGTGGAGAAGGAGGGATATAATGCATATATGGATGGTATTAATCATAGATGTTTTCATATTGAGGAGGGACATAATTATAGCTTGCATATGGACCACTTGGTATGGTATTATAGTGAGTAGCACTAGGTCTAGATCGATACATGACATGACTATGGGGATAGAAGGTATCATAAGAATGATCTTGGATATTGCCCCCAAATCTGACACAGGATCTCCTCGTGTCATGATTTTGAATGTTTGATTGAGTGTAAATGTATGTATTGGTATTATCTTGGGTATCATCATGGTCATGCATGGTGGTAGTTCTTCTCCATGGGAAAGGATGACTGTGGGGTTGTTCATGAGAGGTTCTATCATAACTGGCATTAGAATGAGTGTATGTGTTTGGAATCTCAGGTTTTTGAAATAGGGATGAAGGTGACTCAAGCACGAGATGCTCTTTCTTACCACCACTATTGGGCCTCCTTTGTCTTGTGTTAACTTGATTTGCGTGCTTTGTATCATCCTCCAAAATCCATGACATATCAAATCCATGAGGTATTCTTGTTCCACTTTGTGCCATGACTTGTAGAAAATATTGTCTATCCCTTTTCATGATTTCTTGAACCAATCTATTAAAATGGGGATCCATGATAGTTTCCTCAACTTATGTAGAATCCACGAATGCATTGTCATTGCCATTATCCTTTCCATTGTTATTGTCATTGTTGTCATTGTATGGTATATTACTACTGTTTTTAAATGGATTTTAGAATTCGTCTCCATCAAACTCATAGGTACTCATGTTTAAATACCTTAAAGCTTCTTTGGCTTCCCTTCTAGACCTTTGAGAATGGGTTTCAACCATGCACTAAAGTCTTGACCAAAATGAAAGGTTGTATGGAAATGCAAAGACTATGGAGGACCAAGAGGTGTATGAAATGTAGATGAATTTAGGGTAAACTTGCAATGTACAAGAGTGTAATACCAAAGTAGGAGAGTAAGGTGTGGCTTCCAAAGAGATGATGGATCTCTTGATGAGGTAAGTTGACCTTGACTCTAGGTATGTATGTTTGAGAGCAAGGTGTGGCTTCCAAAGAGATGATGGATCTCTTGATGAGGTAAGTTGACCTTGACTCCAGGTATGTATGTTTGAGAGGACGATGTGGCTTCCAAAGAGATGATGGATCTCTTGATGAGGTAAGTTGACCTTGACTCAAGAAGACCAAATGAGACCCTAAGATGATGGATCTTGATGCGGGACTCACCTAGTGTTGTGTTATAGTATGTTTGCAAAGTTTGATGAGGACAAGCAAAGTAACCTTTTGACTCAAATTTGGAAAATATGTATACGGGCAATGCAAGTGAAGGAAAATGATTGACTATGTATGACCAAGACATGTTGACTAAAGAATGAAGCCCTATAGGAAGCAGACTTAGAATATTTTTAGATCTGAAAACTTAAGTCCTTATTGTTCTCAAGAGTTTTCTTGTAATCTCTCAACTATGAATGTAGATGTAGTTTTAACAAATCCAGACGTGATTTTGAAAATGTTTTACAATTTTGTCCAATTGTAAAGTTGTTGAATGTGACCAAATCTCAATGTTTTTACTTTTAGTGGCAAGAAGACATAATAACAATGAAGACTCAATAATTGAAAGTGTTTTGTCTTAAGGATCCAAAATGTTTCCAAATGTGAAGTGTGATGTGAAATGTTTTTGCATACACTTGAAAACATGATAGACACAATGTTTCTTTGTTTTGTTTGAAAATGTTTTGAGTGTTTTGAAAATGTTTCCTAGGGTTGGTCGGGACAATAGTTGTTGAATCTCATGTGGGGGGTTACCCTAAGCTATGCAATTTAGAGCGGATACTTGCGTTCTTGACCCCATTGGCTCCACCATCAGCACTCACTTCTCTGGGGCAGCCAAGCACTAGTCCCCATGAAAACTCCCCATGGAGAACTTTATATCTCTACAAAGAACCATAAGAATGCGGGTCACTTCAGAGGTTCGACCTCTTGCACCAACAACTAGAAGGCTTTTGGTCTTTCTAAAACAAAAGGTGCTAGTAAGGGTTTCCGTTAGGAGACTATCCTTTTAAGTCATGCAAGCACAATTGAGGCCTATAGCCCAATAAAGTATCAAACACTTTAGTAGTCACACAAGCATGATTTAGACCTCAAGGGCTCTACAAAGTGCTTGATATGAGATAAATATCAAATAGTTCCAACCTCTGAAATTTTCATCCCAAGAGGCCTATTTATTATAGTGTGTTGGAATGCTTGGGTTTTAGCCATAGTCACTTGGGTCGTTCCCTCCTCACTAGTAGTCCTAGTGACCACATGTGGAGGCAGGCCCTCCAAAGATAAACACAAAAGAGCCTAATGCTCAAAACACAAAAGACACTGGTTCAATTTTAGTGCACCAATTGAAGTGTTTGCTAGACTAAGAAGACAAAGCAAGAAATTTTAAAATCAAATATTTGCCAAAGTTTCTGCACCAATATTATTAGTATTTTTGAAATAATACCCCTCTTGTAAGCACACAAGTTAGGTAAATTTTAGATCCAAAAGACTTTGTGACATAGGGGCCTTCGACAATGCATTTTTTTGATAGATTCAAATATCTAGTTTTCCATGAGTTCTTTTGCATCATAAAAAATAGACCACCTATAAAATTTCAAGACATTTCCAAAAATGTAAGAAAATAGAAAAAAAATTGTTAATTTACTCAAAAAATTAATTTTTTATGAAAAATCATAAAAAATTCATAGAAAATGCACAATTAATCCAAAAAAACTAAAGTTTTTACTGGATACTCCCGATAGCCTTCCAAACTTGTATAAAAACATTTCTACAAAATTTCTAAGCAGTTTGTGAGATATGATCAAAATAATGCAAAACCCTCATTTTTAAAGATCTTTTTTTTTATGAAATATTTTGCCTTAAAATTAAAATCACAAAGAATAGATCCTGTGTATAATTCTGAGAAATTTCCAAAACTAAAAAAAAACCAAAAAATTCGCTCATTTGCTCTCAAAATTAATTTTTTATGAAAATGCATAAAAAATTCATAGAAAATTTAAATATTCTCCAACAAATTTGATTTTTTTACTGAGCACTTTTGATACTGTTCTTGACCTGCAAAAAAAAGATTTATGCAAAACTTCCAAGCCGTTTATGAGATCTGATTAAAATAATGAAAAACCCTAATTTTTAAAAATCCATTTTTTATGAAATATGTTACATCAAAATTTAATCACAAAAAAGAGACCCCTTGTATAATTATGAGAACTTTCCAAAACTATTAAAAAATCTGAAATATTCACTTATTTTTTCTCAAAATTATTTTTTTATGAAAAATCATAATAAATTCAAATATGCTCCAAAAATTCTTAATTTTGGATTGAGAGCTCTTGATACTTTCTTCAACTTGCAAAAAGAAATTGGTACAAAATTTCTAAGCCATTTGTGAGATCAGATCAAATCTCTCCAAGATCTTGATCTTGTGTCCAAAACCTTAGTTGCACAAGGTTATTCTCCAAATCGTTTTACAAAACAGCAATATAGGGTTAGAAAAACTTGCAAAAAAAAAACTTAGATCTAACAAAAATCCATGTCCCACCGACCATGCCAAAATGTGTATGGTGAAAAGTGAATAATGGAAACAACAATATTGAAAGACTAAAATAGATTCAACCACAAAACCCTAGCCTAACAACAACAAAGATCCACCATAACATATGAAGATTACCTAAGACAATGCAAATCAACAAAATCAAAAAGATTATACCATCACATGTTCGCTAGGGTTTGAATCTTCATTCTTCCTATCTCCATTGATCTTGCCTTATATGTTTGCTCTCAGTTTTTATGTGTGCACAAGAGCTCAACAAAGAATGGAAATGTGGTTGATAGCTTGATTGCATAAGATTTATCAGAGTGTTCATTAGCTGAATAGGGTTGATAATGAAGGAGAGTATCCTCTTTTATAGAAGACATTGTAAGAAATGGAGGGATGAAATTAAGAGGTGTAAAGATAAATGGTCAGCTATGATTAAAGGGTAGGTAGAAGAAAAAATAAAATGATGAGAGGGTAGGTAGTGTAGGAATTAAGAGATGAATGACATGTATCATAGGTAAAAAAGGCTAATCAATTAATTAAATAAATAAAGATTTATTTAATTAATAGAAGAAGTGGGATCAGTTAAATAAATAAAATATTTATTTAATTTAGGAAAAAGACAAATTAAATAAATAAAAGTATTTATTTAAATGAGGAAAGGCTTAGAAGAGGATAAATGAATTAATTAAATAAATAAAGATTGATTTAATTAATAAAAGAATTAGGCTTAAATAATCAAATAAATAAAAATATTTATTTAATTAGATAGGACAATTTTAGGTGTCTACAATCGAAATATCCTTTAACCTGAGCACTTACTGGAATATCTTTTCTCCAAGCTATGTTGTTCAATCCATGCAATGAATTAATAAAGTAAAATACTAAACACACAATGAGTGATCCATACCAGAAGGGGTATAAATCAATATTCGTCAGTCAAAGGTTATCCAACAATTGTCGCCTCAACAATTCACACAAATCATAGTCGGCATTCTCTTTTACCATCTCATAAGCTACATACACAGTTGTAGAGGAAATCGAACCTTCACAATTCCTGTAGTACACTTTATATGAAATACCCATGTTTGCATACCTAACTACCAAGTCATCAATAGTGTCAATTCACAAGGCTCTCTTGTTAGACACAACACCAGTCAGCTTGTTCACTTCATTATTTTTAACGGGCTTCAAAGCAGGTATGGCTCCGAATGAACACAAACCAATTAAGTCACTTAGGGCCAACTTTTAAATTTGATATGGTCAATCCAACCATAGACAATCCTCATGAATTCTACTCAAAATTATCTTAATTATCTCCTCATCATGAAATATAAGAAAATCACTCCATTCATCCAAACCCTTGTGCCCTAGGATAGCATACTCTGCCCTAAATATTTGTGCACCATCTACCAAATGAATTCTCTTGAAATATCTAAGCTTGATATGATCATATTCTTCTAAAGGAACATGATAATAACTAAAAATATCCTCTTTACATACCACATTGTTAGGAATAGTAGAAAATGCTCCAATTGGATCGCTCGTTGCTGAAACAAATGGTCTGAATTTAGAGCTAGGTATTGCTTCATCGTTACCATTGATGATATTAGGATTTGTCATCTTAGAATTATTCAAACAAGAAAAACACCTTGAACAATTCTTCTTTACTTATCCTTGCGCTCTGTTTTTTTTTATCGCAACTGCACAAATGTCTTTTGAATAAGCAATATATAATCATCAATTAAGGTTTTTCCAAAAAGCTGATACACAGTATACCCACAATCATCAAAAAATTCTGAACCACAAAAGTCGCTTAGAATCCATCGAAAATCACTTCCATACATCTGCAATGTTGAGAGCAACCCAACACCAAGCCAAGAAGGGATAAATAATATGCTTTAAGATCTACCCCTCAGACACAGTTTTTTGAGTTAATTACTACAAGGGTTTGCACTCATAGAAGGTGTAGATCCATCCTCAGTCTTTAATTATATCTTAACATCTGATTTCTTCACCCATTTCATCTTCATTTTCTCATTTTCCTTATTGATATCAATTTTCCTTTTCAAACCATCATATTTTTTAGTTCTAATTTTGCAATGCCTCATAATGTGGCCCATCTTGTTACAACTATGACATACTTGACCTCTCTAAGGCTTGCTACCATTCACCCTACTATTTCCAAATCTTTTGTTTGTCCTGCACTCAACAACTTTGTGTCCATATGTATTGCAAGCATAGCACATTCCATTAAAAGTATTAACATAACTCAAATTTTGGCATCCATTCCTCATCACTCTACTCTTGTATTCAGTAGCCTTATACCAAACTTATTGCAAGAGTAACATCTTATACCAATTGATTGATTTATGTTTTGAGTTCTGCATTCACTAGCTCTATGTATAAATTTGTTACATAAAAAATAGCTACCATTAAGAGAAGAATACCTGATAGGAGCAGGAGGAGCTCTTTGGATATTTCTTAAGTTTTTAAATCTTCAATTTTTTTTTATATTTTCTATCTTTAACCTTGTCCTTTTCTTTGCCTTTCTTCAAACATTCACCTTCCTCAAAGCCAAGTTCGCTCTTATCTTTATTATGCCTCTGAGAATTCAGAACAACATCTAATACTTCACTACCACCTTTGAGTTTTAATGCATTATCAATCCAATATTTTGTAGCTTTCAATTCCTCCTTAAGTTTGACAACCTCTTTTACAAGCTTTGCACATTCTCTAGTCTTCTTATCGAGCTTAGTTTCAAATTCATCAATAACCTTCTTTCCTTTATCTAGCAAGGTTCTTAAAAAGGAAATTATTTCAACCACCTTCTTATGCTTCTCTTTGCTATCATCCAGGTCTACCAAAGCATATCTCAATTCATCTTCCATATTAACTATACCATCCAAACCATTCCATCCATTCCAATCCATATCATCCATGTCATTCAATTCTTCTTCAAACATAGTGTTCAAAATCCAAGATCTACCTCAGTAGTTAAGCTAACTCTTTAGAAACAAAAGCTCTGATACCAATTGTTGAACACTATTGGAAGTTGAGAGGAGGGCGTGAATCAACATTCGCAAAATATTACAAAATTTAAGTGATTATAAATTGGCATTCATCAATATCAATGAGCTGAAAGTAAATAGCAGTAACGATAAAAAAATCCACACAAGAACACCAGATTTTTATGTGGAAAACCCAAACTAGGAAAAACCATGGTGAGAATTAAACTCACAATATATGGTAATAGTTTTAGAATAAACAAGGCTTCGTACCAAAAAGAGCTTACTGCTCTTGACTTGCAAACTGAGGTGCACAGCCTCAGGAAAGATACAAAAAGATACTCGCTCAACTAAAGATCACTTCTTCAAGGCAAGATATAAAAACTGGTATCTTAAAAAAGTAGGAACAATAGATCAAACCATATACAAAAAGGATCTGTTAGAATGTAGATAATATTTCATTGAATATACGAGTTTGTCTGCTTTATACACTGCACTTACTTCACATCTACCGGTCATTCATCTCACCCTCTATATCCATCTCTCGTACATATATACAAATCCATGTATACACACTTGACTTCTAACATAGTCAATCTACTCAATATACACCAATCACATCCAAAAACAAGCAACACTAGGTCAACCAAAAGAGTATGTAACATGTACATAGCATCGACCCAAAAATACATTATTTAGAAGGTAAAAAGGATGTGTGGGGATTTACCCCAAGTCAAAACACCTTCCAATCAACACCAAAGATATTTTACACCCAACTACTCAGACCAAAGTGCATAAATCAATACCAAACTTATTCTGCAAAACACACTGTGTAATCTCGAACCAAAAGCAAATAGAGCGATTCATCCAAATGAACCATGACATCTGTCACATTAAGAATAGAAACTTATAATCTCCTGAGACATATCTAATATAAATACTTATTCCGATCCATGATAAGTTTCTCCAGAGCAAACAATACAAATACTTTCGAACCAATTGAAGACATCAAACCTATAGAAACAAACTGAAACGTTATTTCATATCAGCTTCATCAACACAATGTAAACCTGCATAGATATTTCAATGGCATAGTATCAAGAAAACAAACATTTAGACCATTAACCAGATACACTATACATGAACTTAACCTTTTCATACCCAGATCACCAATAACAACTGGGGAAATATGAGATTGACAAAGTTTTGACACTAATGACAACAATTGCATCTATATGTGCAACATTTTCATCCACTAACTAACTATAGAAATAAAAGGATTTTTATCATATAATAAAAAATGATAGACAAGTAGGACATGTCCAAGATATTTGAGTGAAATCAGTAGAAAAATAGCATGCCTTTAATTGAACCCTATCTTGATTAAATAAATAAATTTTAAATTATTTTCATTTCCCTCCAAAATAGACCCACATAATCCTTGACAAAGCCATTTTAAAAATCAATGGATTATTTCATAACACCCATGACCCCATAATATGGCCACCCAATTTAAAAACTTATGTTTCCCTATGTTAGTTTTCCTAAGCCCATTAGAAATGAAAAATGGGCTTATGAATCAATCCAAAATCTTATGGGAAAAGGACCTAGCATGATAGAGAGGGTGTTGAATGAGGTTTCTTGAAGTTTGAATGAGAGGGATATACAACCCACATCCACAACCTGCCCTTAAGCACTAAGTCCCCATCCTTTTGAGAGGAAAATATTGCAATGAAGAAGCCACTAGCATAAGGAAAAAGATCGATTTTCCCATCAATGAGGCTTCCATGGTTCCAAAACCTAGTTTTGTAAACCAAAAAGAAAAGGCCACAACTTATTGAATTTACAAATGAAAACATGATGAAGATGAAAATTTTTATTTCTTTGTATAGTTCCATGATTTATTTTGAGTCACTTGAATGCCTTTGCCAAAAGTTATCTTGAGAAAATTTCTAATTAGGTAGATATTATTGTACTACTATCTCTTTATTTATAAAGAGAATGTTGATGCCTATTGATATGATGCCAATACGATGATTATAATGTTAACCCTTGCTCCTTACAATTGGACTACACGATGGATGTTATTATTGTACAATATTAAATGAGTGATGGATTGTAATTTTTTCCTTATATTCTTTCCTTGTCAAAGCATTATATTAATGGAACACAATGTTCCATAAAATTGGTTCCTTGTATTATTTTTATTTTTTGATGACTTGATAGGATGTTTGTACTTTGGAAGATTGCTAGGTCAACCTCCAGAGTTGGACATGGTTGTTATATCAATGTTGGCAAGGTAAATGATATAGAAAGGATCTAAAACAACAATAAATCCTGCATCAAGCCACTAGAAAGGGGATGAAAAGCTCAAGACTGACTAGACCTCTCAAATAAAGGAGATATTTTGTAAGGAATATATCACAACACAAAGATATATTTATAAGATAGGATATTAAATATAGAGGAGAGATATAAATTGGATAGGAAAAGGGAAAATAATTAATGTAATGAAAGACTAAACATATCAATATACTGAAGTTTATGAATATCTTATGTAATATAATGCTAGCAATATAAGTGAGGATCACAAACTATAGTTATAAGCCCCAAGTATTCTTTGTGTTTTCTTTGTATACCCGGAAAGCAACAATAGGAGAAGGATCAAAATTTGGATGAGAATGTAGTATCTAGGCTTAAGACTTTAATTTGAATCATAGACAATACTCAACATACCACATATAGCACATTCTCTAAGATAGGCCTCTAAATGTTGTCATTCCTCCCTTAATGATTTTTCTTTATCTTCTATTGGTGGGAGCTCTTTTGTCACTATATTATAACTCTTCTAGGTCATCCACACAATTTGGGGTGCAATAGACACATTATTTACTACCAACAAAACATCTTTCAATATTGGAGCTTTTGGAAGCCATGTGGCCCTTAATGGTTGAAAGAATGTCTCCTAATTGGGTGGACAGCTGGAAAATAGAAGAATAGGAGGCATATACCTCATCTAATTTTCTTAGCATCTTATTACTAATTTGAAAAACTGTAGTCCTTATCTCTAAGCATTTGCTCTCTATTTCCCCTTTCGTCTCGAGCAACCTTTTGTCCCTATTCACAATAATGCTAGCCAATGCCTTATTTTAAAAAGTTAGCATCTTATTTTCATGAATCAAAGAATAAGGGATTTCCTTTGACTCACCCAACCCAACTTCCTTCTGCTGATCCTGAGGCTTTTTTTAGTGGTGTAGAGGTGGAATCCATCATTGCTAGCTCTTTCTTTAGCCTGACATTTTCAACATACAATTCATTATGACTATCAAAAAGGATAGTATGCTTCCTTTTAAGCTTTGCATGCCTCCTTTCCTCCTCTTCAACAACAACTTTTGCAAAATATGAGGCGTGGAATGCCAATTTGGCAGCCTCCAAAACTATGGTGTTTGTGAGTGTCTTGACAATGGCATTGCCCACTTTTTTCTCTACCCCATATAACAAAATTGGTTTCTCAGTGTTGGGGGCTTTTTTCCCATTGTGCAAATGCTCGGATTCAATCCTGAACCATGTTTCCCAAACTCTTTGGCATAGATGGGATTGTCTTGCCTCATGACCTGATCTAAAATAAATATTCTTTACATATCCCACCTTGACATTACCATCATACCGATGGCCTTTATCATTTTTCTGGCCTCCTCAAGGGTGCAATCTATGTTGTCCTTACCAAAATTTATATCTCCTCCTTTGACATTCTCTTTGTTTTCTCCTGCAGCCAAAAAGCCTTGAATTTCGGTGTCTTAATGAAATTGTCATCAGACAAAAATTGTGCTACTACAATAATCCTTTCATCTTTGGCCTCTTCCTCAGGGATGAAATTAGGGACAATTTCTCTATCCTCATCATCAGGCACATTCATAGAATCAATATCTTTAAAGATCTGTCTAGGAGGGGAAGACAGAGGAATATTTGCATCCACTTCATCATCCATGATCTTAATGAAATCAAACAGGACTGCCTTACCCTTTTCAACTTTTCTAATGACCTCAGGAGCTGGCTAACTTACTTGGGGAATTTACTGAGAGGGGGTAGCTTGGGAAGACTCTATAGTCAAAATTGCCTTCCCTTTTCTATCTCTTGGGGGATCATAAGTAGGCCTTTCTTCTTCAACTCTGCCCAGTGGTTATTCTACCTATGCATCATTCACAATTTCCTCTAAACTTCTTAATTTATGAAACATCCTTGCAAAATAATTTTTGATGTTGGAGCAAAATCCTTGAAAATTGGGATCCTTTTGCCTTCTTTCTTTTTCCATCCTCTTGAGAATATCCCATTTCTTACTCCTCTGAATGGAATCATTGGGAAGGCAGTTCCTAATTAGGTCTTCATATTCATTATATTCATGGTAGATGTCTTTTACTTTCATTTTCTATATTCTAAGCTCATTTATGTACCCCTCTGGGTCATACTCCCAGGCCTTTCCAACTTTAAGGTGATACGTATCTACCAAGAAATCCTGCACTTTATCTAATGTCTCACTTCCAACAGAAAAGTCATCAAATACAGTGAGCCTATGACTTCTTCTCCATCCTCAATACTTGTCACATGAATTCAATGAAGGCCAATCTTAGATAAATAACAAGTGGTAAAATATGAGGTGGTTTAGGGCATCCATATACCCTAATAATTGTGCAATCAAAATACAAGAAAAAATCTCCAAAATTATGGGTGAATGCACCCTCTGGGAATTGTACATTTTTTGGCTTAACATCTCTAACCCTCAATACTTTTACAATATCCCTAGGGAGCCTTAGAATTTGGAACCCACACTGTTCTAACACTTTCACCACAAAATGATCAAAAAATGCAAAATAATTGGGACACTTCGACGCCTTACATATTTGGATCCATCTTTGCACTGGCCATCTATTAGCTGAATTAGGATCACGCATATTTATCTTTAAAGCTACATCCCAACCAGTCATTTTTGGAAGAGAATTAGATGGAACAATAGTGAATAATATTTAAAATCTAATGAGGCTTTCTCATCCTTTTCACTCATTACCTCTTCATGCAACTTATCTTGAATGTATGTAGAAAAATAATACAATTCATTGGACTGTGGATGCTGGATTTTTATGGACATCATAAAATCTATGGCAATCTTTGACCTTCCACGGTCCATCCCTAATACCTAGCAGAGAGCATAGTATGTTTTTACAAAATAGTTTTCAAATATGACCAGGTCAAAGGGCTCTTTCTTTCTTCCCCATCTGGTACATCCTCTTTTTGTAGTGGGGGATCTATTCTCTTCTTAAAAAATCTTTCTTGATGCTATATTTTGCTTGCAACCTCTTCAAGTCAATTAGGTTGAGGGCACTTCTATTCAAATCAAAACATTGAATAATTGCATCCCTGGCTACTAGAATATGCCCAGTTGTTGTCTTGACTATCATACTATCAAGGTGGTATTGTTTCCCCAATTTCCTGATAAGAAGTGGATCCACAAAAGCATTAGGGACAACAAGCCTAGCTAGGTCCAAATTCCAGCAATTTGACACTAGTGCGGACTTATCCCTATTTCCATAGAAGTAGTAAAAGATGACCCACCCTCTCTCGGTAGTGATGGCATCTCTAAACCTTGAGCTCTTGTCTGAGAAAACATTTTTCAGGGTCTCTTACATTATCGACCCCTTGAAGAGCTCCAACAAAACTTGATGCGGGTCCCTTGCATCTTTCCTCTTCTTCTTCTCCATTTCTTACAGCTTTTTCTCAACCTCCTCAGCCAAATCCTCAGAAGTTTTGTCCGGAGTTGATGCAGTGGGGGCTTGTGCAGGTTGCTCTTGTTGAGAAAGCAAAGGGTTTTGAGCGGGAGGAGGGTTTTCTTTAGCAATTGAGGCTTGCCCAAAGGATGGAGGAGTAGTTTTCTTGGTGGGAGCCTTCCTTTGTTTTGGCTTTGGGGCTTCAGCTTCAGTGGGAGGGTTAGGCTCAACAACAGGTGGTTCTTGCTCAGAGGATGAAGTGGTGGCTTTATTGGGTGCCCTTTGCCTCTTTGGCTTGGAAGACTCCTCTTGAGTGGGTTGGTTTAATTCTACACTTGGGGGATTGGCTCAATAACCAACTCATTAGAAATTGTAGGGGATGGATGAATGACTGCAATTAGGATGGCATGCTAGATTTTGAGGCCTCTCCTTTCTCAGGATTCTTTTCAGAGGTTGAGGTAGTGGCCTCCTTCCTTTTGGGTGACACAATTAACTCATAGGGCTTAGAATTATAATTCTACTCAATCTACAAACCCTACAACAATTTCCAAAGCTTTCAAAAAAATCATAGACATCTAGGGATTCACAATTACTTTCTTGCTTTGCAGAGCCCGATGGTGCAGTTGAACTTATGAGAATTTGCTTCTAATTGCCTGAAATTGCCTCTTCGCTTGATAACTTGAATGCAAGGTGTGCAAACGAGTCACATAAATTGGTTTTATTCTTTGTATGACTCTGCCATTAATTTTCTTCATGCAAACCCTACGAGTTGGTGGCCTCAAAGTTCAAACTCAGTCATTGATCTGAGAAGAGACAACCATGATTGCACCTTGACCCTCTTTGACTACTGACATGGCACTTTTTTACTCTTCTTCCACCACTCTTTGGTTTTTCTTTATTTTCCAAAGATTTGGCTTTAATATTTTCTGCCACCTTTCCTTATGTTAATTCTCCTTGCGGGATAGCAGGGAGTCCCTTTTCTTTTATCCTTCCTTTGTCCTGCTAGTCCATAGGGTCAAGCACCTCTTATTTTCTTTGTTTTGGGGTAGCGAGGACTGCTTCCTCTTTTATTACTTTCCTTTAAATTCTTCTAGCTCACGGGATGATCATCTTCTTTATGCTTGGCATGCGGGGCAATGGGGCCAAGGTTTTTCCTCAACACTTTCTTCTATCCCCCTAGCTTGCATCATGATTTCCTCTTTCCTTTTATCTTCGCAGGGTAGCGGGGCAACCACTTTGCCCTTGCATTATGTGCTATCCCGCTAGCCCACAAGATACTTTTTGTCATTGACCAACCCTCACGAGGATATGAGACAACCCATCCTACTATATAATGCATACATCCTACTACCCCATGGTGCTTCTTGAAGTGCTAAATAGACCTTGTGGGGTGACGGGGAAAGGCATAAAACTTAAGCTCCTACCATCCTGCAACACTTTCACATTGCCCAATATGGCCCTGCAGGGAACAAAAAGACCATCACTTAAGTGGATAATTTAGCACATGGCCCATAAGATGAGGGTAGAAGGTTTCATGGACAATACAAGCACTAGGAAAATAAAACCTAGGACCTAGGCAAAAATTAAAGCCCCTTTCATAAATTAAAAGGTAACCAACCCCATAAATAAAAACCTAGTGCACGGGGTCGGTCATAAGATGATGAACACCCCTTTTGATTAAAACATAAAAGGAAACACTCTACCACTGCTAGTAAATGATGAATTAGAATGGGATGGAGCATTTGTAGGCATAGACACAAGGGCTAAAACCTGTTAAATTTTCAAAAACCCTAACCCTAGGG
This sequence comes from Cryptomeria japonica, assembly GCF_030272615.1. Classification (NCBI taxonomy): domain Eukaryota; kingdom Viridiplantae; phylum Streptophyta; class Pinopsida; order Cupressales; family Cupressaceae; genus Cryptomeria; species Cryptomeria japonica. The sequence continues at coordinate 626,604,983 of NC_081408.1, read as the reverse complement.
GAGACATAGGAGGCAAAAGGGGCAAAATTTGACGCTCCTAACAGCTTCCAAGTTGGGTATTGCTAAGTGTACTGATGTGGGTGCTACCAAAAAATAAAAGAAAAAGAAACTAATAATAAATAAGTATGGGAAACTCCTAATAAATTAACTTCCCATTTGGAAGAAGTAGGGGATATATTGACAAGTATATAATAAATTATAGAGAACTATGGGGTATCAAGGAAAGCATTAGTAGAGAATTATAGTAGTTAGGCTCCAACACTTGCATTTGACTAAATCACCATCAACAAGACTAGATTTATCAAATATTATAATCAAGTTGGATGAAAAGTTTATGGAGTTCCTTAGGACCCTAAAGAAACTAATATTGATCAATGAAGATTATTTGGAACAAATGGTTTATAGAAGTGTGAAAACTAAAAAAATAAAAGAAGTAACATCATGTTTTCTTAAGTAATTTTTTGTCAACAATAACTAACAATATGTCATTAAATAATAAAATGATATGACCCAAAAAGAAATGTCACTTTAAAGAGGCACACACATTCAACTCCCATCCCCCATATCATATAAAACAAGAATAATTTCATTACAATAAGTACCAAAAAAGAAAAGAAATATCCACAAAATAAATTCCTAACAGTATTAGGAAAAGAGTTCTTTGAAATAAATTTAATAAGAGATAAAAGGTAAAGAAAACAATCCTACACCACAAAGAAGTCCTCAAAAGGAGAAGAAAATGATAGAACCCCACTACAAAGTAAAGAAAGAAGTTAAAGAAACTATGGATACTCCAATCAAATTTTTAATCCTCAAAAATTATACTACCAAGGCTATGGAGAACATATTTATATTAGAATCACTCTAGAAAATGAATGGACTTGATAGAGATCATACTAAACTATTTGATTATGTAGGAACATTGAGAAAAGATGCCTTGAAGTGGTACAAGAAAAGTTATCCTAAGAATGACAAGGGTTTGGATGAAGTGAAGAAATATTTTTTTATCAATTTTGATGCTCTAGAAGTCCCAACTAAAGTGTTAGTAAAATGAAAGACCCATTGTAAAAGAAAGGAGAAAAAATCAAAGATTGATAAAAAAATTTAAAAGTTCTCCCACAAATTAGGGGAACCATTAACAAAAAAGAAAAGGGTAGAATGGTTCATCTCCAAATTGGAGAAGGATATTATGGATTCATTGGATGGGAGTCTTTGACACATACTCAAATGTAGTAACCTTATCCTATCACATAGAGACCCAACCATGGAGAAGTGCAGGCAAGAAGAAATGAAATGACAAAGTATAAAAATGAGATTAGCAATAGAGCAGCAAACATTGAGATAGGAAATAATGGCTAAGAAAAATAACAATAAAAAAGTTTTTGATGCTCATATTTCTCATGGGAAGGCCACATAAAAATTATTTTTCTAAGGAATAGGGAGAGAAAAAGGTGGATGCACTAAAACTAGACTTTCAAACTATTCTACAAAAAAAACAATTAGTATTTTCTAGATTGTGTAAAGAGTGGGATGACCATGAGACAAATGATTATCCATTGTGGATGTTCAAAATAAAAAATATTTAATGTGAACATGAACCTCAATGCCTCGTACCATGACTTTGAAAAAGAAATAAATCAAAATACGACATCTGTTATAGGACTTATTGAATGTACCATCTACACGCAAGAATATGGATATAGAACACTTGCATAGAAAAAAATGCTAACGTAATGTAGAATTAACATCTACATAATCAAAATGAGGATCATATATCATTTAACAAATATAGAGTTGGAATAGTAGAAGGCGGAGGTAACCACAAGAGAGAGGATGCAAATCACTACAAGCTAAGTAGGCAAGGCCACTACTCTACATAATGTTGGTTTGACAAAAATAAGAACTATGTTTCTAATGGTAACTGAGACCATGAATTATTCAACTATGATAATGCATAAAATTACTTATAGAATATAGTACCACAATCCAAAACTAATGAGTTATAGGGACCCAATTCATCTAGAGTTTGGAAAGCTATGTTTACTTATATTAATTGAAGGGTTTTAACTACAAGGCTTGGCCCTCTAGTTTATGTCAAATTGTACATGAAGCGTTCTCTTTACAAAATCATATTATATTAGATTTAGGAAATGTTTGTTGATCATCAAGAAGAATCTAACAAGGTCAATAGAGGTCGAAATGACTACCTTTTATGGGTATTATTCATTGATTTTATAGGGGGGCTCTCCCTAGCCTTTCATCCCATAATATTTACATCTTCCAATCATTAACCCCTATGCATCTGTCCCATAATCCTTCCATATCCCTAACCCTTCATCCCATAATCCTTCCATAATTGAATCATGTGGGTAAAAATTTTGTAAACTGATGAAGGTTAGCGAAATGTGAATTTCATGACAGCACATGAGATAATATCTCTCAAAAGGCAAGATATAATGTCTCCTAATTGTTAGAGAAGGCTCCCCCTTTCTATTGCAATTAATTTATATTCTATCTACCTGCTAACTTTACACTATTCCAGGATGAAATAATAACTTAGTCCTCTTTTTTTAGAACCAGTTATATCTAATTCTCATTTCAAAATAGATTCCTATAACTAAAACAGTTTCAATTTTTGCAATAATATTTAAAATTAAGCTAACTAGGAAGTAAAGTGTCTATGAAAGAACAAAGTCTTTCGTTACTTCCCTTTTCTGAAAATGACTTGGGGATGGGCCTTGTGTACACCAAGAACTCAAAGATCCTTTTGAATACCTAAGTCCTATCAACCACTGTAACCCTAATATCAATATACTACTAGCTCAAAGGCTAATAGATATATTGAAAGATTTTCAACTCTAGCAAGATAATTGGTACAACACAAAGACTTTACTTTTTACCCTCTCATTATATAAACTTTGGAGATAACTTGTAAAAGCTCAAAGAATTTAAATAACCATCTCTTGACCTATTCCCAATCCTTGAATTTTCTAAGTAACTCAAAGATTACTTGTAAAAACTCAAACAACTTTTCAAAATTTAGCCTCAAGAACCATACTCAACTTTAATCTTTCAAGAAAAATATGACATAAATGAGAAAATTCATGCCATACACAAGATTGATCTCAACACAAAGTTTGAAAGCTAAACTTATCTTCTCTTTGATTAAATTTTTTATTTACAAAATGAACACCAAGTTTCAATTTTCTCTTCACTTTGGTAGAGTTTTATTGCATAAATAATGATGGAAAAAATATCCTTGTTACAATAATAACCCTCATATATATAGAAGAGGGGTGCAACATGAAAATAGGAAAATATAATTAATTCTAAGACTAAGTCAAAAGAAGAGTTTTATTTGACTTAGGACTTGTGTACTCATCACATGCACATGAGCATATACAAAATGGCACCTCAGCCCTCTATCTCGTATGAGGAGGAAGGGTCAGATTCTGTTTTTTCTATGGGTGAGGAGTCAGATAGTGATTCGATGAGTGAGTCTGGATGACTCTGAAGCTGAAATTGGTAAGAAAAGAAAACATGTGAGAACCAGGCCTTCCTCCTCAAAGGGCAAGAAAAATTCTAAAGATAAAGTTCTCCAAATTAGCTCCTCCTCGGAGGAAGAGGTCTCTGAGGATTCTGAGAAGGAGGAACCCCAGTATCCTTGGAATAAGAAAACCAAAATTTCAATTCAGACAAGGAACAAACAAAAGAAACAGGAAGTAAATGTTATGGAGCTAGAGGAACAAGTGCAGAGAAAGAATCCGAAAGTCGACCAGAATTTGGAGGACACCACCGGGGAAGGTTTTGAACAGAGGATCGATGGAAAAGTTGATAAAATCACTGTTGGTGACATCTCCAATAAGGAACAGGAAAATTTTGGTGAGAAATATCCCTCCTCAAATCCTCCTCCTGAGGGTTTGTAAGGTTTTGTGGACACCATTGATTGGCTAATTACGAGTTACAAGAAAGTTCTGGAGGATAACAAGAAGCTTGACCACAGAGTCCAAATCCTGGAAACTATTAGTGTTGGTGAAGAAAAATCTATGGTAGAATATGTTGAGGATTTGACTAAAACTGTTGCCATAGCCGAAGAGATCAGAGACTCCTTCAACCCCAGGTTTGAGCAAATCGAGAAAGACCTGACTGAGAGAAAAACTAATGATAATGGTATGGATCAAAGAATGGTAGAAACTGACAAAAAAGTCAACAAAATTGAAGAATTCCTTAAAAGCATTGTAGAACAAAGCTTAAACATACTGAAGGCCTCAGCTGGAAATACAAAAATCCTCATCAATAAACTGGAGGAGGAGAAAGACTCCCTGGAGATTGAACTTGACATTGAAGGCATAGGAGAAGTGCAAAGACCTAGAACAAGGACCAGAGGTAAAAAGAAGGAGAAGAAGCCAAATAAGGACATGGAAGAAATCAAAACTGCTACGGCTAACTATGACCAGCTAGTGAATAAGGTGGCAGATCTCCTTAAGTCTTTTTAGTTGTGTTGTGTTTTCTCTGGTTTTTCTGCTTTGTTGTTCCTTTCTATTGATGTCCTTTCGATCGACTGGCCTTTTTGCCAGTCATTTTGTAAGACGTTCCTAGTAGGTCTGGATTCTTTTTGATGAACTATTATATGCTCCTTTGTTAAAGGTGTCGGGTCCTTAAAACCTATTTTTCTTATTAATCAGGACATAACAAAATGCCACTAGGAAAAACATGAAAATGACTAAGTGTCATCTTCTTCATGCAGAGTCTTTTTTCTGGAACTTTTCAAATTTTTGCAAAGCATTCTTCATTTGAACTCTATCAGGTCCTTGGGTATTATCGATGATGATCTTGACTCACGTGATAGAATCCTCTAAGTCAATGCAACACTTCTTGTATTTCTTCATAAGTGAATCCAGTTATCATTCATATTCTTCCTACATTTGTCAGAATTTCTATCATAGTAGACCTGAGCTGAGTGCATTGTAATGTCTAAATATTTCTCAATGATGGGACACTTAAAGATAGTATTGAATAAATCCTCATCTAGCCTAATGAAATTCTTACCAATTTCATCTTTCACACTTTTTCTAGCCGGATCAAAGTGACTTGCAACTACCATGATGAACTCAGGGTCTTGAGCAAACATAGGTAAAGCTGCAACTAAATGGATACCATTGTTGATGATGGATTCTATTTTTTTGTATGAAGGAGGCTTTTCCACCCTTTTTAGAAACTCAGCTAGGTCAACATGACCTATCTCTATGTCCCTTATTGCTCTATGTTTGATAAAATGGAGGAAGGCGGAAAGACTGAATGTGGGTCTTTCTTCTTGAACTTCATCACCTTCTTTCTTGGAGAAGCCTTTGTCATTTGCACAATAATAACACTATGATAGGAAAAATCATTAGTACTGGAGAAGTACAATTGATCAACCATCTTGTCCTTTTGAATTGAACAAACTCCTGAATATGATGCATTTGAAGACATTAAGGTTTTAAAAACCCACATTGTATTTTGGTAGTTTATTGGTAAATCAGGCTTATGAACCCTATTTACCTGTGTGCATTAGAAGTAATTGGGGTTTATAAGCTCTATTTACCCTTATGACAAAGCATGGCTCACAAGGTGTAATTCGGATTCATAACCCCAAATTACACTGAGGGAAAAGAAAAAATAGGTGTAATTCTGGCTTATAAGTCTGAATTACACTTACTAGGAGAAAATAAAAAATAGGTGTAATTTAGACTTATAAGTCCGATTTACACCTAAAAGGGAAGGACAAAGTGTAAGGTGGGTTTATATCCCTACCATACACCTTTGAAAGCAAAGAAATCAATACAAGAGGTACGAGGTGTAAGGCGGAGTTACAAACTTGCCATACACCAAAAAGAACGACTCAAAAGAAACTTGATGTAAGGGAGGTTTATAAACCCGCCATACACCTTGGATGGTTGATGAGACCTCAGTGCTTGGTGGGGTTGTGGACTTTTCATGCATCAAGCTTCGGTGTATGGTGGGCCTACAGCCCCACCACACACCACCTTCTTGAAAAAGGAAATGGCGAAGAGATGACGCAAGATAAACATGGTGAAAGACGGGGTCATAGACCCTCCATGCACCACTGCAATATGTGGTGAATGGCAGGCCAATGACCCTGCCTTACACTACAATGACAAAGGTAACAATATTTATGCATTGGTGTATGGTGGGGTGATAGACCCACCCTACACCAAAGGCTTGGGTACGAGGTGCATGACAAAGCCGTAGACCCGCCATGCATCATATGATGCATGGCGGGTCTATGACCCCATCATACACCAAATAAAAAATGAAGAAAATTATAAAGTGGAATACGAGTTGAGACCCGAACTCCACCATAACTCAAAAATATTGTCAAAAGTGAAGTTTAAACAATAGTGAATGTCGCTCGGGTTGATTGACCTGGGCAGCACCACAAACATGGTGTTGTCCAGGCCAATGAACTCGGTCAACACCACACGGGGATATACTGGTGAATCGACATGAAAAGGAAATAAAATGCATTCAAAACGCCTTATTCAATACCATAAAATAGGTTTTCAAACCCCTAGAAAAATAAAGAATAAGAGGCGAGAAGAAAATATCATACTTGAAAAAAGATGGAACAAAACTTTGATCAAATCTGAATAAAGCCTCCTCACCCACGACTCTGGATAGATTAGGAAGGAAAAACAAAATACAAAAGCACTAGAAAATAAATATGAATCAAAGAAATAGTTTCCTATTTGGATTATAAGAGTGAGAAATAAATATCTCTTAATGCAATAAGTTTATAGACCTGATTTGCACCTACTAAGGTACATTTCGGGTTTACAAACCCGATTTGCACTTGGGGGGCAAAAAGGTAAAATAGAGGTGTAAATCAAGTTTATAAACTTGATTTGCACGTTGGAAGCACATTTGGTGTAAATCAGGTTTATGAACCCAATTGACACCTAAAACTCACACTTAGTGAGAAACGAAAAAACGAGGGGAATAACACACTCGAGATGACAATTTTGTCTCGTAAATTGTGCATAGAGCTTCAAAACCACAAATGGGATAAAATTTGTAGGGTTACCTCAAATTTTTCACAATGCTAAAATTGAGGATAAGAAATCCTTATCTTCCTATCCTCCATCTCCCGACCCCTTCTACCATCTCATCATCCCTTCTCATCGGTATTTGGTTATAAGCTACCCCATGCAATCCAATAATCAATTCAATCAATCCATCTCTCCACATGATCCAAATTCTTCTCATAATAGAAAGTGACCAGAAAATACTAATCATAATCTATCTATGCAATCTAGTACAAAATCATCCAATCATATTACTAGTCTTATTATAGCCTTGTTGCAAGCCTTGATCCAAATCCAATCATCATCATCAAGATGTATCTGTCCCAATCCTTATGTTGTTTTGGGATATATATTTCCCATATAACAACACTCCCATCCACCATCAATCAATCTTGGTTTTTTTATTTTGATTGGGCCACCATCATGTTTGTCTTTAAATCATCATGTGGATGCTTGATTTCTTGTTTGTGTGTATTATCATTTATCTCACATCTATATAGGTCCTATAGCATTGTTTAAATTGGAACCAGTCCAATTTATACCTCATGTTTTTGCTCCTACTTTAGTGTGTCCTATCTCTATCCCCTCTCTAGGTCTGATTTGACCCTATTCTTTAACTTTGATGTCATGAGCAACATTTGGTGGGCCCCATCTTGGAATTCCCTCTCCCATTTGTCTTTTTATTGGTCCTATTTATTGGAGCATCAAGGCATGGAGTACCTTGGTCTAGACCAAGGTGCCCCAAAATTCCTTGGTCCACCTTAAACAAGCCCCAATTTGAAATGGGGCAGGCCCTTTATCTCCTTGATGGCTTACGGTCCCCGTGGCTACACATGACCATTTGAGGTTGGCCTGATTGGTAATTTACCTAGGGAACCCTATATAAATATATCATATCAATTAATTTTAGGTCTAAGTCTCCATCCATTATCTACCTAAAGTATTCATGCATCTGTGAATTATTTATCATCAAGCGTTTTTCAAGGATTCAAGGTTGCATATTCATCATTCAAGCATTATGGAGAAAAGTTACATCAATCTTCATGCAAGCATGTGTTTGTGATTAGGATTTTTCATGTTCATGTATTTTTCATTTTATTATATTCAACATTTGTGATTACATTCAAAGAGAATTGCATCATCATCAACAATTGCAGATCTGAGGTGTATCTCCTTATTATTTATTTCAATATTTGCATTATTTCATTCAAGGTTAATTCCTAAACCTAGGTTTGACTTAGGAAAACCCCTATCCACAATATCTCTCCTTCTCTTTTTGTGTGTGGGAAACAGGTTCAAGAGTAGTACTCAAGAATTATGATGGTGTCGACAATGACGAACAGGTTCAACTTTCGACAAAGAAATTCAGAGGACCGTGGTTAAGTTTTGCTACTTGGTCCCAAAAAATAGGCCAAACTTTTGGAAACATGTTTCAAATGTATTATTTTTCCCTTATCACAGTCTATGGCTCTGCGGGACATCTGTAGCATTCCTTATTTGTCAATTTACTCTAATTATCCCTCATTTTGCCCTAATTTTACAATTATAAATCCAATTTCAATTTAGAAAGAAGGAGGCAAAAAAACTAGTGAATCTAATCATAATTCTAGCCCTTTCCTTATTTGGATTGTGGCTATATCTATTGGATTCACCCTTCTTCCAATGTATGGTTAATTTGGCTATTCAGTGGTTTTATTATCTTAATTGGTGAAACCCTAATTACAAATTGCACCATTACATTTTGGTGAAGTCGACTTCTTACATGAATTTTTTGTATTCCTTGTCTCATATCTGATTTGTATGCACTCTAACATTCATATTTGCACCCATAGATCATATTTGCAATTAAAATACATAAAATTAGAGGTTAAATTCACAAAAACCCTAATTTATTACAATAAAATTGACTTGTGGGTTGTATAAGTTTTCAACTACATTTTTAGATCTAATTGTTATGTTATTTTATATTCAGATTTAGATGCATTCAATCATTGTTTATCTACTTGCATTAGTAAAAAATTATAAAAATTGCACATTGTTATCTCTTTTTATCATGCATTTTGTGTATGATATCAGTTGAAAAAGTAAATTGTTGTCATTTTGTTTTTCATTTAGTTAGTTCCACGATGCATTTATTTCATAGATGTGATAATGTATTAGCCTCCCTTGTTTCACTCTATCCCTCTCCTAAGGATCCTCCTACCCATGAGGACATCGTACCCAAAGGAATCATCAACACTTCTTTCAAAACTCTCCCTTCTAAGGATGATTTTTTTAGGAATGATGTTGATCTTTCTCCTAAAATATGCCTCTCACATAAGGATGTCCTAGAGGAAGAGGATGATATCATAAACACCTTCCTTAGTGTTATCTTACCTTCCATACATGGTACCTCTCTTAGAGAAAAAGTATTGATGGACATTGATTTAACCTCTCCCAAATCTAGTCGTACCAATGAGGGCACATTAGTGCAAGAAGAGGTTATGAACACTTTTTTTAAAACTCTCACTTCTAAGGATGGAGCTTTGAAGAATTGTGTTCATATTTCTCCTAAGATGTACCTCCCCCATGAGGATAATTTGGTGTAATTGGATGATATTGTCACTACCATTCCTAGTGATACCATAGCCTCTTTTCATTTCAATGAATTTCCCACTAGAGATGAAGCCTTAATTAGTTATGTTTGTTCTTCTCCTAAATATTATCTTACCCATAAAGATACCTTGGAGAAAAATAATGAGGTCATCAGCAATTTCCTTGATGTTCTCCTTTCTAGAGATGTATCTTTGGAGAACAAAAATACTAATCAAGTCAATATCATTCATGTTTCTAGTTATGAGAAGCCTAAGCCCAAGAAAAATCCCAATATCCTAAAAGTTGCAAAATACATATGTGAAAGAGGTGATATGGAAAAACAACTAGAACAAAAATATGGTTCTGAAATATGCCACACATTTAATGCTTGTGCCAAAAAAAAGATCACAATGTTCTTCTCACTTTCCTTCCCCTCTCCATCCTAAGAAATATGTCAATAAGGAACATAATCTTGTTGAGAAACTCCATTATATCTTAGCTAATATTTTCCTTTGGGACATGATTCAAACTTCACCTTCACATCATAAGTTGATCCAAGAAGACTTACAAAGGGTGGTTTTGTTTGACATTGTTGCTGCTAGGATATGTTGTTGTCATTGATGTCAACATATTCATGTGATTTATTGCTCTGGTGATTGCAGATTGGTTTATTGGGATCATGGTTCAGTATATGGAGTATTCCTAGTATCATTATATTCTTTTGTATTGGTTTTAGTGATTCAGAAAGCTTAATTAATCATATCAGATGATTTGGTTTTGTAGTTTGTTTATCTGATTAGTGCTTTGCAAAGTTTAGTATTTCTTTTGGTATATTCCGATGTGATCACATCTTCATCTGATATTTTGGGAGATTGTTTGGGATGGTCTTGTGTATCTTCATTTCAAATGGTCTGTGATTTGGTGCTCTATAATTTATCTTTTCTTAGTGACAATTGTTGTTGTTTGAGTGTTCTTGAATTCAGATGTTGATCGATGAAGATTTGATAAGTGGTGTTGGTACAACTGTTGTTGATGATTCTAACATGCTTGCTGGTGTTTCCTAATTGTGTCCTACTTATTTTGATGATCTGCATTGATCGTTGTGCGTGTTCTTGGTGATTTTTCTGAACTAGTGATGTTCTTCGTGTTATGTGGTTCTCCTGGTGGTGTAGCGTGTTGCAGTTGATCTTGACGTGATTACCAATGGAGATGAGCATTTGGGAATTTTATTTAGGTCCATGTTATGTCATGTATATCATTATATTGGTCTGGTGGTCAATCTCTTTATCGCGTGATGTGATTTTGTAATTAGGTGTTGAGGGTTTAGCGGACCTTGTTGTCAAGGTTGATGATTTGTATAAATAGGTGATATAGTCATGTATTTTAGGTATCAAGGTTATGTATGCATTATCAAAGAGTGGTGTATGTGCAAACAAGTGATTCATCCTTCGGCATTGTGATTGAGCAGAGATTGGTGTTGCAGAGCAAACATATGTTCTTAACTAGAAATGTCATCAGGCATTTGTAGATGTTTTTATTGCAGTTCATTTGATTCTGGATTGTATTCCGATCATTTTGTAAGTAAGTGAGACTTCCTTGTAAGATAGTGAACCTTCCCTGAGGTTTGCTGCCTTCCAGGTTATTATATCTCAAGCTGTAAGCTCTAGGCAATGTTCTTGAATGCTTGTGCATTCCCCATTGTAATATTTTTCACATACTACTACAGATTATCATCTTATTGTGGGTAGGTTACCACAGTGGTTTTTCCCTTTACCAGGTTTTACACTTCAAAATCTTGGTTTTGTGTGTTGTGTTATTTATATGCTTGTCTTTGCTGTTGTTGTAGTTTATCATATTTGTATTTATGGTTGAGTTTGTAGATCCGATAGAAAACTGATTCACCCCCCCCCCCCCCCCCCTCCTCTCAGTTTTCTCTCATTGTTGTTGCCAACAATTGGTATCAGAGCCCAATCCTCTGGAAGAATCTTAATTGCTTGAAGAGATCTGGTATGGCAACTAGAGATGTTATCTTTAAGAAGGAGAGTCTAAGATTTGATGGTAGTAACTATGCTATATGGAAGAACCGGATGGAAGTGCACTTGAGATGTCTTGGAGAAGATTATTGGAAGATTACTAAGAATGCCTATTATGTTCCTCTGAATTGACCAATTACTCTAGATGAAATTAAGGCAGCTGAAAATAACATTAGAGCAAAGAAAGCATTGTTGAGCACCCTAACCGATTCAGAGATGACTAATGTAATGGGACTTTAGACTGTACATGAGATCTGGGAGAAGCTTGAAACCTTGTATGAAGGAGATAAACAAGTAAAAGTTGCTAAGTTGCAAAGTTTGAAAGGAAAATATGAGATGTTGAGGATGGGAGAAGATGAGAACATAAATTCCTTCATGGATAAGGTGAATGAACTTGTCCTAGGTATCAAATGTGTCGGTGGAACCCTTGAAGAAGATGAAATTGTTGCTAAGGTGATAAGATCATTGCATCTTGCTTACAAACATAAGGTAGCTGCTATTGATGAAATCCAAAGTGTGACTACTGTGACAAGAGACATGTTGGTTGGAAAGATTGTTGCATTTGAACTGGGCAAGTTTGGTGAATCACACAAAAAGTCTGAGACAACATTTAGAGCATCTGTATCTAGAAAGCAAAAGTATGATCCTGAAGAATGCAGAATATCCAGATATGAAAGAGAGAGAGAAGAGAGATGGAAGAGCAAGAAAGAGAATTGGAAGAGCTTGAAGCATTGATTGCTTGGAGATTTCCTAAGGGAGTTGGTAAGTATGATGGAAAATTGCCTTTAAAATATTTCTCTTGCAATAAGATAGAACATTTTTCTTCTAGATGCCTAGAGAGAATGTCTAAATATGATCGATATGATAAATTTGATAAGCATGATAGGAGTGATAGATATGAGAAGCATGATAAGCCTTACAAGCCTAACCGGAAGTATAAGCATCAAAATAACTGTTATTGTGCTATTGATGAAGGTGTTACGGATGAATAATCAGAAGGAGATGAAGTTGTGTTTATTGCTATTAAAGAAAATGAACTGGTACCTATGGATTCCACAAGCTGCACTTTTGAGGAGAAATCTTTAGCTACTAAAGTTGAAGAGAAAGATGAATGGGTGATTGATAGCAGTTGTTCACATCATATGACCGGTAATAAAAGAAAATTTATGAATATGGAAAGGTATGATGGTAGAATAGTAAGATTGGAGATGACAAAGCCTGTGTGATCTGTGGTTGAGGTTTTATTTCCTTTAATAGTAAGCATAACATTGATGATGTCTTGTATGTTGAAGGTTGGAAGCATAATCTATTAAGTGTTGGATAGATGGCTGACAAAGGTTATGATTTACAATTTAAGAATGGTAAATGCAAGATCTTAAATGCCTTTGGTATAGAGATTACATCTACAACTAATATTGAAGGTAATATCTTTCATTTGAATGCTGGTGAGAAAAGTTGCTCTATTGCTCAGATGGATGAAAGTTGGTTGTGGCATAAGAGAATGTGTCATGTTAATTTTGATTCAATGATTAAGATCAGTTCTACACAAAGTTGTTAGAGATTTGCCTAAAAATGTTAAGCCTGCTAATCCAGTATGTAAGGAATGTCAAATGGGAAAGCAAACAAGAATTTATTTCAAGAGCAAGCAATTATATCTGATGGATTCCTAGATCTTGTGCATACTGACTTATGTGGACCTACAAACATTAGAAGTGTGCAGGGTGACAAATATTTTATGTTACTAATTGATGATTATTCCAGGATGATGTGGGTTGTCTTTTTTAAGGAGAAATCAGAAGCATTGGACAAATTCAAGATAATCAAAGAAAAGGTTGAGACTAAGACAAGATTGAAGTTGAAATGTCTGAGATCTGACAGAGGAGGAGAATTTTGTTTTAGTGATTTTGATTCATTCTGTGAGAAGAATGGGATTAGAAGAAAATCATTTGCTCCTAGAACCCTGCAATAGAATGGAGTTATTGAAAGGAAGAACAAGATTGTTTTGGATGCTGCAAGGACTATGTTGATTGAAGGGAATATTCTGAATATCAATTGGATAGAATTTGTTAGCACTAGTGTTTACACATTCAACCAAGTTCATATAAAAGGTGATATTGATGGGGTTCACCTAGCTTGCTCACACTTCACCTAGTTGGTGTTGCTCAATTCCACCAACTCTCCTAGTCTAGCTATGCTCTAAGACCTCCAATTCCTTCTCAATCTCCTCTTGGGCTTGCTTCTTGTCAATATCAAGGTGTTTGCATCAAGTGTTTAACTAGGAACCCTACCAATTCAAAGAGTTTCCCACATGATCATCATTGTTGTCTTGACCTCAATTTGTCAATCTTGCCTCCTATTGTTGAGAATTGTTGCAGAGGTGTGGAGGTGGCTTCTAACATGGTTTGAACACCATTTGGGTCCATTTGAGGTTTGCATCCATTAGCTTTCTTACTGATTTCACCATTTTGCCTGGAAAAGGGCTACAAGGAATGAGCCCCTATTAGGCCTCCAAAATCCGGTTTTCTAGGGCTTAGAGGAAAATGGTCCAAAAGACCCTACAACAAGATTAGTTTTTCTTCAAATAATCACCTATCCCCAAGTGATTTAAGTGTTTTTGGTTTCTCAACCTACCGTACAATGGCCTAACCCAAAAATGAGGGTTTTGAAGGGTTTTTAGGCCTTCTAACCGGCAGTGACTGGTCAAGTTTGTGGAATGGATATCAATTGGTCTTTTCAAGGATTCTCCTTGTATTGGAAACTCTGTATGAACTTCATGGACCCCTCCAAAAGGTTTATTTATGGTTTTATGCTCACCCCTACACTTTACACTCCAATTTCACCATCTTCTCTAGTCGGGTTGCTCCTGGACTCGCCTAGAACAAGGTGACAGTCATATAAATCTTCATCTCCAGAACTTCTTCCTACATATGTACACTATACAAGTGGTTTTCTTCCATGTCCCAACAAGTCGTGATGGTAGCACAGAGGGATTTCATGGGGCAACCATTTTACACAAAATTGCTATGTACAAGCCAAAACTGGTTGTTTGAAAACAAAACTTGGAAAACACCAACACACACTATCTAAAAAGATTTGAAATAAATTAAATGACTCTAAAACACACCAAGGAAACTCAATCCATTATTGGATCAATGGATTCAATCCATTTGTATTCACATTGCAAGTAAAATAAGCCAAAATAGTATCAAACAGTTTGAAAATGAGTAGTTTCAGAATGTTGATCATACAAAAATAAAACTCCAACCTTGGTAATCATGAAAGTGGAGGTTTTTATAGTCTTCCCAATGTGTGGAGGCATTCTAGGGCGTCATGCTATCCCTAACTCCATCGCTAAGCATTTTAGGACAAAAGTTGTCATGACAACTTTTACAATTTTGCACTTTTTACTTTTCCTACCTATGAAACGGTTAGTGAACAGATTTGTCCTTCTAAAATAAATATACAAATGAACTCAAAATGCCCAGAATGAAGGACAAAAAGAACTAACAGTTGGATAGATTATCATTGAAGTGATAATCTTCCTCTGAATTGAGAGGTACAGCTCCCTCTTAGAAGATTTACAAGGAATTAAATTGTTGATATGCTTTTAACCAGAAAGCAATAAAGGAAAATAACATTCATCCATGGTGATGAAAATGAATTCCAAAGATTTACAAAACAGATATAAATGAAGACCATTAAATCAAAGTTTAATTTTCTGCACTTATGAATAGCATTTGGACTAAAAACTAATAGAGAATGTTGATGCTCCAATATGACTTACTTTCAAGCACACGGACTTGTAATAAATCCACATACACAATTGATTATAATAGAAAAGACATTAATAAACAACTACAAAGGATCAGAGTCCAGCTATAGTCATGAGAAGAATATCAACAACACAAAGATTGAAGATATCATCTGCATTCTATTCATGTCTTAAAATCAACTCAAAGATTGATATTTTTTGTACAAAACATTACTTAGAAAAGCTTCAAATCCTCCCTTACAAATAATAATCTACTCCCTCTCCCCCATAGGGTGCTGGAAGAAAAGAAAAGAAGAAGAACCCTGCCTCCCTCAATCCTTTCGCAATAAATAGCTACATGAAATCTTTATTCAGTTTTATAACTGAATCTTGAAAAACCTTTTAACTTATGCTTTTCATTTTCCCCATTACTCTTATTTATAACATCAAATACTTATAAAAATTATAAATATAATTCTCTAAAGTTTATAAGAATCTTTGGATAGGTGGAACTTGAATATTTTAACTCAAAATGAAAATATTCATTATGATGGGCAGACTGAAAATATTTGTGATAGTCAAAATCCATCTCAGTGCGAGGGCCATAACTATTGTTTTCACCATTGGATCTTTCTCAATTTTGGATATGTTGGCCAAAACCTAGTTTTTGACATTCTGACTGAAGAGATTTCAAAAATAATGTCTAAGTAAAAATATGTGTGTTACTGTGTGCAAGTCTATATGACTGTCATAAAATTAGACCTACAAAGCTTGAACCTTGAATTTCATCGAACACTTTGAACATCACTTAATTGTTTGAACTAGGTTCAAACGGTTCACAGTCTGGAGAAAGAGGATATGAAACATCATCCACGACTGTGAAATAGAGCTGCTGCAAAACACTTGATATGAATGTTAGCCTGAAAATGTCTTAGACACAACTTAGAACCTGCGGTACCTATATGAACACTATGAACTCTTTTCAGGATGGTTCGAGGGGTTCATGAGGTTAAAACCAACCTTTGAAATGTAATGCTAAGGATTTAGAAATGATTTATAGGAGGATTAGGGATTGAACCAACGAACTTTTAACAAGATAAGAACTCAACTAAAAATTTTGCAAGGCGATTCACTCTTGTTATGAGGGACGAATGAGAAGGTAATAGAAACCTATTCTAAGTCTTTACTCATGACTTTTTAAGCTTTCCTAAGACTATTCTAAACCTCACTCACGCTCATACCAAGTTTTACCACTTTTGACCATTAAGAAGGTCAATTTCCTACTCAAACCACTACTTATGCACAAAATGCAAACCTAAGAAGAACTAACTCAATCTAGGCCTACATTTTACTCATCACACTCACTCTTTGGACCCTCCTGGAGTCCTTATTAAGTACCTGGCTTGGCTAAGGTTAGTACAAGCCAAAATTGAGAAAAGACTATAAGCCTAAGTCCTAGGTGCTCCTGCACCAGATACCGATAAGACTCCTTATGAGCTATGGTTTGGTCATGTTCCTACTGTGAGATATTTCAGATTTTTTGGTAGCAAGTGTTATATCAAGAGAGATGAGGATATAGGAAAGTTTGATGCAAGAAATGATGAAGGAATTTTCTTGGGATACTCAACAAAGAGAAAAGCCTACCAGTGCTACAATAAGAGATTGAGAAAGATAGTGGAAAGTCCAAATGTGAAGGTTGATGAGAACTATGGAAAAGAGATCAGAGCATGCGGATATAAAGATGGTCAGTAGTTGTTCTGCCTATTCAGACTGAAGAATTGAAGTAGACTGATCCAATAGAGACAGTTAATTCGAATATTGCTACTGGTGGTGGAGAAGTGCACGAACCTAAAAATCAGAATAATCAGAAGACTTCGAGGTATATAAGATTGAATCATTCTGAAAATTAGATTATTAGTGATAAAAATAAAGGTGTGATGACTAGAAGAAGGTTAGCTACTGAAGAGGTATGTTTGATATCCAAAATTAAACCTAAAGATGTTGTTGGAGCTTGCAAAGATGAAAATTGGATGAGAATTATGGAAGAATAATTAGATCAGATTGAAAAGAATAACACATGGGAGCTTGTGCCTAGACCTAAAGATAAGAATGTGATTGGTACTAAATGAGTATTCAGGAATAAATTGAATGAAGTTGTTGAAGTTGTCAGAAATAAAGAAAGATTGGTATGCAAAGGATATTCATAGAAAGAAGAAATTGATTATGAGGAGACATTTGCTCTGGTAGCTAGACTTGAAGTTGTTATATTGTTGCTCGCATATGCTGCCTATAAAGATTTCAAGGTATATCAGATGGATGTCAAGTCAATCTTTTTGAATGGTGATCTTGAGGAAGAAGTCTACATTGAGAAACCTAATGGATTTTCATTATCAGATGATGGAGACATGTGCAAACCAAAGAAAGCTCTTTATGGATTGAAACAAGCCCCTAGAGCCTGGTATGCTAGATTGGATAAGTATTTGCTGAAATTGGGATTTAATAAAGGTACTATTGATAGTAATTTGTACTTCAAGATTGAGGATGATAACATCTTAATTGTTGAAGTCTTTGTTGATGATATTATCTTTGGAGGAGATGATGACTTGAGCATGAAGTTTGTTGGTGATATGCAAAAAGAATTTGAGATGTCTATGATTGGAGAGTTGAAATTCTTCTTAGGTTTGCAGAGTTCATAGACTGGAAAAGGTATTTTTATACCTCAAACTAAATATGTGAAGGAATTATTGAAGAGGTTTGGATTAAATGACTGCAAACCGGTTGGAACTCCTATGGTGACTAGCTACAAATTGTCTAAAAATGATGAATCTCTAAAAGCTAATCAGTCTTTGTACAGATCTATGGTTGGTGGACTGCTATATCTTACTTAGACTAGACCGAACATTATGCATGATGTGTGCATAGCTGCTAGATATCAAGTTGATCTGAAAGAGAGTCATGTCACTGTTGTAAAAAGGATATTTAGATACTTGAAAGGGACTGTGGATTATGGTTTGTGGTATCCAAGGAATGATGATTTCATGTTATGTGCTTACACTAATGTTGATTGGGCTGGTGATGTTGATGACCAGAAGAGTACCTCCGGTGGTGCTTTCTTTTTGGGTAAGAAATTGGTTTCTTGGACAAGTAAGAAACAAGATTCAGTGTCCTTATCTACTGCTAAAGTTGAGTACATTGTTGCTGCTAGTAACTGCACTCAGGTAGTGTGGATGAAGCAAATGTTGAAGGATATCAAAGTTATCTATGATGAGCCTACTATCATATATTGTGATCATTCCAATGCTATTAATATGTCAAATAATTTGGTGCAACATTCAAAGACTAAACATGTGTCAATCAAGTATCATTTCTTAAGAGAAAAAGTCACTGAAGAGCAAGCAAAGTTGGAGTATGTATCTACAAAGGAATAAATTGTTGATATTTTCACTAAGCCTTTACATGTAGATACATTTGTCTATTTGAGAGACAAGTTAGGGGTATTAACCCCTCCTAATGAGAACTAGATGCATTGATTTGCATCAATCTGGTGGACTTCACAGTCTTATCCTTTTATCCAGATTGATGAGTTGGTTTTGCTCCTCTAGTGGAGTAGTCTGTTCGGAGAGTTTGGTTTTCTATTTTGAGATCTTTGGCATTGTTGTCAAAGGGAGAGAGAAGCATGTGAAAAATTGTTTTATCTGCTTGATCTTAAGGGGATTTTGTTGGAGATGATTTCATTCTTTGCACTAATTGTTTTTCACATTCATATGTCGCCATCAATGCCCAAGAGGGAGATTGTTGGACATTATTGTTGCTAGGATATGTTGTTGTTATTGATGTCAATATATTCATGTGATTTATTGCTCTAGTGGTTGTAGATTGGTTTATTGGGATCATGGTTGAGTATATGGAGTATTCCTAGTATCATTATATTCTTTTGTATTGGTTTCAGTGATCCAGAAAGCTTAATTGATCATATCAAATGAGTTTATATGATCGGTGCTTTGCAGAGTTTTTGATGATACTAAGAGTGAACCCTCTCCTCTAGAAATTTCAACATCTACACATGGATACAATGGGCATGTTTTTGGTTGTGTGCAACAAAGTTTTGATGGTCATGAGAAATCTACAACATGCTTTTCCAAGGAGGGTCTAAGTTTCCAAAGTCCTCCTTTGTTAGCATCCCCTCCCCCATTATCTAATACATCTATGTATTTACATAAATTCTCATCACAAAAAGAGATTATCTTGTATGAGCTTCTTAAATCCAACTTTATCACTCTCCCTTTAAAAAATAAAAGAAATAATCATAAGAAAAATCAGCACAATCCTTCTTTTTGCAGGTATCATCAAATCCATGGCCATTCCGCTAATGAATGCCATGATTTGGTGGATAAAATTCAATAACTTATTGTAACTGGTAGCATTCAAATACTATATGACAATGAGTTGAGCACCCATCTTATTCCTTCCAAATAATATTTATGTTCCTATCATGTTTCCCCTCACTATGTGACATTGCAAGCTTATTTATTGGGGGCTCCTTGTCATTCATGGTGGTATAATTTTAGGTGAAATAATAATTAGGTAGTGACATAATATAATTTGTATTATTTTCTCCACGCTTGGAGGGAAATAATAATCTTTCACTCATTCTTCCTTTCTAAGGATCCACTTTTCCTTTATTGAGTGGTGATTTCTTACGATACGATGTCATTCCTTGTGTGAAGTTTTTTTGCTCAATGATTCTCTCTTATGAAAGAGGTGTGTATCCGTGTCTACAACCTCTTCACTTGGAAATATATATCTATTATAAACAAACCATTCACTTTGGGTCAAAAGTATGTCATCCTTCATCAAGAATCCCTTTCACTTAGCAATAGGGGGAAGGCATGAATTCTTGTACTCCTTCCTTTCGTTTGGTCAATGATGTTATTTTTGTTTAAAATCTCCTCTTTTAGGTATATATCTTTGACCAAATATCTCTTCTCCTCCAAAGGATTCCCTTTACACTTGTTGTAAGATATCTCTTTACAACTATCTTTTCCTCGCTTATAGGAGTGTACATTGTTGACAAAAGGATATCTCCTTGGTGTTGAAGGTGTGTATATTTGTTTTTAGCTTCCTTAAGACATTAACATATGACTATATTGACATGCTAAGGGCGAGGGGGTGGGTGGGGGGTTGGCATTGCTTATTTCCCTCTTTGTACTATATTTTGCATGTCTTGTATGAGTTGTTCATTCTCGAAACCAGACCATCAAAGTCTTACACAAGATGCTTCATGCCCAAAACCAAAGGTAACATTTTTATATGTCTTATATGATGTATACATTCTTGAATCAGACCAACAAAGTATTATACGAGATATTCCCAAAACAAGACATACATTTGTCTTATACGAGGTATACATTCTCGAAACTAGACCAAAAAGTCTTATACGAGATATTCCTCAAACCAGACATATTTGTTTTTATTTCATGTCTTATAAATGTTGTTTCATGCTCAAAACTAGACCAACAAGTCTTATATAAGATGCTTAACTCTTGAAACTAGACAACGACATGTGCACCAAGGTGAGTGGAACTAGCAAAACACAACTAGACTATTTCGACTCTCCTCCCCAACATGGATCACCTAGAATAACACAACTTGCTAGTTGATGACATTCATGTTCTCTATTTTCTCTTCCCCATGAGAACACAACATTTCTATTTATGGATCATGGTTCATCATTTGATGAATGCTCTTGCTCTTTTTATGTGATTTCTTGTGTTCTTGTGTTAGCATTCTAAGAATAATATTAGTGGTTGAGACATTTTGGTTATCAAGGTCTCTTCAACTAGCTAACTTGGCAACTTTTTGTTTTGTGTGTCTTTGTCTTTGTTTGTTTTTTTTCTCTATTTGTCTTTATTTGCCTTTGTCTTGATGTGTGTCCTTGCATGTGATTATGTGAGTTAAGATCCTAAGATTGGGGGCTTGGTTCTTTGAAATTAGTGATGTCTTATCTCCTTGTGATATTGCTCCTCTATCTCCTCTTTCTACTTTACAATGAGTATTTGCATAGTCTCATACTCCCATTAAAGTGGGGGATAAATATAGCATCGTAAATTGTAACTGGTCCAATTTACACCTCATGTTTGTGCTCCTACTTTAGCGTTTCCTATTTCCATCCCCTCTCTAAGTCCAATTTGACTTGATTCTCCATCTTTGATGTCATGAACAACAGTTGGTGGGCCCCATCTTGGAAGTCCCTCTCCCATTTTTCTTTATATTGGTCATTTTTGTTGGAGGACGAGGGCGTGCAGTGCCCCAATTTGAACCAATGCACCCCAAAATGCTCGCATACCACTTAAACTGGGCCCAATTTGAAATGGGGCAAACCCTTTATCTCCCCAATGGCTTCCGGTCCTCGTGGCTACACATGACCATTAGAGGCAGGCCTAATCAGTAATTTACCTAGGGAACCTTATATAAAGAATTCATATCAATTTATTTTAGGTATAATTCTCCATCCATTATCTACCTAAAGTATTCATGCATCCACTAAGTATTTATCATCAAGCATCTCCAGGGATTCAAGGTTGCATATTCATCATTCAAGCATTGTGGAGCAAAGTTACATAAATATTCATGCAAGCATGTGTGTGTGATTAGGTTTTTTCATGTCCATGTATTTTTCATGTCATTACATTCAAAGAGAATTGCATCATCATCAATAATTGCAGATCTAAGGGATATCTCCTTATCATTTATTTTAGTATTTGCATTATTTCGTTCAAGGTTAATTCCTAAACCAGGGTTTGACTTAGGCAAACCCCTATCCACAATATCTCTTCTTCTCTTTTTGTGTGTAGGAAACAAGTTCAGGAGCTATACTCTATAATTTTGATGGTGTCGATAGTAATGAACAGGTTTATCTTTTGACAGAAAAATTCAGAGGACAAGGGTGGATCTTTGTTACCTGGTCTCAAAAAATCAGGTCGAACTTCAAGGAACAAGTTTTGAATCTATTCTTTTGCCCAAATCCTAGTTTTTGGCTCCATGGGACATCTGTAGCATTCCATATTCATCAATTTACTTCAATTATCCCTCATTTGCCCTAATTAAAGGAGGCAAACAAACCAGTGAATCTAATCAGAATTTTAGCCCTGTCCTTATTTGGATTGTGGCTAGATCTATTGGATTCACCCTTCTTTCAATGTATGGCTAATTTGGCTATTTAGTGGTTTTATTATCTTAGTTAGTGAAACCCTAATTCTAAATTACACCATTACAGGGCCTTGTAACCTACCTACCCCAACGACATCGTGGTTTTCCATACAATGGTTCTAAACAATATATGGTTGCTTGTGACTTATCTTTTGCTATTTAAGGACACATTTTCACTCCAATTTTTCATATTTTGGTGAATAACATCCAATGCTATATCAAATAAAGGGTTCTTAGTCCAATGCAACATAATGAAAAAATTTCATTCATCATTTTTCTTCCATCCATCATCTTTGTATCCTCTTATCACCTATCCACTCCCAACTTCTCTCCATCATCTTACATTCTCTTCCCCTTTCTACCATGCATCATCTCATCCATTTGAGAGAACACTTGTGTTCTCTTGAACTGTATTGTCCTCTCCAGGGGGTATCCTCATCCTCACTCTCATCACCTTTTCTCCTAGTCACTCCTTCAAATGATAGAGTCACCTTCCCTAATCTAACCATCTTCTTCCAAGAACCATATTTTTAATCTTCTTTGAAATGATGCTAATTCATAATATCACTTCAAAGAGGGGGAAAATATAGATACCTAAAATTGACACATTATCATTACTTGACTATTTCTTATATAATTGATTGAATATAACCCTAATTATTTGATTAATTATCCCATTTCCATCCCCTTATTAATTAAATGATATTTTATTTAATTAATAAAATCATTATAGACCCGCACTTGTTTCCTTGTCTAAATAATTAAATCATCTTCTTCCTATAGTTTGCCTTAGGTAAATAAAACCAATTATTTATTTATCTAGGTCCCGCCATCATCATCACAAAAATTAATTAAATATCTATTCATTTAATTTCATATTTCTCTCCATATTCCATTAAGTGGGCTAATCCTCTTAATTCCCTAGTCACCCACTTCCATAACCTAATACTCATGAAACCCATCTCGAATCATGCACATCCCCACTTGTGTAAAAAGGCAAGGGCCTTTTGTACACAATGAATGGGCCTTTATACATGTGGCATGGTCTTGGTACCATCTCAGATGAGTAAAGAGACTTATCCATCCCTCTTGAGTATTACTAAGTATCCTTTTTATCTTGTCCATCCACTTCCTCCAAGGAGAATCTCCACCATTGATTCTCCCCTTGATCCATTTCCCTTGATTTTCACCAACCACATGAGGACACTTGTCCTCCTCTCATCTCTCCATGGCTCTCAACTAATGTGAGTCATCAGTCTCACCTTTTAATCATAGTCATCCATTTCTTGACATATAAATCTATAAATTTGCCTCAACCCAAGTCATTTTAAAATATGATCTTGAATGCAACTGTATTCTACTGGCAAGAGCACTCACATGCAACCATCATTTCTTGGTGCAATAAGGATTAATTTCATGA